>NC_083314.1:64963975-65309680 GCF_963455315.2 Globicephala melas
GATAGTATGAAGAAGTAAATTTTACTCATTATTTTTCTAAAAACAAGGAAAATGGATAAAAGCTCAACAACATAAATTTTTAAACTCATGCAAATCTAGCCTACAAAAAGATTTCAGCTCACACACGTCAACTACCATCAGCCAAAAGTCTACAAACAATAAATGCGGAAGGGGTTTTAGAGAACTGTGTACCCTCTAGCTGCTGGTGAGATGTAAAGTGATAAGAGCCAATAGTGAGAACAGAAAGGAGCTGTGTTTAAAAGTAAAAATTGAGCCAGCATTCCATTCAGCAGGCCCACCGCTGAGCCTCTCACCTGAAAATACCAGAGTCGAAAAGGCACAGGCTGCAACAGCTTCACTGCAGGATTTTTCACAATAGCCAAGACACGGAAGCAACCAAAATGTCCATCAATGGATGAATGGATAAAGAAGAAGTGGTCCATGTACATAATGGAATATTAGCCATGGAAAACAGTGAAACACTGCTCATTGAGGCACCATTTATGAGCCTAGATATAATCTCAGAACATGACGTAAGTCAGAAAGAAAAAGACATATAGTATGATATCACTTATAGGTGTTATCTAACAACTGACAAATATGATAGCATTTTCACAGAGAAAGAAACTCACAGACTTAGAGAACAAACTATTCTTATGTAAATGGAAAGGTGGGTGGTATGGAAAATTAAGATTAGGGTTACCATATGTGTACAAATACCTACTAAATACATTTATCAAAGAGACCGACCATATAGCAAGGGAGGTCAATGGAGCACTCTGCAATAATTTACATGCGAAGAGTATCTGTACATGAATATATTACATATGTGTGTATGTGTGTGTGTGTGTGTGTGTGTATATGTGTGTGTGTGTAATGTACAAAAGAACCAGATTGTATACACGTAGGACAAACAATATTCTAAACATTACCTCGATTTAAAAAGACTAAAATATCGAACAAGAAATAATGGAATATTAACTTACGGGTTTTTTTCCTAGCACATTCCATTCTAATTTACAACCTGGGAACACAACTTCCAGAAATGTTGTGCTGCCCTAGAAACCAGTTTTGGGAACGGAGAAATGCTGCCGCCTTGTGGCCGTTTCCCACAACAGCACCTTTAAAGCCAGTAGTAGTGGTCACTAAATATTCACACTCATTACAAGCCTGTAAATGTCACCTGTTGTCAAAAAAATCCTGGGGTCAAAAATCGACGAAAAATTCAAAACAGGGCAGCCTTCCCAGAAGACCACTTCAAGTGGTTTATTGTACTCACAGGTTTTTTCTGTTTTTGTGTAACAGAAAGAAAACAAAGCATGGAAAAATGCTGAACATTAGGAATTATTAAAGACATGCAAATCCAAATTACAAAAACCTATCAGCTCACACCAGTCATAATGGCCATCAGCAAAAATTCTGCAAACAATAAATGCTGAAGGGGTTGTGGAGAAATGCGCACCCTCGTTTCTAAGTGGGACGTGGTAAGAACCAGTAATGAAAACACAAAGGAGGTGCCTGGATAAGGTAAATATTGAGCTACCATTCAATCAAGCATACCCACTGCTGGGCCTATCACCTGAGAGGATGAGAATCCAAAAGACACAGGGTGGCAATCCTGCACTCCAGCAATATTTACCACAGCCAACACTTGGAAGCAACAAAAATGTCTGTCAACGAGGAAGGCACAAAGAAGAAGTGGTCCATGTACACAATGGAATATTACTCCAATAAAAAATATATATACTTTCAATTTAGAAACCAAACGTAAATAAGGAGACATCAGCTTTTGGGGGTTTGTCCAGGCACATTCCTCTCTAATATATAACCGAGGAACACCACTGGCAGGAAGGACTCCTTCCGTAATTCCCAGAATGGGGAAAGGAGAAATGCTGCCGCCCAATGGCCGATACCTGCAACAGCAGCTTTAAAACCTGTGCTCATGGTCACTTCATATGCACAAGTACTGGAGGGCTATAAATGAAACCTGCCCTCAAAATGTCTTCAGGGAGGTAATGGCCAAAATATTTCAAAATGTGACACATACTTCAAGAAAACCATTTGAAGAGGTAAGCGCTACTCACAGCTTGAAAAAAAAGAGGACATGCCTGAAAGTTCAATTTCAAGGGATTATGAGATGCATGCAAATCCAACCTCAAAGAGGTGTCAGCTCACACCTGTCAGAATAAACATCAGCAGAAAAACTACAAAGAATAAATGCTGAAAGGGTTGTGGACAAGGGCATACCCTCAAATTTAAGTGGAACATAACCTGGTAAGAGCCACTAATGAGAACAGAATGGAGACGCCTTTACAAGGTAAACATTTTGCTACCATATGATCCAACAGGCCCTCTCCTGGGCCTATAACCGAAGAAGACATAGTTGAAAGACACAGGCAGGCAAATGTGCATTTCAGCAGTGTTACAATAACCAAGACATGGAAGCAACCCAAAAGTCCATCAACAGGTGAGTGGACAAAGAAAAACTGGTCCACGTACAGATGGAATATTAGCCAAGGAAAACAATGACACAATGCCATTTGCATCACCGTAGATGAGTCTAGAAGTAATCACGCAACTTGTAGTAAGTCAGAAAGCGAAAGACACGTATCCTGTGATATCACTTATAGGTGTTACCTAAAAATTGATACCAGTGAAGATATTTCCACAGAGAAAGGCAATCACAGATTCATTAAACAAACTTATGGTTCACCAATGGAAAGGTGTGAGGATTGGATACATTAGGATGTCAGAGTTAACAGAGATATACAAACACAGGTGAAGTATATAATCACCAAAGAGAAGACTACTCAACATTGTGTCATAACCTAAAATGGGAAAAGGATCCAAAGAAGAAAAGAGATAGGTATATGTGGAAAACAACCACATCTTGCACACCTAAAACAAGCAAAACATTGTAATCACACTTGCTGTGATAAACAATGAAAATTAAATTTAAAAAAAGAACAATATTTAGTGAGATATAAACTTAAGGGGCTTTTTCCTGGCCCATCCATTCTAATTTGCAACCTAGAACAGGACTTCCATTGAGGCTCTCTTTCCCTAGTAACCAGATTTGGTTAATGAGAACTGCTGCCGCCTTGTGGCCGTTTCACACAACAGCAGCTCTAACTGCAGCTGTAATGGTTACTTGATAGTCAAAATAATTGCAGGCCTGTAAATGACACCTGTCCTCAAAACAATCCTTCGGTCGTAAATCGAGCAAAAATCTCAAAAGACATCCATATTTCAAAACGACAATTTCAAGAGGCATATTTTATGCACATTTTATATTCTGTCTCTTTTTTTTTGTTATAGAAAAAGGCATGGAAAAACGCTCACCGTCAGGAATTAATAAAGCCATGCAAATCCAGTCTAGAAACACATTCACCTCACAGCCGTCAGAAGGATCATCAGCAAAAAAGTCTACATAGTATAAATGCTGAAGGGGTTTTAGAGAACTGTGTACCCTCTAGCTGCTGACGGGATGTAACCTGGTAACAGCCAGTACAGAGAACAAAATGGAAGTGTGTTTAAAGGTAAAACTTGAGCTACTATGTGATCTGGTAGGCCCACTGATGGGCCTATCCGCTGAGTAGACCTGAATCAAAAAGACACAGGCTGGCAATCCTTCACTGCAGCAACATGTACCAGAGCCAAGAGCTGGAAGAAACCAAAATGTCCATCAACAGAAAAATGCACCAAGAAGAAGTGGTCCACGTACACAATGGAATATTAGCCATGGAAAAGCATGGAACAATGCTGTTGGCACCAGCATAGAAGGATCTAGAGATAATCACCCTACCTGAAGTAAGAAAGAAAACGAAAGACAGATATCCTATTACATCACTTATAGGTGTTACCTAAAAATTGATACCCATGAAATAATTTCCAAGAGAAGGACACTCATAGATTCAGAAAACCAAATTATGTTTAACCAAATGGAAAGGTGTAAGGAATGTATGAATTAGGATATGGGGGTTAACAGACATGTAGTAATACATATGAAATATATAATCACAAAATACCTATGGAATGCTAAAAGAGGTGTACTCAACACTCTGTAATAACCTACACAGGAAAGGATCCAAAGATGAATAGATCAATACATTGATATAATGAACCAGATTCCGTACACCTAGAAAAAACACAGTATTTTTATCCAATTTGCTGTGATAATAAATAAAAACTAAATGTAAAAAACAAACAAGAAGTAAGGAGATATAAGCTCTTGGGAGTTTGCCGTGGCACATTCTGCTCTAATTTGCAGCTTACAAACACGATTTCCAGGAACCCTCTGTTGCCCCAAAACCCAGAGTTGGACATGTAGAAATGCTGCCGCCTTGTGGCCGTTTCCCACAAGAGCGGCTTTAAAACCACAGCTAACGGTCACTTAACATTCACAAGGACTCAGGACAGTAAAGGACAACTGCCCTCAAAAATTCACAACTGGCAAAATTTTCAAGGAGATAGTATGAAGAAGTAAATTTTACTCATTATTTTTCTAAAAACAAGGAAAATGGATAAAAGCTCAACAACATAAATTTTTAAACTCATGCAAATCTAGCCTACAAAAAGATTTCAGCTCACACACGTCAACTACCATCAGCCAAAAGTCTACAAACAATAAATGCGGAAGGGGTTTTAGAGAACTGTGTACCCTCTAGCTGCTGGTGAGATGTAAAGTGATAAGAGCCAATAGTGAGAACAGAAAGGAGCTGTGTTTAAAAGTAAAAATTGAGCCAGCATTCCATTCAGCAGGCCCACCGCTGAGCCTCTCACCTGAAAATACCAGAGTCGAGAAGGCACAGGCTGCAACAGCTTCACTGCAGGATTTTTCACAATAGCCAAGACACGGAAGCAACCAAAATGTCCATCAATGGATGAATGGATAAAGAAGAAGTGGTCCATGTACATAATGGAATATTAGCCATGGAAAACAGTGAAACACTGCTCGTTGAGGCACCATTTATGAGCCTAGATATAATCTCAGAACATGACGTAAGTCAGAAAGAAAAAGACATATAGTATGATATCACTTATAGGTGTTATCTAACAACTGACAAATATGATAGCATTTTCACAGAGAAAGAAACTCACAGACTTAGAGAACAAACTATTCTTATGTAAATGGAAAGGTGGGTGGTATGGAAAATTAAGATTAGGGTTACCATATGTGTACAAATACCTACTAAATACATTTATCAAAGAGACCGACCATATAGCAAGGGAGGTCAATGGAGCACTCTGCAATAATTTACATGCGAAGAGTATCTGCACATGAATATATTACATATATGTGTGTGTGTGTGTGTGTATGTGTGTGTGTATTGTACAAATGAACCAGATTGTATACACGTAGGACAAACAATATTCTAAACATTACCTCGATTTAAAAAGACTAAAAAATCGAACAAGAAATAATGGAATATTAACTTACGGGTTTTTTTCCTAGCACATTCCATTCTAATTTACAACCTGGGAACACAACTTCCAGAAATGTTGTGCTGCCCTAGAAACCAGTTTTGGGAACGGAGAAATGCTGCCGCCTTGTGGCCGTTTCCCACAACAGCACCTTTAAAGCCAGTAGTAGTGGTCACTAAATATTCACACTCATTACAAGCCTGTAAATGTCACCTGTTGTCAAAAAAATCCTGGGGTCAAAAATCGACGAAAAATTCAAAACAGGGCAGCCTTCCCAGAAGACCACTTCAAGTGGTTTATTGTACTCACAGGTTTTTTCTGTTTTTGTGTAACAGAAAGAAAACAAAGCATGGAAAAATGCTGAACATTAGGAATTATTAAAGACATGCAAATCCAAATTACAAAAACCTATCAGCTCACACCAGTCATAATGGCCATCAGCAAAAATTCTGCAAACAATAAATGCTGAAGGGGTTGTGGAGAAATGCGCACCCTCGTTTCTAAGTGGGACGTGGTAAGAACCAGTAATGAAAACACAAAGGAGGTGCCTGGATAAGGTAAATATTGAGCTACCATTCAATCAAGCATACCCACTGCTGGGCCTATCACCTGAGAGGATGAGAATCCAAAAGACACAGGGTGGCAATCCTGCACTCCAGCAATATTTACCACAGCCAACACTTGGAAGCAACAAAAATGTCTGTCAACAGAGGAAGGCACAAAGAAGAAGTGGTCCATGTACACAATGGAATATTACTCCAATAAAAAAAATATATACTTTCAATTTAGAAACCAAACGTAAGTAAGGAGACATCAGCTTTTGGGGGTTTGTCCAGGCACATTCCTCTCTAATATATAACCGAGGAACACCACTGGCATGAAGGACTCCTTCCGTAATTCCCAGAATGGGGAAAGGAGAAATGCTGCCGCCCAATGGCCGATACCTGCAACAGCAGCTTTAAAACCTGTGCTCATGGTCACTTCATATGCACAAGTACTGGAGGGCTATAAATGAAACCTGCCCTCAAAATGTCTTCAGGGAGGTAATGGCCAAAATATTTCAAAATGTGACACATACTTCAAGAAAACCATTTGAAGAGGTAAGCGCTACTCACAGCTTGAAAAAAAAGAGGACATGCCTGAAAGTTCAATTTCAAGGGATTATGAGATGCATGCAAATCCAACCTCAAAGAGGTGTCAGCTCACACCTGTCAGAATAAACATCAGCAGAAAAACTACAAAGAATAAATGCTGAAAGGGTTGTGGACAAGGGCATACCCTCAAATTTAAGTGGAACATAACCTGGTAAGAGCCACTAATGAGAACAGAATGGAGACGCCTTTACAAGGTAAACATTTTGCTACCATATGATCCAACAGGCCCTCTCCTGGGCCTATAACCGAAGAAGACATAGTTGAAAGACACAGGCAGGCAAATGTGCATTTCAGCAGTGTTACAATAACCAAGACATGGAAGCAACCCAAAAGTCCATCAACAGGTGAGTGGACAAAGAAAAACTGGTCCACGTACAGATGGAATATTAGCCAAGGAAAACAATGACACAATGCCATTTGCATCACCGTAGATGAGTCTAGAAGTAATCACGCAACTTGTAGTAAGTCAGAAAGCGAAAGACACGTATCCTGTGATATCACTTATAGGTGTTACCTAAAAATTGATACCAGTGAAGATATTTCCACAGAGAAAGGCAATCACAGATTCATTAAACAAACTTATGGTTCACCAATGGAAAGGTGTGAGGATTGGATACATTAGGATGTCAGAGTTAACAGAGATATACAAACACAGGTGAAGTATATAATCACCAAAGACCTACGGAATACCAAGAGAAGACTACTCAACATTGTGTCATAACCTAAAATGGGAAAAGGATCCAAAGAAGAAAAGAGATAGGTATATGTGGAAAACAACCACATCTTGCACACCTAAAACAAGCAAAACATTGTAATCACACTTGCTGTGATAAACAATGAAAATTAAATTTAAAAAAAGAACAATATTTAGTGAGATATAAACTTAAGGGGCTTTTTCCTGGCCCATCCATTCTAATTTGCAACCTAGAACAGGACTTCCATTGAGGCTCTCTTTCCCTAGTAACCAGATTTGGTTAATGAGAACTGCTGCCGCCTTGTGGCCGTTTCACACAACAGCAGCTCTAACTGCAGCTGTAATGGTTACTTGATAGTCAAAATAATTGCAGGCCTGTAAATGACACCTGTCCTCAAAACAATCCTTCGGTCGTAAATCGAGCAAAAATCTCAAAAGACATCCATATTTCAAAACGACAATTTCAAGAGGCATATTTTATGCACATTTTATATTCTGTCTCTTTTTTTTGTTATAGAAAAAGGCATGGAAAAACGCTCACCGTCAGGAATTAATAAAGCCATGCAAATCCAGTCTAGAAACACATTCACCTCACAGCCGTCAGAAGGATCATCAGCAAAAATGTCTACATAGTATAAATGCTGAAGGGGTTTTAGAGAACTGTGTACCCTCTAGCTGCTGACGGGATGTAACCTGGTAACAGCCAGTACAGAGAACAAAATGGAAGTGTGTTTAAAGGTAAAACTTGAGCTACTATGTGATCTGGTAGGCCCACTGATGGGCCTATCCGCTGAGTAGACCTGAATCAAAAAGACACAGGCTGGCAATCCTTCACTGCAGCAACATGTACCAGAGCCAAGAGCTGGAAGAAACCAAAATGTCCATCAACAGAAAAATGCACCAAGAAGAAGTGGTCCATGTACACAATGGAATATTAGCCATGGAAAAGCATGGAACAATGCTGTTGGCACCAGCATAGAAGGATCTAGAGATAATCACCCTACCTGAATAAGAAAGAAAACGAAAGACAGATATCCTATTACATCACTTATAGGTGTTACCTAAAAATTGATACCCATGAAATAATTTCCAAGAGAAGGACACTCATAGATTCAGAAAACCAAATTATGTTTAACCAAATGGAAAGGTGTAAGGAATGTATGAATTAGGATATGGGGGTTAACAGACATGTAGTAATACATATGAAATATATAATCACAAAATACCTATGGAATGCTAAAAGAGGTGTACTCAACACTCTGTAATAACCTACACAGGAAAGGATCCAAAGATGAATAGATCAATACATTGATATAATGAACCAGATTCCGTACACCTAGAAAAAACACAGTATTTTTATCCAATTTGCTGTGATAATAAATAAAAACTAAATGTAAAAAACAAACAAGAAGTAAGGAGATATAAGCTCTTGGGAGTTTGCCGTGGCACATTCTGCTCTAATTTGCAGCTTACAAACACGATTTCCAGGAACCCTCTGTTGCCCCAAAACCCAGAGTTGGACATGTAGAAATGCTGCCGCCTTGTGGCCGTTTCCCACAAGAGCGGCTTTAAAACCACAGCTAACGGTCACTTAACATTCACAAGGACTCAGGACAGTAAAGGACAACTGCCCTCAAAAATTCACAACTGGCAAAATTTTCAAGGAGATAGTATGAAGAAGTAAATTTTACTCATTATTTTTCTCAAAACAAGGAAAATGGATAAAAGCTCAACAACATAAATTTTTAAACTCATGCAAATCTAGCCTACAAAAAGATTTCAACTCACACACGTCAACTACCATCAGCCAAAAGTCTACAAACAATAAATGCGGAAGGGGTTTTAGAGAACTGTGTACCCTCTAGCTGCTGGTGAGATGTAAAGTGATAAGAGCCAATAGTGAGAACAGAAAGGAGCTGTGTTTAAAAGTAAAAATTGAGCCAGCATTCCATTCAGCAGGCCCACCGCTGAGCCTCTCACCTGAAAATACCAGAGTCGAGAAGGCACAGGCTGCAACAGCTTCACTGCAGGATTTTTCGCAATAGCCAAGACACGGAAGCAACCAAAATGTCCATCAATGGATGAATGGATAAAGAAGAAGTGGTCCATGTACATAATGGAATATTAGCCATGGAAAACAGTGAAACACTGCTCGTTGAGGCACCATTTATGAGCCTAGATATAATCTCAGAACATGACGTAAGTCAGAAAGAAAAAGACATATAGTATGATATCACTTATAGGTGTTATCTAACAACTGACAAATATGATAGCATTTTCACAGAGAAAGAAACTCACAGACTTAGAGAACAAACTATTCTTATGTAAATGGAAAGGTGGGTGGTATGGAAAATTAAGATTAGGGTTACCATATGTGTACAAATACCTACTAAATACATTTATCAAAGAGACCGACCATATAGCAAGGGAGGTCAATGGAGCACTCTGCAATAATTTACATGCGAAGAGTATCTGCACATGAATATATTACATATATGTGTGTGTGTGTGTGTGTGTATGTGTGTGTGTAATGTACAAATGAACCAGATTGTATACACGTAGGACAAACAATATTCTAAACATTACCTCGATTTAAAAAGACTAAAAAATCGAACAAGAAATAATGGAATATTAACTTAAGGGTTTTTTCCTAGCACATTCCATTCTAATTTACAACCTGGGAACACAACTTCCAGAAATGTTGTGCTGCCCTAGAAACCAGTTTTGGGAACGGAGAAATGCTGCCGCCTTGTGGCCGTTTCCCACAACAGCACCTTTAAAGCCAGTAGTAGTGGTCACTAAATATTCACACTCATTACAAGCCTGTAAATGTCACCTGTTGTCAAAAAAATCCTGGGGTCAAAAATCGACGAAAAATTCAAAACAGGGCAGCCTTCCCAGAAGACCACTTCAAGTGGTTTATTGTACTCACAGGTTTTTTCTGTTTTTGTGTAACAGAAAGAAAACAAAGCATGGAAAAATGCTGAACATTAGGAATTATTAAAGACATGCAAATCCAAATTACAAAAACCTATCAGCTCACACCAGTCATAATGGTCATCAGCAAAAATTCTGCAAACAATAAATGCTGAAGGGGTTGTGGAGAAATGCGCACCCTCGTTTCTAAGTGGGACGTGGTAAGAACCAGTAATGAAAACACAAAGGAGGTGCCTGGATAAGGTAAATATTGAGCTACCATTCAATCAAGCATACCCACTGCTGGGCCTATCACCTGAGAGGATGAGAATCCAAAAGACACAGGGTGGCAATCCTGCACTCCAGCAATATTTACCACAGCCAACACTTGGAAGCAACAAAAATGTCTGTCAACAGAGGAAGGCACAAAGAAGAAGTGGTCCATGTACACAATGGAATATTACTCCAATAAAAAATATATATACTTTCAATTTAGAAACCAAACGTAAATAAGGAGACATCAGCTTTTGGGGGTTTGTCCAGGCACATTCCTCTCTAATATATAACCGAGGAACACCACTGGCAGGAAGGACTCCTTCCGTAATTCCCAGAATGGGGAAAGGAGAAATGCTGCCGCCCAATGGCCGATACCTGCAACAGCAGCTTTAAAACCTGTGCTCATGGTCACTTCATATGCACAAGTACTGGAGGGCTATAAATGAAACCTGCCCTCAAAATGTCTTCAGGGAGGTAATGGCCAAAATATTTCAAAATGTGACACATACTTCAAGAAAACCATTTGAAGAGGTAAGCGCTACTCACAGCTTGAAAAAAAAGAGGACATGCCTGAAAGTTCAATTTCAAGGGATTATGAGATGCATGCAAATCCAACCTCAAAGAGGTGTCAGCTCACACCTGTCAGAATAAACATCAGCAGAAAAACTACAAAGAATAAATGCTGAAAGGGTTGTGGACAAGGGCATACCCTCAAATTTAAGTGGAACATAACCTGGTAAGAGCCACTAATGAGAACAGAATGGAGACGCCTTTACAAGGTAAACATTTTGCTACCATATGATCCAACAGGCCCTCTCCTGGGCCTATAACCGAAGAAGACATAGTTGAAAGACACAGGCAGGCAAATGTGCATTTCAGCAGTGTTACAATAACCAAGACATGGAAGCAACCCAAAAGTCCATCAACAGGTGAGTGGACAAAGAAAAACTGGTCCACGTACAGATGGAATATTAGCCAAGGAAAACAATGACACAATGCCATTTGCATCACCGTAGATGAGTCTAGAAGTAATCACGCAACTTGTAGTAAGTCAGAAAGCGAAAGACACGTATCCTGTGATATCACTTATAGGTGTTACCTAAAAATTGATACCAGTGAAGATATTTCCACAGAGAAAGGCAATCACAGATTCATTAAACAAACTTATGGTTCACCAATGGAAAGGTGTGAGGATTGGATACATTAGGATGTCAGAGTTAACAGAGATATACAAACACAGGTGAAGTATATAATCACCAAAGACCTACGGAATACCAAGAGAAGACTACTCAACATTGTGTCATAACCTAAAATGGGAAAAGGATCCAAAGAAGAAAAGAGATAGGTATATGTGGAAAACAACCACATCTTGCACACCTAAAACAAGCAAAACATTGTAATCACACTTGCTGTGATAAACAATGAAAATTAAATTTAAAAAAAGAACAATATTTAGTGAGATATAAACTTAAGGGGCTTTTTCCTGGCCCATCCATTCTAATTTGCAACCTAGAACAGGACTTCCATTGAGGCTCTCTTTCCCTAGTAACCAGATTTGGTTAATGAGAACTGCTGCCGCCTTGTGGCCGTTTCACACAACAGCAGCTCTAACTGCAGCTGTAATGGTTACTTGATAGTCAAAATAATTGCAGGCCTGTAAATGACACCTGTCCTCAAAACAATCCTTCGGTCGTAAATCGAGCAAAAATCTCAAAAGACATCCATATTTCAAAACGACAATTTCAAGAGGCATATTTTATGCACATTTTATATTCTGTCTCTTTTTTTTTGTTATAGAAAAAGGCATGGAAAAACGCTCACCGTCAGGAATTAATAAAGCCATGCAAATCCAGTCTAGAAACACATTCACCTCACAGCCGTCAGAAGGATCATCAGCAAAAAAGTCTACATAGTATAAATGCTGAAGGGGTTTTAGAGAACTGTGTACCCTCTAGCGGCTGACGGGATGTAACCTGGTAACAGCCAGTACAGAGAACAAAATGGAAGTGTGTTTAAAGGTAAAACTTGAGCTACTATGTGATCTGGTAGGCCCACTGATGGGCCTATCCGCTGAGTAGACCTGAATCAAAAAGACACAGGCTGGCAATCCTTCACTGCAGCAACATGTACCAGAGCCAAGAGCTGGAAGAAACCAAAATGTCCATCAACAGAAAAATGCACCAAGAAGAAGTGGTCCACGTACACAATGGAATATTAGCCATGGAAAAGCATGGAACAATGCTGTTGGCACCAGCATAGAAGGATCTAGAGATAATCACCCTACCTGAAGTAAGAAAGAAAACGAAAGACAGATATCCTATTACATCACTTATAGGTGTTACCTAAAAATTGATACCCATGAAATAATTTCCAAGAGAAGGACACTCATAGATTCAGAAAACCAAATTATGTTTAACCAAATGGAAAGGTGTAAGGAATGTATGAATTAGGATATGGGGGTTAACAGACATGTAGTAATACATATGAAATATATAATCACAAAATACCTATGGAATGCTAAAAGAGGTGTACTCAACACTCTGTAATAACCTACACAGGAAAGGATCCAAAGATGAATAGATCAATACATTGATATAATGAACCAGATTCCGTACACCTAGAAAAAACACAGTATTTTTATCCAATTTGCTGTGATAATAAATAAAAACTAAATGTAAAAAACAAACAAGAAGTAAGGAGATATAAGCTCTTGGGAGTTTGCCGTGGCACATTCTGCTCTAATTTGCAGCTTACAAACACGATTTCCAGGAACCCTCTGTTGCCCCAAAACCCAGAGTTGGACATGTAGAAATGCTGCCGCCTTGTGGCCGTTTCCCACAAGAGCGGCTTTAAAACCACAGCTAACGGTCACTTAACATTCACAAGGACTCAGGACAGTAAAGGACAACTGCCCTCAAAAATTCACAACTGGCAAAATTTTCAAGGAGATAGTATGAAGAAGTAAATTTTACTCATTATTTTTCTAAAAACAAGGAAAATGGATAAAAGCTCAACAACATAAATTTTTAAACTCATGCAAATCTAGCCTACAAAAAGATTTCAACTCACACACGTCAACTACCATCAGCCAAAAGTCTACAAACAATAAATGCGGAAGGGGTTTTAGAGAACTGTGTACCCTCTAGCTGCTGGTGAGATGTAAAGTGATAAGAGCCAATAGTGAGAACAGAAAGGAGCTGTGTTTAAAAGTAAAAATTGAGCCAGCATTCCATTCAGCAGGCCCACCGCTGAGCCTCTCACCTGAAAATACCAGAGTCGAGAAGGCACAGGCTGCAACAGCTTCACTGCAGGATTTTTCGCAATAGCCAAGACACGGAAGCAACCAAAATGTCCATCAATGGATGAATGGATAAAGAAGAAGTGGTCCATGTACATAATGGAATATTAGCCATGGAAAACAGTGAAACACTGCTCGTTGAGGCACCATTTATGAGCCTAGATATAATCTCAGAACATGACGTAAGTCAGAAAGAAAAAGACATATAGTATGATATCACTTATAGGTGTTATCTAACAACTGACAAATATGATAGCATTTTCACAGAGAAAGAAACTCACAGACTTAGAGAACAAACTATTCTTATGTAAATGGAAAGGTGGGTGGTATGGAAAATTAAGATTAGGGTTACCATATGTGTACAAATACCTACTAAATACATTTATCAAAGAGACCGACCATATAGCAAGGGAGGTCAATGGAGCACTCTGCAATAATTTACATGCGAAGAGTATCTGCACATGAATATATTACATATATGTGTGTGTGTGTGTGTGTGTGTATGTGTGTGTGTAATGTACAAATGAACCAGATTGTATACACGTAGGACAAACAATATTCTAAACATTACCTCGATTTAAAAAGACTAAAAAATCGAACAAGAAATAATGGAATATTAACTTACGGGTTTTTTCCTAGCACATTCCATTCTAATTTACAACCTGGGAACACAACTTCCAGAAATGTTGTGCTGCCCTAGAAACCAGTTTTGGGAACGGAGAAATGCTGCCGCCTTGTGGCCGTTTCCCACAACAGCACCTTTAAAGCCAGTAGTAGTGGTCACTAAATATTCACACTCATTACAAGCCTGTAAATGTCACCTGTTGTCAAAAAAATCCTGGGGTCAAAAATCGACGAAAAATTCAAAACAGGGCAGCCTTCCCAGAAGACCACTTCAAGTGGTTTATTGTACTCACAGGTTTTTTCTGTTTTTGTGTAACAGAAAGAAAACAAAGCATGGAAAAATGCTGAACATTAGGAATTATTAAAGACATGCAAATCCAAATTACAAAAACCTATCAGCTCACACCAGTCATAATGGTCATCAGCAAAAATTCTGCAAACAATAAATGCTGAAGGGGTTGTGGAGAAATGCGCACCCTCGTTTCTAAGTGGGACGTGGTAAGAACCAGTAATGAAAACACAAAGGAGGTGCCTGGATAAGGTAAATATTGAGCTACCATTCAATCAAGCATACCCACTGCTGGGCCTATCACCTGAGAGGATGAGAATCCAAAAGACACAGGGTGGCAATCCTGCACTCCAGCAATATTTACCACAGCCAACACTTGGAAGCAACAAAAATGTCTGTCAACAGAGGAAGGCACAAAGAAGAAGTGGTCCATGTACACAATGGAATATTACTCCAATAAAAAATATATATACTTTCAATTTAGAAACCAAACGTAAATAAGGAGACATCAGCTTTTGGGGGTTTGTCCAGGCACATTCCTCTCTAATATATAACCGAGGAACACCACTGGCAGGAAGGACTCCTTCCATAATTCCCAGAATGGGGAAAGGAGAAATGCTGCCGCCCAATGGCCGATACCTGCAACAGCAGCTTTAAAACCTGTGCTCATGGTCACTTCATATGCACAAGTACTGGAGGGCTATAAATGAAACCTGCCCTCAAAATGTCTTCAGGGAGGTAATGGCCAAAATATTTCAAAATGTGACACATACTTCAAGAAAACCATTTGAAGAGGTAAGCGCTACTCACAGCTTGAAAAAAAAGAGGACATGCCTGAAAGTTCAATTTCAAGGGATTATGAGATGCATGCAAATCCAACCTCAAAGAGGTGTCAGCTCACACCTGTCAGAATAAACATCAGCAGAAAAACTACAAAGAATAAATGCTGAAAGGGTTGTGGACAAGGGCATACCCTCAAATTCAAGTGGAACATAACCTGGTAAGAGCCACTAATGAGAACAGAATGGAGACGCCTTTACAAGGTAAACATTTTGCTACCATATGATCCAACAGGCCCTCTCCTGGGCCTATAACCGAAGAAGACATAGTTGAAAGACACAGGCAGGCAAATGTGCATTTCAGCAGTGTTACAATAACCAAGACATGGAAGCAACCCAAAAGTCCATCAACAGGTGAGTGGACAAAGAAAAACTGGTCCACGTACAGATGGAATATTAGCCAAGGAAAACAATGACACAATGCCATTTGCATCACCGTAGATGAGTCTAGAAGTAATCACGCAACTTGTAGTAAGTCAGAAAGCGAAAGACACGTATCCTGTGATATCACTTATAGGTGTTACCTAAAAATTGATACCAGTGAAGATATTTCCACAGAGAAAGGCAATCACAGATTCATTAAACAAACTTATGGTTCACCAATGGAAAGGTGTGAGGATTGGATACATTAGGATGTCAGAGTTAACAGAGATATACAAACACAGGTGAAGTATATAATCACCAAAGACCTACGGAATACCAAGAGAAGACTACTCAACATTGTGTCATAACCTAAAATGGGAAAAGGATCCAAAGAAGAAAAGAGATAGGTATATGTGGAAAACAACCACATCTTGCACACCTAAAACAAGCAAAACATTGTAATCACACTTGCTGTGATAAACAATGAAAATTAAATTTAAAAAAAGAACAATATTTAGTGAGATATAAACTTAAGGGGCTTTTTCCTGGCCCATCCATTCTAATTTGCAACCTAGAACAGGACTTCCATTGAGGCTCTCTTTCCCTAGTAACCAGATTTGGTTAATGAGAACTGCTGCCGCCTTGTGGCCGTTTCACACAACAGCAGCTCTAACTGCAGCTGTAATGGTTACTTGATAGTCAAAATAATTGCAGGCCTGTAAATGACACCTGTCCTCAAAACAATCCTTCGGTCGTAAATCGAGCAAAAATCTCAAAAGACATCCATATTTCAAAACGACAATTTCAAGAGGCATATTTTATGCACATTTTATATTCTGTCTCTTTTTTTTTGTTATAGAAAAAGGCATGGAAAAACGCTCACCGTCAGGAATTAATAAAGCCATGCAAATCCAGTCTAGAAACACATTCACCTCACAGCCGTCAGAAGGATCATCAGCAAAAAAGTCTACATAGTATAAATGCTGAAGGGGTTTTAGAGAACTGTGTACCCTCTAGCTGCTGACGGGATGTAACCTGGTAACAGCCAGTACAGAGAACAAAATGGAAGTGTGTTTAAAGGTAAAACTTGAGCTACTATGTGATCTGGTAGGCCCACTGATGGGCCTATCCGCTGAGTAGACCTGAATCAAAAAGACACAGGCTGGCAATCCTTCACTGCAGCAACATGTACCAGAGCCAAGAGCTGGAAGAAACCAAAATGTCCATCAACAGAAAAATGCACCAAGAAGAAGTGGTCCACGTACACAATGGAATATTAGCCATGGAAAAGCATGGAACAATGCTGTTGGCACCAGCATAGAAGGATCTAGAGATAATCACCCTACCTGAAGTAAGAAAGAAAACGAAAGACAGATATCCTATTACATCACTTATAGGTGTTACCTAAAAATTGATACCCATGAAATAATTTCCAAGAGAAGGACACTCATAGATTCAGAAAACCAAATTATGTTTAACCAAATGGAAAGGTGTAAGGAATGTATGAATTAGGATATGGGGGTTAACAGACATGTAGTAATACATATGAAATATATAATCACAAAATACCTATGGAATGCTAAAAGAGGTGTACTCAACACTCTGTAATAACCTACACAGGAAAGGATCCAAAGATGAATAGATCAATACATTGATATAATGAACCAGATTCCGTACACCTAGAAAAAACACAGTATTTTTATCCAATTTGCTGTGATAATAAATAAAAACTAAATGTAAAAAACAAACAAGAAGTAAGGAGATATAAGCTCTTGGGAGTTTGCCGTGGCACATTCTGCTCTAATTTGCAGCTTACAAACACGATTTCCAGGAACCCTCTGTTGCCCCAAAACCCAGAGTTGGACATGTAGAAATGCTGCCGCCTTGTGGCCGTTTCCCACAAGAGCGGCTTTAAAACCACAGCTAACGGTCACTTAACATTCACAAGGACTCAGGACAGTAAAGGACAACTGCCCTCAAAAATTCACAACTGGCAAAATTTTCAAGGAGATAGTATGAAGAAGTAAATTTTACTCATTATTTTTCTAAAAACAAGGAAAATGGATAAAAGCTCAACAACATAAATTTTTAAACTCATGCAAATCTAGCCTACAAAAAGATTTCAGCTCACACACGTCAACTACCATCAGCCAAAAGTCTACAAACAATAAATGCGGAAGGGGTTTTAGAGAACTGTGTACCCTCTAGCTGCTGGTGAGATGTAAAGTGATAAGAGCCAATAGTGAGAACAGAAAGGAGTTGTGTTTAAAAGTAAAAATTGAGCCAGCATTCCATTCAGCAGGCCCACCGCTGAGCCTCTCACCTGAAAATACCAGAGTCGAAAAGGCACAGGCTGCAACAGCTTCACTGCAGGATTTTTCACAATAGCCAAGACACGGAAGCAACCAAAATGTCCATCAATGGATGAATGGATAAAGAAGAAGTGGTCCATGTACATAATGGAATATTAGCCATGGAAAACAGTGAAACACTGCTCGTTGAGGCACCATTTATGAGCCTAGATATAATCTCAGAACATGACGTAAGTCAGAAAGAAAAAGACATATAGTATGATATCACTTATAGGTGTTATCTAACAACTGACAAATATGATAGCATTTTCACAGAGAAAGAAACTCACAGACTTAGAGAACAAACTATTCTTATGTAAATGGAAAGGTGGGTGGTATGGAAAATTAAGATTAGGGTTACCATATGTGTACAAATACCTACTAAATACATTTATCAAAGAGACCGACCATATAGCAAGGGAGGTCAATGGAGCACTCTGCAATAATTTACATGCGAAGAGTATCTGCACATGAATATATGACATATATGTGTGTGTGTGTGTGTGTTTGTGTGTATGTGTGTGTGTAATGTACAAATGAACCAGATTGTATACACGTAGGACAAACAATATTCTAAACATTACCTCGATTTAAAAAGACTAAAATATCGAACAAGAAATAATGGAATATTAACTTACGGGTTTTTTTCCTAGCACATTCCATTCTAATTTACAACCTGGGAACACAACTTCCAGAAATGTTGTGCTGCCCTAGAAACCAGTTTTGGGAACGGAGAAATGCTGCCGCCTTGTGGCCGTTTCCCACAACAGCACCTTTAAAGCCAGTAGTAGTGGTCACTAAATATTCACACTCATTACAAGCCTGTAAATGTCACCTGTTGTCAAAAAAATCCTGGGGTCAAAAATCAACGAAAAATTCAAAACAGGGCAGCCTTCCCAGAAGACCACTTCAAGTGGTTTATTGTACTCACAGGTTTTTTCTGTTTTTGTGTAACAGAAAGAAAACAAAGCATGGAAAAATGCTGAACATTAGGAATTATTAAAGACATGCAAATCCAAATTACAAAAACCTATCAGCTCACACCAGTCATAATGGCCATCAGCAAAAATTCTGCAAACAATAAATGCTGAAGGGGTTGTGGAGAAATGCGCACCCTCGTTTCTAAGTGGGACGTGGTAAGAACCAGTAATGAAAACACAAAGGAGGTGCCTGGATAAGGTAAATATTGAGCTACCATTCAATCAAGCATACCCACTGCTGGGCCTATCACCTGAGAGGATGAGAATCCAAAAGACACAGGGTGGCAATCCTGCACTCCAGCAATATTTACCACAGCCAACACTTGGAAGCAACAAAAATGTCTGTCAACAGAGGAAGGCACAAAGAAGAAGTGGTCCATGTACACAATGGAATATTACTCCAATAAAAAATATATATACTTTCAATTTAGAAACCAAACGTAAATAAGGAGACATCAGCTTTTGGGGGTTTGTCCAGGCACATTCCTCTCTAATATATAACCGAGGAACACCACTGGCAGGAAGGACTCCTTCCGTAATTCCCAGAATGGGGAAAGGAGAAATGCTGCCGCCCAATGGCCGATACCTGCAACAGCAGCTTTAAAACCTGTGCTCATGGTCACTTCATATGCACAAGTACTGGAGGGCTATAAATGAAACCTGCCCTCAAAATGTCTTCAGGGAGGTAATGGCCAAAATATTTCAAAATGTGACACATACTTCAAGAAAACCATTTGAAGAGGTAAGCGCTACTCACAGCTTGAAAAAAAAGAGGACATGCCTGAAAGTTCAATTTCAAGGGATTATGAGATGCATGCAAATCCAACCTCAAAGAGGTGTCAGCTCACACCTGTCAGAATAAACATCAGCAGAAAAACTACAAAGAATAAATGCTGAAAGGGTTGTGGACAAGGGCATACCCTCAAATTCAAGTGGAACATAACCTGGTAAGAGCCACTAATGAGAACAGAATGGAGACGCCTTTACAAGGTAAACATTTTGCTACCATATGATCCAACAGGCCCTCTCCTGGGCCTATAACCGAAGAAGACATAGTTGAAAGACACAGGCAGGCAAATGTGCATTTCAGCAGTGTTACAATAACCAAGACATGGAAGCAACCCAAAAGTCCATCAACAGGTGAGTGGACAAAGAAAAACTGGTCCACGTACAGATGGAATATTAGCCAAGGAAAACAATGACACAATGCCATTTGCATCACCGTAGATGAGTCTAGAAGTAATCACGCAACTTGTAGTAAGTCAGAAAGCGAAAGACACGTATCCTGTGATATCACTTATAGGTGTTACCTAAAAATTGATACCAGTGAAGATATTTCCACAGAGAAAGGCAATCACAGATTCATTAAACAAACTTATGGTTCACCAATGGAAAGGTGTGAGGATTGGATACATTAGGATGTCAGAGTTAACAGAGATATACAAACACAGGTGAAGTATATAATCACCAAAGAGAAGACTACTCAACATTGTGTCATAACCTAAAATGGGAAAAGGATCCAAAGAAGAAAAGAGATAGGTATATGTGGAAAACAACCACATCTTGCACACCTAAAACAAGCAAAACATTGTAATCACACTTGCTGTGATAAACAATGAAAATTAAATTTAAAAAAAGAACAATATTTAGTGAGATATAAACTTAAGGGGCTTTTTCCTGGCCCATCCATTCTAATTTGCAACCTAGAACAGGACTTCCATTGAGGCTCTCTTTCCCTAGTAACCAGATTTGGTTAATGAGAACTGCTGCCGCCTTGTGGCCGTTTCACACAACAGCAGCTCTAACTGCAGCTGTAATGGTTACTTGATAGTCAAAATAATTGCAGGCCTGTAAATAACACCTGTCCTCAAAACAATCCTTCGGTCGTAAATCGAGCAAAAATCTCAAAAGACATCCATATTTCAAAACGACAATTTCAAGAGGCATATTTTATGCACATTTTATATTCTGTCTCTTTTTTTTGTTATAGAAAAAGGCATGGAAAAACGCTCAACGTCAGGAATTAATAAAGCCATGCAAATCCAGTCTAGAAACACATTCACCTCACAGCCGTCAGAAGGATCATCAGCAAAAAAGTCTACATAGTATAAATGCTGAAGGGGTTTTAGAGAACTGTGTACCCTCTAGCTGCTGACGGGATGTAACCTGGTAACAGCCAGTACAGAGAACAAAATGGAAGTGTGTTTAAAGGTAAAACTTGAGCTACTATGTGATCTGGTAGGCCCACTGATGGGCCTATCCGCTGAGTAGACCTGAATCAAAAAGACACAGGCTGGCAATCCTTCACTGCAGCAACATGTACCAGAGCCAAGAGCTGGAAGAAACCAAAATGTCCATCAACAGAAAAATGCACCAAGAAGAAGTGGTCCACGTACACAATGGAATATTAGCCATGGAAAAGCATGGAACAATGCTGTTGGCACCAGCATAGAAGGATCTAGAGATAATCACCCTACCTGAAGTAAGAAAGAAAACGAAAGACAGATATCCTATTACATCACTTATAGGTGTTACCTAAAAATTGATACCCATGAAATAATTTCCAAGAGAAGGACACTCATAGATTCAGAAAACCAAATTATGTTTAACCAAATGGAAAGGTGTAAGGAATGTATGAATTAGGATATGGGGGTTAACAGACATGTAGTAATACATATGAAATATATAATCACAAAATACCTATGGAATGCTAAAAGAGGTGTACTCAACACTCTGTAATAACCTACACAGGAAAGGATCCAAAGATGAATAGATCAATACATTGATATAATGAACCAGATTCCGTACACCTAGAAAAAACACAGTATTTTTATCCAATTTGCTGTGATAATAAATAAAAACTAAATGTAAAAAACAAACAAGAAGTAAGGAGATATAAGCTCTTGGGAGTTTGCCGTGGCACATTCTGCTCTAATTTGCAGCTTACAAACACGATTTCCAGGAACCCTCTGTTGCCCCAAAACCCAGAGTTGGACATGTAGAAATGCTGCCGCCTTGTGGCCGTTTCCCACAAGAGCGGCTTTAAAACCACAGCTAACGGTCACTTAACATTCACAAGGACTCAGGACAGTAAAGGACAACTGCCCTCAAAAATTCACAACTGGCAAAATTTTCAAGGAGATAGTATGAAGAAGTAAATTTTACTCATTATTTTTCTAAAAACAAGGAAAATGGTTAAAAGCTCAACAACATAAATTTTTAAACTCATGCAAATCTAGCCTACAAAAAGATTTCAGCTCACACACGTCAACTACCATCAGCCAAAAGTCTACAAACAATAAATGCGGAAGGGGTTTTAGAGAACTGTGTACCCTCTAGCTGCTGGTGAGATGTAAAGTGATAAGAGCCAATAGTGAGAACAGAAAGGAGCTGTGTTTAAAAGTAAAAATTGAGCCAGCATTCCATTCAGCAGGCCCACCGCTGAGCCTCTCACCTGAAAATACCAGAGTCGAGAAGGCACAGGCTGCAACAGCTTCACTGCAGGATTTTTCACAATAGCCAAGACACGGAAGCAACCAAAATGTCCATCAATGGATGAATGGATAAAGAAGAAGTGGTCCATGTACATAATGGAATATTAGCCATGGAAAACAGTGAAACACTGCTCGTTGAGGCACCATTTATGAGCCTAGATATAATCTCAGAACATGACGTAAGTCAGAAAGAAAAAGACATATAGTATGATATCACTTATAGGTGTTATCTAACAACTGACAAATATGATAGCATTTTCACAGAGAAAGAAACTCACAGACTTAGAGAACAAACTATTCTTATGTAAATGGAAAGGTGGGTGGTATGGAAAATTAAGATTAGGGTTACCATATGTGTACAAATACCTACTAAATACATTTATCAAAGAGACCGACCATATAGCAAGGGAGGTCAATGGAGCACTCTGCAATAATTTACATGCGAAGAGTATCTGCACATGAATATATGACATATATGTGTGTGTGTGTGTGTGTTTGTGTGTATGTGTGTGTGTAATGTACAAATGAACCAGATTGTATACACGTAGGACAAACAATATTCTAAACATTACCTCGATTTAAAAAGACTAAAATATCGAACAAGAAATAATGGAATATTAACTTACGGGTTTTTTTCCTAGCACATTCCATTCTAATTTACAACCTGGGAACACAACTTCCAGAAATGTTGTGCTGCCCTAGAAACCAGTTTTGGGAACGGAGAAATGCTGCCGCCTTGTGGCCGTTTCCCACAACAGCACCTTTAAAGCCAGTAGTAGTGGTCACTAAATATTCACACTCATTACAAGCCTGTAAATGTCACCTGTTGTCAAAAAAATCCTGGGGTCAAAAATCAACGAAAAATTCAAAACAGGGCAGCCTTCCCAGAAGACCACTTCAAGTGGTTTATTGTACTCACAGGTTTTTTCTGTTTTTGTGTAACAGGAAGAAAACAAAGCATGGAAAAATGCTGAACATTAGGAATTATTAAAGACATGCAAATCCAAATTACAAAAACCTATCAGCTCACACCAGTCATAATGGCCATCAGCAAAAATTCTGCAAACAATAAATGCTGAAGGGGTTGTGGAGAAATGCGCACCCTCGTTTCTAAGTGGGACGTGGTAAGAACCAGTAATGAAAACACAAAGGAGGTGCCTGGATAAGGTAAATATTGAGCTACCATTCAATCAAGCATACCCACTGCTGGACCTATCACCTGAGAGGATGAGAATCCAAAAGACACAGGGTGGCAATCCTGCACTCCAGCAATATTTACCACAGCCAACACTTGGAAGCAACAAAAATGTCTGTCAACAGAGGAAGGCACAAAGAAGAAGTGGTCCATGTACACAATGGAATATTACTCCAATAAAAAATATATATACTTTCAATTTAGAAACCAAACGTAAATAAGGAGACATCAGCTTTTGGGGGTTTGTCCAGGCACATTCCTCTCTAATATATAACCGAGGAACACCACTGGCAGGAAGGACTCCTTCCGTAATTCCCAGAATGGGGAAAGGAGAAATGCTGCCGCCCAATGGCCGATACCTGCAACAGCAGCTTTAAAACCTGTGCTCATGGTCACTTCATATGCACAAGTACTGGAGGGCTATAAATGAAACCTGCCCTCAAAATGTCTTCAGGGAGGTAATGGCCAAAATATTTCAAAATGTGACACATACTTCAAGAAAACCATTTGAAGAGGTAAGCGCTACTCACAGCTTGAAAAAAAAGAGGACATGCCTGAAAGTTCAATTTCAAGGGATTATGAGATGCATGCAAATCCAACCTCAAAGAGGTGTCAGCTCACACCTGTCAGAATAAACATCAGCAGAAAAACTACAAAGAATAAATGCTGAAAGGGTTGTGGACAAGGGCATACCCTCAAATTTAAGTGGAACATAACCTGGTAAGAGCCACTAATGAGAACAGAATGGAGACGCCTTTACAAGGTAAACATTTTGCTACCATATGATCCAACAGGCCCTCTCCTGGGCCTATAACCGAAGAAGACATAGTTGAAAGACACAGGCAGGCAAATGTGCATTTCAGCAGTGTTACAATAACCAAGACATGGAAGCAACCCAAAAGTCCATCAACAGGTGAGTGGACAAAGAAAAACTGGTCCACGTACAGATGGAATATTAGCCAAGGAAAACAATGACACAATGCCATTTGCATCACCGTAGATGAGTCTAGAAGTAATCACGCAACTTGTAGTAAGTCAGAAAGCGAAAGACACGTATCCTGTGATATCACTTATAGGTGTTACCTAAAAATTGATACCAGTGAAGATATTTCCACAGAGAAAGGCAATCACAGATTCATTAAACAAACTTATGGTTCACCAATGGAAAGGTGTGAGGATTGGATACATTAGGATGTCAGAGTTAACAGAGATATACAAACACAGGTGAAGTATATAATCACCAAAGAGAAGACTACTCAACATTGTGTCATAACCTAAAATGGGAAAAGGATCCAAAGAAGAAAAGAGATAGGTATATGTGGAAAACAACCACATCTTGCACACCTAAAACAAGCAAAACATTGTAATCACACTTGCTGTGATAAACAATGAAAATTAAATTTAAAAAAAGAACAATATTTAGTGAGATATAAACTTAAGGGGCTTTTTCCTGGCCCATCCATTCTAATTTGCAACCTAGAACAGGACTTCCATTGAGGCTCTCTTTCCCTAGTAACCAGATTTGGTTAATGAGAACTGCTGCCGCCTTGTGGCCGTTTCACACAACAGCAGCTCTAACTGCAGCTGTAATGGTTACTTGATAGTCAAAATAATTGCAGGCCTGTAAATGACACCTGTCCTCAAAACAATCCTTCGGTCGTAAATCGAGCAAAAATCTCAAAAGACATCCATATTTCAAAACGACAATTTCAAGAGGCATATTTTATGCACATTTTATATTCTGTCTCTTTTTTTTGTTATAGAAAAAGGCATGGAAAAACGCTCAACGTCAGGAATTAATAAAGCCATGCAAATCCAGTCTAGAAACACATTCACCTCACAGCCGTCAGAAGGATCATCAGCAAAAAAGTCTACATAGTATAAATGCTGAAGGGGTTTTAGAGAACTGTGTACCCTCTAGCTGCTGACGGGATGTAACCTGGTAACAGCCAGTACAGAGAACAAAATGGAAGTGTGTTTAAAGGTAAAACTTGAGCTACTATGTGATCTGGTAGGCCCACTGATGGGCCTATCCGCTGAGTAGACCTGAATCAAAAAGACACAGGCTGGCAATCCTTCACTGCAGCAACATGTACCAGAGCCAAGAGCTGGAAGAAACCAAAATGTCCATCAACAGAAAAATGCACCAAGAAGAAGTGGTCCATGTACACAATGGAATATTAGCCATGGAAAAGCATGGAACAATGCTGTTGGCACCAGCATAGAAGGATCTAGAGATAATCACCCTACCTGAAGTAAGAAAGAAAACGAAAGACAGATATCCTATTACATCACTTATAGGTGTTACCTAAAAATTGATACCCATGAAATAATTTCCAAGAGAAGGACACTCATAGATTCAGAAAACCAAATTATGTTTAACCAAATGGAAAGGTGTAAGGAATGTATGAATTAGGATATGGGGGTTAACAGACATGTAGTAATACATATGAAATATATAATCACAAAATACCTATGGAATGCTAAAAGAGGTGTACTCAACACTCTGTAATAACCTACACAGGAAAGGATCCAAAGATGAATAGATCAATACATTGATATAATGAACCAGATTCCGTACACCTAGAAAAAACACAGTATTTTTATCCAATTTGCTGTGATAATAAATAAAAACTAAATGTAAAAAACAAACAAGAAGTAAGGAGATATAAGCTCTTGGGAGTTTGCCGTGGCACATTCTGCTCTAATTTGCAGCTTACAAACACGATTTCCAGGAACCCTCTGTTGCCCCAAAACCCAGAGTTGGACATGTAGAAATGCTGCCGCCTTGTGGCCGTTTCCCACAAGAGCGGCTTTAAAACCACAGCTAACGGTCACTTAACATTCACAAGGACTCAGGACAGTAAAGGACAACTGCCCTCAAAAATTCACAACTGGCAAAATTTTCAAGGAGATAGTATGAAGAAGTAAATTTTACTCATTATTTTTCTAAAAACAAGGAAAATGGATAAAAGCTCAACAACATAAATTTTTAAACTCATGCAAATCTAGCCTACAAAAAGATTTCAACTCACACACGTCAACTACCATCAGCCAAAAGTCTACAAACAATAAATGCGGAAGGGGTTTTAGAGAACTGTGTACCCTCTAGCTGCTGGTGAGATGTAAAGTGATAAGAGCCAATAGTGAGAACAGAAAGGAGCTGTGTTTAAAAGTAAAAATTGAGCCAGCATTCCATTCAGCAGGCCCACCGCTGAGCCTCTCACCTGAAAATACCAGAGTCGAGAAGGCACAGGCTGCAACAGCTTCACTGCAGGATTTTTCACAATAGCCAAGACACGGAAGCAACCAAAATGTCCATCAATGGATGAATGGATAAAGAAGAAGTGGTCCATGTACATAATGGAATATTAGCCATGGAAAACAGTGAAACACTGCTCGTTGAGGCACCATTTATGAGCCTAGATATAATCTCAGAACATGACGTAAGTCAGAAAGAAAAAGACATATAGTATGATATCACTTATAGGTGTTATCTAACAACTGACAAATATGATAGCATTTTCACAGAGAAAGAAACTCACAGACTTAGAGAACAAACTATTCTTATGTAAATGGAAAGGTGGGTGGTATGGAAAATTAAGATTAGGGTTACCATATGTGTACAAATACCTACTAAATACATTTATCAAAGAGACCGACCATATAGCAAGGGAGGTCAATGGAGCACTCTGCAATAATTTACATGCGAAGAGTATCTGTACATGAATATATTACATATGTGTGTGTGTGTGTGTGTGTGTGTATATGTGTGTGTGTAATGTACAAAAGAACCAGATTGTATACACGTAGGACAAACAATATTCTAAACATTACCTCGATTTAAAAAGACTAAAATATCGAACAAGAAATAATGGAATATTAACTTACGGGTTTTTTTCCTAGCACATTCCATTCTAATTTACAACCTGGGAACACAACTTCCAGAAATGTTGTGCTGCCCTAGAAACCAGTTTTGGGAACGGAGAAATGCTGCCGCCTTGTGGCCGTTTCCCACAACAGCACCTTTAAAGCCAGTAGTAGTGGTCACTAAATATTCACACTCATTACAAGCCTGTAAATGTCACCTGTTGTCAAAAAAATCCTGGGGTCAAAAATCGACGAAAAATTCAAAACAGGGCAGCCTTCCCAGAAGACCACTTCAAGTGGTTTATTGTACTCACAGGTTTTTTCTGTTTTTGTGTAACAGAAAGAAAACAAAGCATGGAAAAATGCTGAACATTAGGAATTATTAAAGACATGCAAATCCAAATTACAAAAACCTATCAGCTCACACCAGTCATAATGGCCATCAGCAAAAATTCTGCAAACAATAAATGCTGAAGGGGTTGTGGAGAAATGCGCACCCTCGTTTCTAAGTGGGACGTGGTAAGAACCAGTAATGAAAACACAAAGGAGGTGCCTGGATAAGGTAAATATTGAGCTACCATTCAATCAAGCATACCCACTGCTGGGCCTATCACCTGAGAGGATGAGAATCCAAAAGACACAGGGTGGCAATCCTGCACTCCAGCAATATTTACCACAGCCAACACTTGGAAGCAACAAAAATGTCTGTCAACAGAGGAAGGCACAAAGAAGAAGTGGTCCATGTACACAATGGAATATTACTCCAATAAAAAATATATATACTTTCAATTTAGAAACCAAACGTAAATAAGGAGACATCAGCTTTTGGGGGTTTGTCCAGGCACATTCCTCTCTAATATATAACCGAGGAACACCACTGGCAGGAAGGACTCCTTCCGTAATTCCCAGAATGGGGAAAGGAGAAATGCTGCCGCCCAATGGCCGATACCTGCAACAGCAGCTTTAAAACCTGTGCTCATGGTCACTTCATATGCACAAGTACTGGAGGGCTATAAATGAAACCTGCCCTCAAAATGTCTTCAGGGAGGTAATGGCCAAAATATTTCAAAATGTGACACATACTTCAAGAAAACCATTTGAAGAGGTAAGCGCTACTCACAGCTTGAAAAAAAAGAGGACATGCCTGAAAGTTCAATTTCAAGGGATTATGAGATGCATGCAAATCCAACCTCAAAGAGGTGTCAGCTCACACCTGTCAGAATAAACATCAGCAGAAAAACTACAAAGAATAAATGCTGAAAGGGTTGTGGACAAGGGCATACCCTCAAATTTAAGTGGAACATAACCTGGTAAGAGCCACTAATGAGAACAGAATGGAGACGCCTTTACAAGGTAAACATTTTGCTACCATATGATCCAACAGGCCCTCTCCTGGGCCTATAACCGAAGAAGACATAGTTGAAAGACACAGGCAGGCAAATGTGCATTTCAGCAGTGTTACAATAACCAAGACATGGAAGCAACCCAAAAGTCCATCAACAGGTGAGTGGACAAAGAAAAACTGGTCCACGTACAGATGGAATATTAGCCAAGGAAAACAATGACACAATGCCATTTGCATCACCGTAGATGAGTCTAGAAGTAATCACGCAACTTGTAGTAAGTCAGAAAGCGAAAGACACGTATCCTGTGATATCACTTATAGGTGTTACCTAAAAATTGATACCAGTGAAGATATTTCCACAGAGAAAGGCAATCACAGATTCATTAAACAAACTTATGGTTCACCAATGGAAAGGTGTGAGGATTGGATACATTAGGATGTCAGAGTTAACAGAGATATACAAACACAGGTGAAGTATATAATCACCAAAGAGAAGACTACTCAACATTGTGTCATAACCTAAAATGGGAAAAGGATCCAAAGAAGAAAAGAGATAGGTATATGTGGAAAACAACCACATCTTGCACACCTAAAACAAGCAAAACATTGTAATCACACTTGCTGTGATAAACAATGAAAATTAAATTTAAAAAAAGAACAATATTTAGTGAGATATAAACTTAAGGGGCTTTTTCCTGGCCCATCCATTCTAATTTGCAACCTAGAACAGGACTTCCATTGAGGCTCTCTTTCCCTAGTAACCAGATTTGGTTAATGAGAACTGCTGCCGCCTTGTGGCCGTTTCACACAACAGCAGCTCTAACTGCAGCTGTAATGGTTACTTGATAGTCAAAATAATTGCAGGCCTGTAAATGACACCTGTCCTCAAAACAATCCTTCGGTCGTAAATCGAGCAAAAATCTCAAAAGACATCCATATTTCAAAACGACAATTTCAAGAGGCATATTTTATGCACATTTTATATTCTGTCTCTTTTTTTTTGTTATAGAAAAAGGCATGGAAAAACGCTCACCGTCAGGAATTAATAAAGCCATGCAAATCCAGTCTAGAAACACATTCACCTCACAGCCGTCAGAAGGATCATCAGCAAAAAAGTCTACATAGTATAAATGCTGAAGGGGTTTTAGAGAACTGTGTACCCTCTAGCTGCTGACGGGATGTAACCTGGTAACAGCCAGTACAGAGAACAAAATGGAAGTGTGTTTAAAGGTAAAACTTGAGCTACTATGTGATCTGGTAGGCCCACTGATGGGCCTATCCGCTGAGTAGACCTGAATCAAAAAGACACAGGCTGGCAATCCTTCACTGCAGCAACATGTACCAGAGCCAAGAGCTGGAAGAAACCAAAATGTCCATCAACAGAAAAATGCACCAAGAAGAAGTGGTCCACGTACACAATGGAATATTAGCCATGGAAAAGCATGGAACAATGCTGTTGGCACCAGCATAGAAGGATCTAGAGATAATCACCCTACCTGAAGTAAGAAAGAAAACGAAAGACAGATATCCTATTACATCACTTATAGGTGTTACCTAAAAATTGATACCCATGAAATAATTTCCAAGAGAAGGACACTCATAGATTCAGAAAACCAAATTATGTTTAACCAAATGGAAAGGTGTAAGGAATGTATGAATTAGGATATGGGGGTTAACAGACATGTAGTAATACATATGAAATATATAATCACAAAATACCTATGGAATGCTAAAAGAGGTGCACTCAACACTCTGTAATAACCTACACAGGAAAGGATCCAAAGATGAATAGATCAATACATTGATATAATGAACCAGATTCCGTACACCTAGAAAAAACACAGTATTTTTATCCAATTTGCTGTGATAATAAATAAAAACTAAATGTAAAAAACAAACAAGAAGTAAGGAGATATAAGCTCTTGGGAGTTTGCCGTGGCACATTCTGCTCTAATTTGCAGCTTACAAACACGATTTCCAGGAACCCTCTGTTGCCCCAAAACCCAGAGTTGGACATGTAGAAATGCTGCCGCCTTGTGGCCGTTTCCCACAAGAGCGGCTTTAAAACCACAGCTAACGGTCACTTAACATTCACAAGGACTCAGGACAGTAAAGGACAACTGCCCTCAAAAATTCACAACTGGCAAAATTTTCAAGGAGATAGTATGAAGAAGTAAATTTTACTCATTATTTTTCTAAAAACAAGGAAAATGGATAAAAGCTCAACAACATAAATTTTTAAACTCATGCAAATCTAGCCTACAAAAAGATTTCAACTCACACACGTCAACTACCATCAGCCAAAAGTCTACAAACAATAAATGCGGAAGGGGTTTTAGAGAACTGTGTACCCTCTAGCTGCTGGTGAGATGTAAAGTGATAAGAGCCAATAGTGAGAACAGAAAGGAGCTGTGTTTAAAAGTAAAAATTGAGCCAGCATTCCATTCAGCAGGCCCACCGCTGAGCCTCTCACCTGAAAATACCAGAGTCGAAAAGGCACAGGCTGCAACAGCTTCACTGCAGGATTTTTCACAATAGCCAAGACACGGAAGCAACCAAAATGTCCATCAACGGATGAATGGATAAAGAAGAAGTGGTCCATGTACATAATGGAATATTAGCCATGGAAAACAGTGAAACACTGCTCATTGAGGCACCATTTATGAGCCTAGATATAATCTCAGAACATGACGTAAGTCAGAAAGAAAAAGACATATAGTATGATATCACTTATAGGTGTTATCTAACAACTGACAAATATGATAGCATTTTCACAGAGAAAGAAACTCACAGACTTAGAGAACAAACTATTCTTATGTAAATGGAAAGGTGGGTGGTATGGAAAATTAAGATTAGGGTTACCATATGTGTACAAATACCTACTAAATACATTTATCAAAGAGACCGACCATATAGCAAGGGAGGTCAATGGAGCACTCTGCAATAATTTACATGCGAAGAGTATCTGTACATGAATATATTACATATGTGTGTATGTGTGTGTGTGTGTGTATATGTGTGTGTGTGTAATGTACAAAAGAACCAGATTGTATACACGTAGGACAAACAATATTCTAAACATTACCTCGATTTAAAAAGACTAAAATATCGAACAAGAAATAATGGAATATTAACTTACGGGTTTTTTTCCTAGCACATTCCATTCTAATTTACAACCTGGGAACACAACTTCCAGAAATGTTGTGCTGCCCTAGAAACCAGTTTTGGGAACGGAGAAATGCTGCCGCCTTGTGGCCGTTTCCCACAACAGCACCTTTAAAGCCAGTAGTAGTGGTCACTAAATATTCACACTCATTACAAGCCTGTAAATGTCACCTGTTGTCAAAAAAATCCTGGGGTCAAAAATCGACGAAAAATTCAAAACAGGGCAGCCTTCCCAGAAGACCACTTCAAGTGGTTTATTGTACTCACAGGTTTTTTCTGTTTTTGTGTAACAGAAAGAAAACAAAGCATGGAAAAATGCTGAACATTAGGAATTATTAAAGACATGCAAATCCAAATTACAAAAACCTATCAGCTCACACCAGTCATAATGGCCATCAGCAAAAATTCTGCAAACAATAAATGCTGAAGGGGTTGTGGAGAAATGCGCACCCTCGTTTCTAAGTGGGACGTGGTAAGAACCAGTAATGAAAACACAAAGGAGGTGCCTTGATAAGGTAAATATTGAGCTACCATTCAATCAAGCATACCCACTGCTGGGCCTATCACCTGAGAGGATGAGAATCCAAAAGACACAGGGTGGCAATCCTGCACTCCAGCAATATTTACCACAGCCAACACTTGGAAGCAACAAAAATGTCTGTCAACGAGGAAGGCACAAAGAAGAAGTGGTCCATGTACACAATGGAATATTACTCCAATAAAAAATATATATACTTTCAATTTAGAAACCAAACGTAAATAAGGAGACATCAGCTTTTGGGGGTTTGTCCAGGCACATTCCTCTCTAATATATAACCGAGGAACACCACTGGCAGGAAGGACTCCTTCCGTAATTCCCAGAATGGGGAAAGGAGAAATGCTGCCGCCCAATGGCCGATACCTGCAACAGCAGCTTTAAAACCTGTGCTCATGGTCACTTCATATGCACAAGTACTGGAGGGCTATAAATGAAACCTGCCCTCAAAATGTCTTCAGGGAGGTAATGGCCAAAATATTTCAAAATGTGACACATACTTCAAGAAAACCATTTGAAGAGGTAAGCGCTACTCACAGCTTGAAAAAAAAGAGGACATGCCTGAAAGTTCAATTTCAAGGGATTATGAGATGCATGCAAATCCAACCTCAAAGAGGTGTCAGCTCACACCTGTCAGAATAAACATCAGCAGAAAAACTACAAAGAATAAATGCTGAAAGGGTTGTGGACAAGGGCATACCCTCAAATTTAAGTGGAACATAACCTGGTAAGAGCCACTAATGAGAACAGAATGGAGACGCCTTTACAAGGTAAACATTTTGCTACCATATGATCCAACAGGCCCTCTCCTGGGCCTATAACCGAAGAAGACATAGTTGAAAGACACAGGCAGGCAAATGTGCATTTCAGCAGTGTTACAATAACCAAGACATGGAAGCAACCCAAAAGTCCATCAACAGGTGAGTGGACAAAGAAAAACTGTCCACGTACAGATGGAATATTAGCCAAGGAAAACAATGACACAATGCCATTTGCATCACCGTAGATGAGTCTAGAAGTAATCACGCAACTTGTAGTAAGTCAGAAAGCGAAAGACACGTATCCTGTGATATCACTTATAGGTGTTACCTAAAAATTGATACCAGTGAAGATATTTCCACAGAGAAAGGCAATCACAGATTCATTAAACAAACTTATGGTTCACCAATGGAAAGGTGTGAGGATTGGATACATTAGGATGTCAGAGTTAACAGAGATATACAAACACAGGTGAAGTATATAATCACCAAAGAGAAGACTACTCAACATTGTGTCATAACCTAAAATGGGAAAAGGATCCAAAGAAGAAAAGAGATAGGTATATGTGGAAAACAACCACATCTTGCACACCTAAAACAAGCAAAACATTGTAATCACACTTGCTGTGATAAACAATGAAAATTAAATTTAAAAAAAGAACAATATTTAGTGAGATATAAACTTAAGGGGCTTTTTCCTGGCCCATCCATTCTAATTTGCAACCTAGAACAGGACTTCCATTGAGGCTCTGTTTCCCTAGTAACCAGATTTGGTTAATGAGAACTGCTGCCGCCTTGTGGCCGTTTCACACAACAGCAGCTCTAACTGCAGCTGTAATGGTTACTTGATAGTCAAAATAATTGCAGGCCTGTAAATGACACCTGTCCTCAAAACAATCCTTCGGTCGTAAATCGAGCAAAAATCTCAAAAGACATCCATATTTCAAAACGACAATTTCAAGAGGCATATTTTATGCACATTTTATATTCTGTCTCTTTTTTTTGTTATAGAAAAAGGCATGGAAAAACGCTCAACGTCAGGAATTAATAAAGCCATGCAAATCCAGTCTAGAAACACATTCACCTCACAGCCGTCAGAAGGATCATCAGCAAAAAAGTCTACATAGTATAAATGCTGAAGGGGTTTTAGAGAACTGTGTACCCTCTAGCTGCTGACGGGATGTAACCTGGTAACAGCCAGTACAGAGAACAAAATGGAAGTGTGTTTAAAGGTAAAACTTGAGCTACTATGTGATCTGGTAGGCCCACTGATGGGCCTATCCGCTGAGTAGACCTGAATCAAAAAGACACAGGCTGGCAATCCTTCACTGCAGCAACATGTACCAGAGCCAAGAGCTGGAAGAAACCAAAATGTCCATCAACAGAAAAATGCACCAAGAAGAAGTGGTCCATGTACACAATGGAATATTAGCCATGGAAAAGCATGGAACAATGCTGTTGGCACCAGCATAGAAGGATCTAGAGATAATCACCCTACCTGAAGTAAGAAAGAAAACGAAAGACAGATATCCTATTACATCACTTATAGGTGTTACCTAAAAATTGATACCCATGAAATAATTTCCAAGAGAAGGACACTCATAGATTCAGAAAACCAAATTATGTTTAACCAAATGGAAAGGTGTAAGGAATGTATGAATTAGGATATGGGGGTTAACAGACATGTAGTAATACATATGAAATATATAATCACAAAATACCTATGGAATGCTAAAAGAGGTGTACTCAACACTCTGTAATAACCTACACAGGAAAGGATCCAAAGATGAATAGATCAATACATTGATATAATGAACCAGATTCCGTACACCTAGAAAAAACACAGTATTTTTATCCAATTTGCTGTGATAATAAATAAAAACTAAATGTAAAAAACAAACAAGAAGTAAGGAGATATAAGCTCTTGGGAGTTTGCCGTGGCACATTCTGCTCTAATTTGCAGCTTACAAACACGATTTCCAGGAACCCTCTGTTGCCCCAAAACCCAGAGTTGGACATGTAGAAATGCTGCCGCCTTGTGGCCGTTTCCCACAAGAGCGGCTTTAAAACCACAGCTAACGGTCACTTAACATTCACAAGGACTCAGGACAGTAAAGGACAACTGCCCTCAAAAATTCACAACTGGCAAAATTTTCAAGGAGATAGTATGAAGAAGTAAATTTTACTCATTATTTTTCTAAAAACAAGGAAAATGGATAAAAGCTCAACAACATAAATTTTTAAACTCATGCAAATCTAGCCTACAAAAAGATTTCAACTCACACACGTCAACTACCATCAGCCAAAAGTCTACAAACAATAAATGCGGAAGGGGTTTTAGAGAACTGTGTACCCTCTAGCTGCTGGTGAGATGTAAAGTGATAAGAGCCAATAGTGAGAACAGAAAGGAGCTGTGTTGAAAAGTAAAAATTGAGCCAGCATTCCATTCAGCAGGCCCACCGCTGAGCCTCTCACCTGAAAATACCAGAGTCGAAAAGGCACAGGCTGCAACAGCTTCACTGCAGGATTTTTCACAATAGCCAAGACACGGAAGCAACCAAAATGTCCATCAATGGATGAATGGATAAAGAAGAAGTGGTCCATGTACATAATGGAATATTAGCCATGGAAAACAGTGAAACACTGCTCGTTGAGGCACCATTTATGAGCCTAGATATAATCTCAGAACATGACGTAAGTCAGAAAGAAAAAGACATATAGTATGATATCACTTATAGGTGTTATCTAACAACTGACAAATATGATAGCATTTTCACAGAGAAAGAAACTCACAGACTTAGAGAACAAACTATTCTTATGTAAATGGAAAGGTGGGTGGTATGGAAAATTAAGATTAGGGTTACCATATGTGTACAAATACCTACTAAATACATTTATCAAAGAGACCGACCATATAGCAAGGGAGGTCAATGGAGCACTCTGCAATAATTTACATGCGAAGAGTATCTGTACATGAATATATTACATATGTGTGTGTGTGTGTATATGTGTGTGTGTAATGTACAAAAGAACCAGATTGTATACACGTAGGACAAACAATATTCTAAACATTACCTCGATTTAAAAAGACTAAAATATCGAACAAGAAATAATGGAATATTAACTTACGGGTTTTTTTCCTAGCACATTCCATTCTAATTTACAACCTGGGAATACAACTTCCAGAAATGTTGTGCTGCCCTAGAAACCAGTTTTGGGAACGGAGAAATGCTGCCGCCTTGTGGCCGTTTCCCACAACAGCACCTTTAAAGCCAGTAGTAGTGGTCACTAAATATTCACACTCATTACAAGCCTGTAAATGTCACCTGTTGTCAAAAAAATCCTGGGGTCAAAAATCGACGAAAAATTCAAAACAGGGCAGCCTTCCCAGAAGACCACTTCAAGTGGTTTATTGTACTCACAGGTTTTTTCTGTTTTTGTGTAACAGAAAGAAAACAAAGCATGGAAAAATGCTGAACATTAGGAATTATTAAAGACATGCAAATCCAAATTACAAAAACCTATCAGCTCACACCAGTCATAATGGCCATCAGCAAAAATTCTGCAAACAATAAATGCTGAAGGGGTTGTGGAGAAATGCGCACCCTCGTTTCTAAGTGGGACGTGGTAAGAACCAGTAATGAAAACACAAAGGAGGTGCCTGGATAAGGTAAATATTGAGCTACCATTCAATCAAGCATACCCACTGCTGGACCTATCACCTGAGAGGATGAGAATCCAAAAGACACAGGGTGGCAATCCTGCACTCCAGCAATATTTACCACAGCCAACACTTGGAAGCAACAAAAATGTCTGTCAACAGAGGAAGGCACAAAGAAGAAGTGGTCCATGTACACAATGGAATATTACTCCAATAAAAAATATATATACTTTCAATTTAGAAACCAAACGTAAATAAGGAGACATCAGCTTTTGGGGGTTTGTCCAGGCACATTCCTCTCTAATATATAACCGAGGAACACCACTGGCAGGAAGGACTCCTTCCGTAATTCCCAGAATGGGGAAAGGAGAAATGCTGCCGCCCAATGGCCGATACCTGCAACAGCAGCTTTAAAACCTGTGCTCATGGTCACTTCATATGCACAAGTACTGGAGGGCTATAAATGAAACCTGCCCTCAAAATGTCTTCAGGGAGGTAATGGCCAAAATATTTCAAAATGTGACACATACTTCAAGAAAACCATTTGAAGAGGTAAGCGCTACTCACAGCTTGAAAAAAAAGAGGACATGCCTGAAAGTTCAATTTCAAGGGATTATGAGATGCATGCAAATCCAACCTCAAAGAGGTGTCAGCTCACACCTGTCAGAATAAACATCAGCAGAAAAACTACAAAGAATAAATGCTGAAAGGGTTGTGGACAAGGGCATACCCTCAAATTTAAGTGGAACATAACCTGGTAAGAGCCACTAATGAGAACAGAATGGAGACGCCTTTACAAGGTAAACATTTTGCTACCATATGATCCAACAGGCCCTCTCCTGGGCCTATAACCGAAGAAGACATAGTTGAAAGACACAGGCAGGCAAATGTGCATTTCAGCAGTGTTACAATAACCAAGACATGGAAGCAACCCAAAAGTCCATCAACAAGTGAGTGGACAAAGAAAAACTGGTCCACGTACAGATGGAATATTAGCCAAGGAAAACAATGACACAATGCCATTTGCATCACCGTAGATGAGTCTAGAAGTAATCACGCAACTTGTAGTAAGTCAGAAAGCGAAAGACACGTATCCTGTGATATCACTTATAGGTGTTACCTAAAAATTGATACCAGTGAAGATATTTCCACAGAGAAAGGCAATCACAGATTCATTAAACAAACTTATGGTTCACCAATGGAAAGGTGTGAGGATTGGATACATTAGGATGTCAGAGTTAACAGAGATATACAAACACAGGTGAAGTATATAATCACCAAAGAGAAGACTACTCAACATTGTGTCATAACCTAAAATGGGAAAAGGATCCAAAGAAGAAAAGAGATAGGTATATGTGGAAAACAACCACATCTTGCACACCTAAAACAAGCAAAACATTGTAATCACACTTGCTGTGATAAACAATGAAAATTAAATTTAAAAAAAGAACAATATTTAGTGAGATATAAACTTAAGGGGCTTTTTCCTGGCCCATCCATTCTAATTTGCAACCTAGAACAGGACTTCCATTGAGGCTCTCTTTCCCTAGTAACCAGATTTGGTTAATGAGAACTGCTGCCGCCTTGTGGCCGTTTCACACAACAGCAGCTCTAACTGCAGCTGTAATGGTTACTTGATAGTCAAAATAATTGCAGGCCTGTAAATGACACCTGTCCTCAAAACAATCCTTCGGTCGTAAATCGAGCAAAAATCTCAAAAGACATCCATATTTCAAAACGACAATTTCAAGAGGCATATTTTATGCACATTTTATATTCTGTCTCTTTTTTTTGTTATAGAAAAAGGCATGGAAAAACGCTCAACGTCAGGAATTAATAAAGCCATGCAAATCCAGTCTAGAAACACATTCACCTCACAGCCGTCAGAAGGATCATCAGCAAAAAAGTCTACATAGTATAAATGCTGAAGGGGTTTTAGAGAACTGTGTACCCTCTAGCTGCTGACGGGATGTAACCTGGTAACAGCCAGTACAGAGAACAAAATGGAAGTGTGTTTAAAGGTAAAACTTGAGCTACTATGTGATCTGGTAGGCCCACTGATGGGCCTATCCGCTGAGTAGACCTGAATCAAAAAGACACAGGCTGGCAATCCTTCACTGCAGCAACATGTACCAGAGCCAAGAGCTGGAAGAAACCAAAATGTCCATCAACAGAAAAATGCACCAAGAAGAAGTGGTCCATGTACACAATGGAATATTAGCCATGGAAAAGCATGGAACAATGCTGTTGGCACCAGCATAGAAGGATCTAGAGATAATCACCCTACCTGAAGTAAGAAAGAAAACGAAAGACAGATATCCTATTACATCACTTATAGGTGTTACCTAAAAATTGATACCCATGAAATAATTTCCAAGAGAAGGACACTCATAGATTCAGAAAACCAAATTATGTTTAACCAAATGGAAAGGTGTAAGGAATGTATGAATTAGGATATGGGGGTTAACAGACATGTAGTAATACATATGAAATATATAATCACAAAATACCTATGGAATGCTAAAAGAGGTGTACTCAACACTCTGTAATAACCTACACAGGAAAGGATCTAAAGATGAATAGATGGATACATTGATATAATGAACCAGATTCCGTACACCTAGAAAAAACACAGTATTTTTATCCAATTTACTGTGATAATAAATAAAAATTAAATGTAAAAAACAAACAAGAAGTAAGGAGATATAAGCTCTTGGGAGTTTGCCGTGGCACATTCTGCTCTAATTTGCAGCTTACAAACACGATTTCCAGGAACCCTCTGTTGCCCAAAAACCCAGAGTTGGAAATGTAGAAATGCTGCCGCCTTGTGGCCGTTTCCCACAAGAGCGACTTTAAAACCACAGTTAACGGTCACATAACATTCACAAGGACTTAGGACAGTAAAGGACAACTGCCCTCAAAAATTCACAACTGGCAAAATTTTCAAGGAGATAGTATGAAGAGGTAAATTTTACTCATTATTTTCCTAAAATCAAGGAAAATGGATAAAAGCTCAACAACATAAATTTTTAAACTCATGCAAATCTAGCCTACAAAAAGATTTCAACTCACACACGTCAACTACCATCAGCCAAAAGTCTACAAACAATAAATGCGGAAGGGGTTTTAGAGAACTGTGTACCCTCTAACTGCTGGTGAGATGTGAAGTGGTAAGAGCCAATAGTGAGAACAGAAAGGAACTGTGTTTAAAAGTAAAAATTGAGCCAGCATTCCATTCACCAGGCCCACCGCTGAGCCTCTCACCTGAAAATACCAGAGTCGAGAAGGCACAGGCTGCAACAGCTTCACTGCAGGATTTTTCACAATAGCCAAGACACGGAAGCAACCAAAATGTCCATCAATGGTTGAATGGATAAAGAAGAAGTGGTCCATGTACATAATGGAATATTAGCCATGCAAAACAGTGAAACACTGCTCGTTGAGGCACCATTTATGAGCCTAGATATAATCTCAGAACATGACGTAAGTCAGAAAGAAAAGGACATATAGTATGATATCACTTATAGGCGTTATCTAACAACTGACAAAAATGATAGCATTTTCACAGAGAAAGAAACTCACAGACTTAGAAAACAAACTATTCTTATGTAAATGCAAAGGTGGGTGGTATGGAAAATTAAGATTAGGGTTACCATATGTGTACAAATACCTACTAAATACATTTATCAAAGAGACCGACCATATAGCAAGGGAGGTCAATGGAGCACTCTGCAATAATTTACATGCGAAGAGTATCTGTACATGAATATATTACATATATGTGTGTGTGTGTGTGTGTGTATATATATATATATATGTAATGTACAAATGAACCAGATTGTATACACCTAGGACAAACAATATTCTAAACATTACCTCGATTTAAAAAGACTAAAATATCGAACAAGAAATAATGGAATATTAACTTACCGGTTTTTTTCCTAGCACATTCCATTCTAATTTACAACCTGGGAACACAACTTCCAGAAATGTTGTGCTGCCCTAGAAACCAGTTTTGGGAACGGAGAAATGCTGCCGCCTTGTGGCCGTTTCCCACAACAGCACCTTTAAAGCCAGTAGTAGTGGTCACTAAATATTCACACTCATTACAAGCCTGTAAATGTCACCTGTTGTCAAAAAAATCCTGGGGTCAAAAATCGACGAAAAATTCAAAACAGGGCAGCCTTCCCAGAAGACCACTTCAAGTGGTTTATTGTACTCACAGGTTTTTTCTGTTTTTGTGTAACAGAAAGAAAACAAAGCATGGAAAAATGCTGAACATTAGGAATTATTAAAGACATGCAAATCTAAATTAAAAAAAACCTATCAGCTCACACCAGTCATAATGGCCATCAGCAAAAATTCTGCAAACAATAAATGCTGAAGGGGTTGTGGAGAAATGCGCACCCTCGTTTCTAAGTGGGACGTGGTAAGAACCAGTAATGAAAACACAAAGGACGTGCCTTGATAAGGTAAATATTGAGCTACCATTCAATCAAGCATAACCACTGCTGGGCCTATCACCTGAGAGGATGAGAATCCAAAAGACACAGGGTGGCAATCCTGCACTCCAGCAATATTTACCACAGCCAACACTTGGAAGCAACAAAAATGTCTGTCAACAGAGGAAGGCACAAAGAAGAAGTGGTCCATGTACACAATGGAATATTACTCCAATAAAAAATATATATACTTTCAATTTAGAAACCAAACGTAAATAAGGAGACATCAGCTTTTGGGGGTTTGTCCAGGCACATTCCTCTCTAATATATAACCGAGGAACACCACTGGCAGGAAGGACTCCTTCCGTAATTCCCAGAATGGGGAAAGGAGAAATGCTGCCGCCCAATGGCCGATACCTGCAACAGCAGCTTTAAAACCTGTGCTCATGGTCACTTCATATGCACAAGTACTGGAGGGCTATAAATGAAACCTGCCCTCAAAATGTCTTCAGGGAGGTAATGGCCAAAATATTTCAAAATGTGACACATACTTCAAGAAAACCATTTGAAGAGGTAAGCGCTACTCACAGCTTGAAAAAAAAGAGGACATGCCTGAAAGTTCAATTTCAAGGGATTATGAGATGCATGCAAATCCAACCTCAAAGAGGTGTCAGCTCACACCTGTCAGAATAAACATCAGCAGAAAAACTACAAAGAATAAATGCTGAAAGGGTTGTGGACAAGGGCATACCCTCAAATTTAAGTGGAACATAACCTGGTAAGAGCCACTAATGAGAACAGAATGGAGACGCCTTTACAAGGTAAACATTTTGCTACCATATGATCCAACAGGCCCTCTCCTGGGCCTATAACCGAAGAAGACATAGTTGAAAGACACAGGCAGGCAAATGTGCATTTCAGCAGTGTTACAATAACCAAGACATGGAAGCAACCCAAAAGTCCATCAACAGGTGAGTGGACAAAGAAAAACTGGTCCACGTACAGATGGAATATTAGCCAAGGAAAACAATGACACAATGCCATTTGCATCACCGTAGATGAGTCTAGAAGTAATCACGCAACTTGTAGTAAGTCAGAAAGCTAAAGACACGTATCCTGTGATATCACTTATAGGTGTTACCTAAAAATTGATACCAGTGAAGATATTTCCACAGAGAAAGGCAATCACAGATTCATTAAACAAACTTATGGTTCACCAATGGAAAGGTGTGAGGATTGGATACATTAGGATGTCAGAGTTAACAGAGATATACAAACACAGGTGAAGTATATAATCACCAAAGACCTACGGAATACCAAGAGAAGACTACTCAACATTGTGTCATAACCTAAAATGGGAAAAGGATCCAAAGAAGAAAAGAGATAGGTATATGTGGAAAACAACCACAACTTGCACACCTAAAACAAGCAAAACATTGTAATCACACTTGCTGTGATAAACAATGAAAATTAAATTTAAAAAAAGAACAATATTTAATGAGATATAAACTTAAGGGTCTTTTTCCTGGCCCATTCCATTCTAATTTGCAACCTAGAACAGGACTTCCATTGAGGCTCTGTTTCCCTAGTAACCAGATTTGGTTAATGAGAACTGCTGCCGCCTTGTGGCCGTTTCACACAACAGCAGCTCTAACTGCAGCTGTAATGGTTACTTGATAGTCAAAATAATTGCAGGCCTGTAAATGACACCTGTCCTCAAAACAATCCTTCGGTCGTGAATCGAGCAAAAATCTCAAAAGACATCAATATTTCCAAACGACTATTTCAAGAGGCATATTTTATGCACATTTTATATTCTGTCTCTTTTTTTTTGTTATAGAAAAAGACATGGCAAAAGGCTGAACGTCAGGAATTCATAAAGCCATGCAAATCCAGTCTAGAAACACATTCACCTCACAGCCGTCAGAAGGATCATCAGCAAAAAAGTCTACATAGTATAAATGCTGAAGGGGTTTTAGAGAACTGTGTACCCTCTAGCTCCTGATGGGATGTAACCTGGTAACAGCCAGTACAGAGAACAAAATGGAGGTGTGTTTAAAGGTAAAACTTGAGCTACTATGTGATCTGGTAGGCCCACTGATGGGCCTATCCGCTGAGTAGACCTGAATCAAAAAGACACAGGCTGGCAATCCTTCACTGCAGCAACATGTACCAGAGCCAAGAGCTGGAAGAAACCAAAATGTCCATCAACAGAAAAATGCACCAAGAAGAAGTGGTCCATGTACACAATGGAATATTAGCCATGGAAAAGCATGGAACAATGCTGTTGGCACCAGCATAGAAGGATCTAGAGATAATCACCCTACCTGAAGTAAGAAAGAAAACGAAAGACAGATATCCTATTACATCACTTATAGGTGTTACCTAAAAATTGATACCCATGAAATAATTTCCAAGAGAAGGACACTCATAGATTCAGAAAAGCAAATTATGTTTAACCAAATGGAAAGGTGTAAGGAATGTATGAATTAGGATATGGGGGTTAACAGACATGTAGTTATACATATGAAATATATAATCACAAAATACCTATGGAATGCTAAAAGAGGTGTACTCAACACTCTGTAATATCCTACATGGGAAAGGATCCAAAGATGAATAGATCTATACATAGATATAATGAAGCAGATTCTGTTCAGCTAGAACAAACACAAAAATTTTCTCAAATTTGCGCTTATAATTAATAAAAATTAAATTTAGAAAAAGCAAACAAGAATTATGGAGATATAAGCTCTTCAGCATTTGCCCTGACACATTCCACTCTAAATTGCAGCCTACAAACATGATTTCCAGGAAAGATCTGTTGCACAAAATCCCAGAATTGGAAACGTCGGAATGCTGTCGCCTTGTGCCATTTCCCACAAGAGCGGCTTTAAAACCACAGGTAACTGTCACTTAACATTCACAAGGACTCACTCTGGGCTGTAAAGCACACCTGCCATGAAAACTTGTGCTGAGGTATGGAATGGCCAAAAAAATTCAAAGCTGGCAAATTTTTCAAGGAGATAGTATAAAGAGGTAAGTTTTACTCACTATTTTTCAAATAAAAAAAGAAAATGGATAAAAGCTCAACATCAGGAATTATTAGACTCATGCAAATCTAGCCTATAAAAAGGTTTCAACTCACGCAAGTCAACTACCATCAGCCAAAAGTCTACAAACAATAAAGGCTGAAGGTGTTTTAGAGAACTGTTTATCCTCTAGCTGCTTGTGAGATGTAAAGTGGTAAAATCCGGTAATGAGAACAGAAAGGAGCTGCATTTAAATGTAAAAATTGAGATGTCATTCGATCCAACACGCCCACCACTGGGCCTATCACCTAAGCGCCGAATCGAGAAGACACACGCTGACAAACCTGTACTGAAGTAATACTGAAAATAGCCAGGACATGGAAGCAGCAAAAATGTCAGTTAACAGATGAATGGACAAAGAAGAAGTGGTACATGTACCTAATGGAAGATTAGCTTTCAAAAAAATGAACAATGTCGTTTTCATGACTACAGGTGAGTCTAGAAATAATTATATTATGTGAAGTCAAAAGTGTATGATATATAGCCTATGATATAATTTATAGATGGTATCTTAAGATTCCTACCAATGAACATATTTCCAAAGGAAAAGACACTCAGAGATGTATAAAACAAACTAATGGTTAACCAAAATGAAAGGTGGGAGGATGAGTAAATTAGGATTATGGGGTTAACATACATACACTAATATATGTTATAAGTATATAAACTTATAATATATAAAATATACAAATTATATAATCATTTATATATAAATTATATAATCACCAAACACCTACCAAATACCAAGGGAGCTCTACTCAACACTCTATAATAACCTACATGGTAACAGGATCCAATGATGAACAGATATATGTATGAAAAATTGATCCTAATTGGTACATCCAGAGAATCCCAACACTCTAATAAAATTTACTCCAATAGGGGCTTACCTAGTGGTGCAGTGGTTGAGAATCCGCCTGCCAATGCAGGGGACACAGGTTCGAGCCCTGGTCTGGGAGGATCCCAAATGCCGTGGAGCAACTATGCCCAAGAGCCACAACTACTGAGCTTGCGCGTCTGCAGCCTGTGCTCCACAACAAGAGAGGCCACAATACTGAGAGGCCCATGCACCTCGATGAAGAGTGGTCCCCGCTTGCTGCAACTAGAGAAAGCCCTCACACAGAAACGAAGACGCAACACAGCCAAAAATAAATAAGTAAGAATCTTAAAACCTATGGATTTATATGTCTCCATAAGTGAATCAAGCATGTGTACAGTGGCATAAGCGCAGCAGTGAAAATCAGCTAAATCCCAATAAAAAAATAAATTTCTTAAACAAAGCACAATAACAGTGAATTAGAGAGCAATTCTTAAATAATTCACTCAGGGCTTGTGATGCAACCTGGATTTACCATATCTACACCCAGAGCTGGGTGACACATAAGGCTGGACACTTGGGGCTGATAGGATTGGTGAGGTTCGGTGAGCAAATGCAGACCCTTTGAAGTCATATTGCATGGTACCCATTCCATGGGTCTCAACTCTCCAGGTTTAAGGGATTCTTCCTTCAGCTAAAACATGCATGTGGAACCCAGAGTATGATCCACCGTGTGATCGGGAAACGTGTTCAAATGTGTCTCAGTTTTCGTCCCCTGGTAATCGGGTGCAACATTCCAGACGCTTTACTAACACTCTCCTCACTTGGAGAGTCAGGGCCTTTAACCTCCTGTTTGGCCCAGTTTGCAATTTCTGCGGAAAATGAACAGGAACAGGGAGAACCAATGAGAGACTAGCTGGAGGTGTCTGGACGGGCAAATTTAACTCTCATTTCCCACCAGGAAGAGGAATTAACCAAAGGCTCCGCGTGCCACGCCGGAACCACACTAGGGCCTGAAGCAATCCTGCGGTGTTGAGGCAAGCTCACAAGAAAGCGAGTTGAAGAAAGGAGCTCAGGGGCACTGTTATTCACAAACCTGCAGAGTTATAAATGACAGCTATCGTCCAAAAATATATTGAAGTAAGGCTGCCAAGAGGACTTGAAAGTGGGGCAGAATTGCAGGAAACCGATTTCAGGAGGTAGACTGGAATTGCATGGAAAGCATAGGAAAAGAGGCAGAACGTCCACAATGATGCATTTGGCCAAAAAGGGCGTATGCGTTTCTTCCTGAATATATTCAGGAAAAAACGCATACGCCCTTTTTGTCCAACCAAGCAAGCTTGCAAAGGATATCTGCACTACAATGAAGTCTCACTTCCCCCAGTCAAAAGGGCCATGTGAAAAAAGTGTAAAATCCAGAAAGTCAGGACAGGCCATGGAGAACTGGGCGCCTTGATATGCTAATGGGCGGGATGTAAATTGCCAACAGCCACTCTGGAGAAGTGTATGGTGTTTCCTGAAACATCTAAAAAACAAAGCAAAAGAGCCTAGGGCACTTCCACTTATGGTCCTATAGCTTAGGGAAATTAAAATCAAAAAGACACAGCCACCCCAAAGTTTGGGACGGCTCTGTTTACAAGAACCTCGTTTACGGTACAAGATCAATATCGCAGAAAGCGAAAAATGGATAAAGATGTTGTGGTACTTACGTACAATGCAATATCACTCAGCAATGAAATCTATGTCATCAGGCCCGTAACAGCATAATGAGTGGATTCAGGTACGATGATTCTAAGTGAAATAAGTCACAGAGAAAAAGAAGCATCATAAGATATCACTACTACACGGAATGGAAACGTGGCTACACAGGAACTTAATTACAAAACAGAACAGGGTCTCAAATGTAGAAAACCAAGTTATGCTTGTTTAACGGGAAAGGTGAGTTGGGGTGCTGCATGAAACCAGAGATTGAAATTGGCACAGATACCGTTCCATAAGCCAAATATGTAATAGACAAGAGCTACTCCTTGCTCAATGAAGTGGACTCAAGACGCCATATTAAACGCCTAAGAATATACGTGACTAGAACAATCTTAAAACCTATGGATTTATATGTCTCCTAAAGAGAATCAAGCATGTTTACAGCAGCATAAACGCAGCAGTGATAGGATTGGTGAGGTTCGGTGAGCAAATGCAGACCCTTTGAAGTCATATTGCATGGTACCAATTCCATGGGTCTCAACTCTCCAGGTTTAAGGGATTCTTCCTTCAGCTAAAACATGAATGTGGTACGCAGAGTATGATCCACCGTGTGATCGGGAAATGTGTTCAAATGTGTCTCAGTTTTCATCCCCTGGTACTCGGGGGCAACTATCCACACGCTTTACTAACACTCTCCCCACTGGGAGAGTCAGTGCCTTTAACCTCCTGTTTGGCCCAGTTTGCAATTTCTGCGGAAGATGAACAGCAATAGGGAGAACCAATGAGAGACTAGTTGGAGGTGCCTGGACGGGCAAATTTAACTCTCATTTCCCACCAGGAAGAGGAATTAACCAAAGGCTCAGCTTGTTATGCCAGAACCACACTAAGGGCTGAAGCAATCCTGCGGTGTTGCGGCCAGCTCACAAGAAAGCGAGTTGAAGAAAGGAGCTCAGGGGCACTGTCATTCAGAAACCTGCAGAGTTATAAATGACAGCTATCGTCCAAAAATATATTGAAGTAAGGCTGCCAAGAGGACTTGAATGTGGGGCAGAATTGCAGGAAACCGATTTCAGGAGGTAGACTGTAATTGCATGTAAAGCATAGGAAAAGAGGCAGAAGGTCCACAATGATGCACTTGGCCAAAAAGGGCGTATGCGTTTTTTCCTGCATATATTCAGGAAAAAACGCATACGTCCTTTTTGGCCAACCAAGCAAGCTTGCAAAGGAAATCTGCACTACAATGAAGTCTCACTTCCCCCCAATCAAAAGGGCCTTCTGTAAAATGTGTAAAATCCAGAAAGACGGGACAGGCCATGGAGAACTGGGAGCCATTTTATGCTGGTGGGAGGGATGTAAGTTGCCAGCAGCCACTCTGGAGAAGTGTATAGTGTTTCCTGAAACATCTAAAAAACAAAGCAACAGAGCCTAGGGCCCTTCCACTTATGGTCCTATAGCTTAGGGAAATTAAAATCAAAAAGACACAGCCACCCCAAAGTTTGGGTTGGCTCTGTTTACCAGAACCTCGTTTATGGTACAAGTTCAATATCGCAGAAAGCGAAAAATGGATAAAGAAGTTGTGGTACTTACACACAATGCAATATCACTCAGCAATGAAATCTATGACATCAGGTCAGTAGCAGCAGAATGAGTGGATTGAGGTACGATGATTCTAAGAGAAATAAGTCACACAGAAAAAGAAAAATCATAAGATATCACTAATACACGGAATGTAAACTTGGCCACACAGGAACTGAATTACAAAACAGAACAGGGTCTCAAATGGAGAAAACCAACTTATGCTTGCTTAAGGGGAAAGGTGAGTTTGGGTGCTGCATGAAACCAGAGATTGAAATTGGCACAGATACCATTCCATAAGCCAAATATGTAATAGACAAGAGCTACTCCTTGCTCAACGAAGTGGACTCAACACCCCATATTAAACGCCTAAGAATATACCTGACTAGTAAGAATCTTAAAACCTATGGATTTATATGTCTCCTAAAGAGAATCAAGCATGTTTACAGCAGCATAAATGCAGCAATGATAGGATTGGTGAGGTTTGGTGAGCAAATGCAGACCCTTTGAAGTCATAGTGCATGGTACCCATTCCATGGGTCTCAACTCTCCAGGTTTAAGTGAATCTTCCTTCAGCTAAAACATGCATGTGGAACCCAGAGTATGATCCACCGTGTGATCGGGAAACGTGTTCAAATGTGTCTCAGTTTTCGTCCCCTGGTACTCGGGTGCAACATTCCAGACGCTTTACTAACCCTCTCCCCACTTGGAGAGTCAGTGCCTTTAACCTCCTGTTTGGCCCAGTTTGCAATTTCTGTGGAAAATGAACAGGAATAGGGAGAACCAATGAGAGACTAGCTGGAGGTGTCTGGACGGTCAAATTTAACTCTCAGATCCCACCAGGAAGAGGAATTAACCAAAGGCTCAGCGTGCCATTCCAGAACCACACTAAGGCCTTAAGCAATTCTGCGGTGTTTCGGCCAGCTCACAAGAAAGCGAGTTGAAGAAAGCAGCTCAGGGGCACTGTCATTCACAAACCTGCAGAGTTATAATTGACAGCTATGGTCCAAAAATATATTGAAGTAAGGCTGCCAAGAGGACTTGAAAGTGGGGCAGAATTACAGGAAACCGATTTCAGGAGATAAAATGGAATTGCATGTAAAGCATAGGAAAAGAGGTAGAACGTCCACAATGATGCACTTGGCCAAAACTGGCATATGCGTTTTTTCCTGAATATATTCAGGTAAAAACGCATACGCCCTTTTTGTCCAACCAAGCAAGCTGGCAAAGGATATCTGCACTACAATGAAGTCTCACTTCCCCCCAGTCAAAAGGGCCATCTGAAAAAAGTGTAAAATCCAGAAAGGCAGGACAGGCCATGGAGAACTGGGAGCCTTGTTATGCTGATGGGCGGGATGTAAATTGCCAACAGCCACTCTGGAGAAGTGTATGGTGTTTCCTGAAACATCTAAAAAACAAAGCAACAGAGCCTAGGGCACTTCCACTTATGGTCCTATAGATTAGGGAAATTAAAATCAAAAAGACACAGCCACCCCAAAGTTTGGGACGGCTCTGTTTACAAGAACCTCGTTTACAGTACAAGTTCAATATCGCAAAAAGCGAAAAATGGATAAAGAAGTTGTGGTACTTACATACAATGCAATATCACTCAGCAATGAAATCTATGACATCAGGTCAGTAGCAGCATAATGAGTGGATTCAGGTACGATGATTCTAAGAGAAATAAGTCACACAGAAAAAGAAACATCATAAGATATCACTAATACACGGAATGTAAACTTGGCTACACAGGAACTGAATTACAAAACAGAACAGGGTCTCAAATGTAGAAAACCAACTTATGCTTGCTTAAGGGGAAAGGTGAGTTTGGGTGCTGCATGAAACCAGAGATTGAAATTGGCACAGATACCATTCCATAAGCCAAATACGTAATAGACAAGAGCTACTCCTTGCTCAACGAAGTGGACTCAACACCCCATATTAAACGCCTAAGAATATAACTGACTAGTAACAATCTTAAAACCTATGGATTTATATGTCTCCGCAAGAGAATCAAGCGTGTGTACAGCGGCATAAGTTCAGCAGTGATAGGATTTGTGAGGTTCGTTGAGCAAATGCAGACCGTTTGAAATCATATTGCATGGTACCCATTCCATGGGTCTCAACTCTCCAGGTTTAAGGGATTCTTCCTTCAGCTAAAACATGCATGTGGTACGCAGAGTATGATCCACCATGTGATCGGGAAATGTGTTCAAATGTGTCTCAGTTTTCGTCCCCTGGTACTCGGGTGCAACATTCCAGATGCTTTACTAACACTCTACCTACTTGGAGAGTCAGTGCCTTTAACCTCCTGTTTGGCCCAGTTTGCAATTTCTGCGGAAAATGAACAGGAATAGGGAGTACCAATGAGAGACTACCTGGAGGTGTCTGGACGGGCAAATTTAACTCTCAGATCCCACCAGGAAGAGGAATTAACCAAAGGCTCAGCGTGCCATTCCAGAACCACACTAAGAACTTAAGCAATTCTGCGGTGTTTCGGCCAGCTCACAAGAAAGCGAGTTGAAGAAAGCAGCTCAGGGGCACTGTCATTCACAAACCTGCAGAGTTATAATTGACAGCTATGGTCCAAAAATATATTGAAGGAAGGCTGCCAAGAGGACTTGAAAGTGGGGCAGAATTGCAGGAAACCGATTTCAGGAGGTAGACTGGAATTGCATGTAAAGCATAGGAAAAGAGGCAGAAGGTCCACAATGATGCACTTGGCCAAAAAGGGCGTATGCGTTTTTTCCTGAATATATTCAGGTAAAAACGCATACGCCCTTTTTGTCCAACCAAGCAAGCTTGCAAAGGATATCTGCACTACAATGAAGTCTCACTTCTCCCCAGTCAAAAGGGCCATCTGAAAAAAGTGTAAAATCCAGAAAGTCAGGACAGGCCATGGAGAACTGGGAGCCTTGTTATGCTGATGGGCGGGTTGTAAATTGCCAACAGCCACTCTGGAGAAGTGTATGGTGTTTCCTGAAACATCTAAAAAACAAAGCAACAGAGCCTAGGGCACTTCCACTTATGGTCCTATAGCTTAGGGAAATTAAAATCAAAAAGACACAGCCACCCCAAAGTTTGGGACGGCTCTGTTTACAAGAACCTCGTTTACGGTACAAGTTCAATATCGCAGAAAGCGAAAAATGGATAAAGAAGTTGTGGTACTTACGTACAATGCAATATCACTCAGCAATGAAATCTATGTCATCAGGCCCGTAACAGCATAATGAGTGGATTCAGGTATGATGATTCTAAGTGAAATAAGTCACAGAGAAAAAGAAACATCATAAGATATCACTACTACACGGAATGGAAACGTGGCTACACAGGAACTTAATTACAAAACAGAATAGGGTCTCAAATGTAGAAAACCAAGTTATGCTTGTTTAACGGGAAAGGTGAGTTGGGGTGCTGCATGAAACCAGAGATTGAAATTGGCACAGATACCGTTCCATAAGCCAAATATGTAATAGACAAGAGCTACTCCTTGCTCAATGAAGTGGACTCAAGACGCCATATTAAACGCCTAAGAATATACGTGACTAGAACAATCTTAAAACCTATGGATTTATATGTCTCCTAAAGAGAATCAAGCATGTGTACAGTGGCATAAACGCAGCAGTGATAGGATTGGTGAGGTTCGGTGAGCAAATGCAGACCCTTTGAAGTCATATTGCATGGTACCAATTCCATGGGTCTCAACTCTCCAGGTTTAAGGGCTTCTTCCTTCAGCTAAAACATGAATGTGGTACGCAGAGTATGATCCACCGTGTGATCGGGAAATGTGTTCAAATGTGTCTCAGTTTTCATCCCCTGGTACTCGGCGGCAACTATCCACACGCTTTACTAACACTCTCCCCACTGGGAGAGTGAGTGCCTTTAACCTCCTGTTTGGCCCAGTTTGCAATTTCTGCGGAAGATGAACAGCAATAGGGAGAACCAATGAGAGACTAGTTGGAGGTGCCTGGACGGGCAAATTTAACTCTCATTTCCCACCAGGAAGAGGAATTAACCAAAGGCTCAGCGTGTTATGCCAGAACCACACTAAGGGCTGAAGCAATCCTGCGGTGTTGCGGCCAGCTCACAAGAAAGCGAGTTGAAGAAAGGAGCTCAGGGGCACTGTCATTCAGAAACCTGCAGAGTTATAAATGACAGCTATCGTCCAAAAATATATTGAAGTAAGGCTGCCAAGAGGACTTGAAAGCAGGGCAGAATTGCAGGAAACCGATTTCAGGAGGTAGACTGGAATTGCATGTAAAGCATAGGAAAAGAGGCAGAACGTCCACAATGATGCACTTGGCCAAAAAGGGCGTATGCGTTTTTTCCTAAATATATTCAGGAATAAACGCATACGTCCTTTTTGGCCAACCAAGCAAGCTTGCAAAGGAAATCTGCACTACAATGAAGTCTCACTGCCCCCCGGTCAAAAGGGCCATCTGAAAAAAGTGTAAAATGCAGAAGGCAGGACAGGCCATGGAGAACTGGGAGCCTTGTTATGCTGAAGGGCGGGATGAAAATTGCCAACAGCCACTCTGAAGAAGTGTATGGTGTTTCCTGAAACATCTAAAAACCAAACCAACAGAGCCTAGGGCACTTCCACTTATGGTCTTATAGCTTAGGGAAATTAAAATCAAAAAGACACAGCCACCCCAAAATTTGCGATGGCTCTGTTTACAAGAACCTCATTTATGGTACAAGTTCAATATCGCAGAAAGCGAAAAATGGATAAAGAAGTTGTGGTATTTACGTCCAAAGCAGTATCACTCAGCAATGAAATCTATGTTATCTGGCCCGTAGCAGCATAATGAGTGGATTCAGGTACGATGATTCTAAGTGAAATAAGTCACACAGAAAAAGAAACATCATAAGATATCACTAATACACGGAATGTAAACTTGGCTACACAGGAACTGAATTACAAAACAGAACAGGGTCTCAAATGTAGAAAACCAACTTATGCTTGTTTAAGGGGAAAGGTGAGTTGGGGTGCTGCATGAAACCAGAGATTGAAATTGGCACAGATACCATTCCATAAGCCAAATATGTAATAGACAAGAGCTACTCCTTGCTCAACGAAGTGGACTCAACACCCCATATTAAACGCCTAAGAATATACCTGACTAGTAAGAATCTTAAAACCTATGGATTTATATGTCTCCACAAGAGAATCAAGTGTGTGTACAGCGGCATAAGTTCAGCAGTGATAGGATTTGTGAGGTTCGGTGAGCAAATGCAGACCCTTTGAAGTCATATTGCACGGTAACCATTCCATGGATCTCAACTCTCCAGGTTTAAGGGATTCTTCCTTCAGCTAAAACATGCATGTGGAACCCAGAGTATGATCCACCATGTGATCGGGAAACGTGTTCAAATGTGTCTCAGTTTTCGTCCCCTGGTACTCGGGTGCAACATTCCAGATGCTTTACTAACACTCTACCTACTTGGAGAGTCAGTGCCTTTAACCTCCTGTTTGGCCCAGTTTGCAATTTCTGCGGAAAATGAACAGGAATAGGGAGAACCAATGAGAGACTAGCTGGAGGTGTCTGGACGGGCAAATTTAACTCTCAGATCCCACCAGGAAGAGGAATTAACCAAAGGCTCAGCGTGCCATGCCGGAACCACACTAAGACCTTAAGCAATTCTGTGGTGTTTCGGCCAGCTCACAAGAAAGCGAGTTGAAGAAAGCAGCTCAGGGGCACTGTCACTCACAAACCTGCAGAGTTATAATTGACAGCTATGGTCCAAAAATATATTGAAGGAAGGCTGCCAAGAGGACTTGAAAGTGAGGCAGAATTGCAGGAAACCGATTTCAGGAGGTAGACTGGAATTGCCTGTAAAGCATAGGAAAAGAGGCAGAACGTCCACAATGATGCACTTGGCCAAAAAGGGCGTATGCGTTTTTTCCTGAATATATTCAGGTAAAAACGCATACGCCCTTTTTGTCCAACCAAGCAAGCTGGCAAAGGATATCTGCACTACAATGAAGTCTCACTTCCCCCCAGTCAAAAGGGCCATCTGAAAAAAGTGTAAAATCCAGAAAGGCAGGACAGGCCATGGAGAACTGGGAGCCTTGTTATGCTGATGGGCGGGATGTAAATTGCCAACAGCCACTCTGGAGAAGTGTATGGTGTTTCCTGAAACATCTAAAAAACAAAGCAACAGAGCCTAGGGCACTTCCACTTATGGTCCTATAGATTAGGGAAATTAAAATCAAAAAGACACAGTCACCCAAAAGTTTGGGATGGCTCTGTTTACAAGAACCTCGTTTACGGTACAAGTTCAATATCGCAGAAAGCAAAAAATGGATAAAGAAGTTGTGGTACTTAAGTACAATGCAATATCACTCAGCAAGGAAATCTATGTCATCAGGTCAGTAGCAGCAGAATGAGTGGATTGAGGTACGATGATTCTAAGAGAAATAAGTCACACAGAAAAAGAAACATCATAAGATATCACTAATACACGGAATGTAAACTTGGCTACACAGGAACTGAATTACAAAACAGAACAGGGTCTCAAATGTAGAAAACCAACTTATGCTTGCTTAAGGGGAAAGGTGAGTTGGGGTGCTGCATGAAACCAGAGATTGATATTGGCACAGATACCATTCCATAAGCCAAATATGTAATAGACAAGAGCTACTCCTTGCTCAACGAAGTGGACTCAACACCCCATATTAAACGCCTAAGAATATACCTGACTAGTAACAATCTTAAAACCTATGGATTTATATGTCTCCTAAAGAGAATCAAGCATGTTTGCAGCAGCATAAACGCAGCAGTGATAGGATTGGTGAGGTTCGGTGAGCAAATGCAGACCCTTTGGAGTCATATTGCATGGTACCCATTCCATGGGTCTCAACTCTTCAGGTTTAAGGGATTCTTCCTTCAGCAAAAACATGCATGTGGAACCCAGAGTATGATCCACCGTGTGATCAGGAAACGTGTTCAAGTGTGTCTCAGTTTTCATCCCCTGGTACTCGGGTGCAACATTCCTCATGCTTTACTAACACTCTACCCACTTGAAGAGTCAGTGCCTTTAACCTCCTGTTTGGTTCAGTTTGCAATTTGTGCATAAGATAAACAGGAATAGGGAGAACCAATGAGAAACTAGTTGGAGGTGTCTGTACGGGCAAATTTAACTCTCATTTCCCACCAGGAAGAGGAATTAACCAAAGGCTCAGCGTGCCATGCCGGAACCACACTAGGGCCTGAAGCAGTCCTGCGGTGTTGTGGCCAGCTCACAAGAAAGCGAGTTGAAGAAAGGAGCCCAGGGGCACTGTCATTCACAAACCTGCAGAGTTATAAATGACAGCTATCGTCCAAAAATATATTGAAGGAAGGCTGCCAAGAGGACTTGAATGTGGGGCAGAATTGCAGGAAACCGATTTCAGGAGGTAGACTGGAATTGCATGTAAAGCATAGGAAAAGAGGCAGAACGTCCACAATGATGCACTTGGCCAAAAAGGGCGTATGCGTTTTTTCCTAAATATATTCAGGAATAAACGCATTCGTCATTTTTGGCCAACCAAGCAAGCTTGCAAAGGAAATCTGCACTACAATGAAGTCTCACTGCCCCCCGGTCAAAAGGGCCATCTGAAAAAAGTGTAAAATGCAGAAGGCAGGACAGGCCATGGAGAACTGGGAGCCTTGTTATGCTGAAGGGCGGGATGAAAATTGCCAACAGCCACTCTGAAGAAGTGTATGGTGTTTCCTGAAACATCTAAAAACCAAACCAACAGAGCCTAGGGCACTTCCACTTATGGTCTTATAGCTTAGGGAAATTAAAATCAAAAAGACACAGCCACCCCAAAGTTTGGGACGGCTCTGTTTACAAGAACCTCGTTTACAGTACAAGTTCAATATCGCAAAAAGCGAAAAATGGATAAAGAAGTTGTGGTACTTACATACAATGCAATATCACTCAGCAATGAAATCTATGACATCAGGTCAGTAGCAGCATAATGAGTGGATTCAGGTACGATGATTCTAAGAGAAATAAGTCACACAGAAAAAGAAACATCATAAGATATCACTAATACACGGAATGTAAACTTGGCTACACAGGAACTGAATTACAAAACAGAACAGGGTCTCAAATGTAGAAAACCAACTTATGCTTGCTTAAGGGGAAAGGTGAGTTTGGGTGCTGCATGAAACCAGAGATTGAAATTGGCACAGATACCATTCCATAAGCCAAATACGTAATAGACAAGAGCTACTCCTTGCTCAACGAAGTGGACTCAACACCCCATATTAAACGCCTAAGAATATAACTGACTAGTAACAATCTTAAAACCTATGGATTTATATGTCTCCGCAAGAGAATCAAGCGTGTGTACAGCGGCATAAGTTCAGCAGTGATAGGATTTGTGAGGTTCGTTGAGCAAATGCAGACCGTTTGAAATCATATTGCATGGTACCCATTCCATGGGTCTCAACTCTCCAGGTTTAAGGGATTCTTCCTTCAGCTAAAACATGCATGTGGTACGCAGAGTATGATCCACCATGTGATCGGGAAATGTGTTCAAATGTGTCTCAGTTTTCGTCCCCTGGTACTCGGGTGCAACATTCCAGATGCTTTACTAACACTCTACCTACTTGGAGAGTCAGTGCCTTTAACCTCCTGTTTGGCCCAGTTTGCAATTTCTGCGGAAAATGAACAGGAATAGGGAGTACCAATGAGAGACTACCTGGAGGTGTCTGGACGGGCAAATTTAACTCTCAGATCCCACCAGGAAGAGGAATTAACCAAAGGCTCAGCGTGCCATTCCAGAACCACACTAAGAACTTAAGCAATTCTGCGGTGTTTCGGCCAGCTCACAAGAAAGCGAGTTGAAGAAAGCAGCTCAGGGGCACTGTCATTCACAAACCTGCAGAGTTATAATTGACAGCTATGGTCCAAAAATATATTGAAGGAAGGCTGCCAAGAGGACTTGAAAGTGGGGCAGAATTGCAGGAAACCGATTTCAGGAGGTAGACTGGAATTGCATGTAAAGCATAGGAAAAGAGGCAGAAGGTCCACAATGATGCACTTGGCCAAAAAGGGCGTATGCGTTTTTTCCTGAATATATTCAGGTAAAAACGCATACGCCCTTTTTGTCCAACCAAGCAGGCTTGCAAAGGATATCTGCACTACAATGAAGTCTCACTTCTCCCCAGTCAAAAGGGCCATCTGAAAAAAGTGTAAAATCCAGAAAGTCAGGACAGGCCATGGAGAACTGGGAGCCTTGTTATGCTGATGGGCGGGTTGTAAATTGCCAACAGCCACTCTGGAGAAGTGTATGGTGTTTCCTGAAACATCTAAAAAACAAAGCAACAGAGCCTAGGGCACTTCCACTTATGGTCCTATAGCTTAGGGAAATTAAAATCAAAAAGACACAGCCACCCCAAAGTTTGGGACGGCTCTGTTTACAAGAACCTCGTTTACGGTACAAGTTCAATATCGCAGAAAGCGAAAAATGGATAAAGAAGTTGTGGTACTTACGTACAATGCAATATCACTCAGCAATGAAATCTATGTCATCAGGCCCGTAACAGCATAATGAGTGGATTCAGGTATGATGATTCTAAGTGAAATAAGTCACAGAGAAAAAGAAACATCATAAGATATCACTACTACACGGAATGGAAACGTGGCTACACAGGAACTTAATTACAAAACAGAATAGGGTCTCAAATGTAGAAAACCAAGTTATGCTTGTTTAACGGGAAAGGTGAGTTCGGGTGCTGCATGAAACCAGAGATTGAAATTGGCACAGATACCGTTCCATAAGCCAAATATGTAATAGACAAGAGCTACTCCTTGCTCAATGAAGTGGACTCAAGACGCCATATTAAACGCCTAAGAATATACGTGACTAGAACAATCTTAAAACCTATGGATTTATATGTCTCCTAAAGAGAATCAAGCATGTGTACAGTGGCATAAACGCAGCAGTGATAGGATTGGTGAGGTTCGGTGAGCAAATGCAGACCCTTTGAAGTCATATTGCATGGTACCAATTCCATGGGTCTCAACTCTCCAGGTTTAAGGGCTTCTTCCTTCAGCTAAAACATGAATGTGGTACGCAGAGTATGATCCACCGTGTGATCGGGAAATGTGTTCAAATGTGTCTCAGTTTTCATCCCCTGGTACTCGGCGGCAACTATCCACACGCTTTACTAACACTCTCCCCACTGGGAGAGTGAGTGCCTTTAACCTCCTGTTTGGCCCAGTTTGCAATTTCTGCGGAAGATGAACAGCAATAGGGAGAACCAATGAGAGACTAGTTGGAGGTGCCTGGACGGGCAAATTTAACTCTCATTTCCCACCAGGAAGAGGAATTAACCAAAGGCTCAGCGTGTTATGCCAGAACCACACTAAGGGCTGAAGCAATCCTGCGGTGTTGCGGCCAGCTCACAAGAAAGCGAGTTGAAGAAAGGAGCTCAGGGGCACTGTCATTCAGAAACCTGCAGAGTTATAAATGACAGCTATCGTCCAAAAATATATTGAAGTAAGGCTGCCAAGAGGACTTGAAAGCAGGGCAGAATTGCAGGAAACCGATTTCAGGAGGTAGACTGGAATTGCATGTAAAGCATAGGAAAAGAGGCAGAACGTCCACAATGATGCACTTGGCCAAAAAGGGCGTATGCGTTTTTTCCTAAATATATTCAGGAATAAACGCATACGTCCTTTTTGGCCAACCAAGCAAGCTTGCAAAGGAAATCTGCACTACAATGAAGTCTCACTGCCCCCCGGTCAAAAGGGCCATCTGAAAAAAGTGTAAAATGCAGAAGGCAGGACAGGCCATGGAGAACTGGGAGCCTTGTTATGCTGAAGGGCGGGATGAAAATTGCCAACAGCCACTCTGAAGAAGTGTATGGTGTTTCCTGAAACATCTAAAAACCAAACCAACAGAGCCTAGGGCACTTCCACTTATGGTCTTATAGCTTAGGGAAATTAAAATCAAAAAGACACAGCCACCCCAAAATTTGCGATGGCTCTGTTTACAAGAACCTCATTTATGGTACAAGTTCAATATCGCAGAAAGCGAAAAATGGATAAAGAAGTTGTGGTATTTACGTCCAAAGCAGTATCACTCAGCAATGAAATCTATGTTATCTGGCCCGTAGCAGCATAATGAGTGGATTCAGGTACGATGATTCTAAGTGAAATAAGTCACACAGAAAAAGAAACATCATAAGATATCACTAATACACGGAATGTAAACTTGGCTACACAGGAACTGAATTACAAAACAGAACAGGGTCTCAAATGTAGAAAACCAACTTATGCTTGTTTAAGGGGAAAGGTGAGTTGGGGTGCTGCATGAAACCAGAGATTGAAATTGGCACAGATACCATTCCATAAGCCAAATATGTAATAGACAAGAGCTACTCCTTGCTCAACGAAGTGGACTCAACACCCCATATTAAACGCCTAAGAATATACCTGACTAGTAAGAATCTTAAAACCTATGGATTTATATGTCTCCGCAAGAGAATCAAGTGTGTGTACAGCGGCATAAGTTCAGCAGTGATAGGATTTGTGAGGTTCGGTGAGCAAATGCAGACCCTTTGAAGTCATATTGCACGGTAACCATTCCATGGATCTCAACTCTCCAGGTTTAAGGGATTCTTCCTTCAGCTAAAACATGCATGTGGAACCCAGAGTATGATCCACCATGTGATCGGGAAACGTGTTCAAATGTGTCTCAGTTTTCGTCCCCTGGTACTCGGGTGCAACATTCCAGATGCTTTACTAACACTCTACCTACTTGGAGAGTCAGTGCCTTTAACCTCCTGTTTGGCCCAGTTTGCAATTTCTGCGGAAAATGAACAGGAATAGGGAGAACCAATGAGAGACTAGCTGGAGGTGTCTGGACGGGCAAATTTAACTCTCAGATCCCACCAGGAAGAGGAATTAACCAAAGGCTCAGCGTGCCATGCCGGAACCACACTAAGACCTTAAGCAATTCTGTGGTGTTTCGGCCAGCTCACAAGAAAGCGAGTTGAAGAAAGCAGCTCAGGGGCACTGTCACTCACAAACCTGCAGAGTTATAATTGACAGCTATGGTCCAAAAATATATTGAAGGAAGGCTGCCAAGAGGACTTGAAAGTGAGGCAGAATTGCAGGAAACCGATTTCAGGAGGTAGACTGGAATTGCCTGTAAAGCATAGGAAAAGAGGCAGAACGTCCACAATGATGCACTTGGCCAAAAAGGGCGTATGCGTTTTTTCCTGAATATATTCAGGTAAAAACGCATACGCCCTTTTTGTCCAACCAAGCAAGCTGGCAAAGGATATCTGCACTACAATGAAGTCTCACTTCCCCCCAGTCAAAAGGGCCATCTGAAAAAAGTGTAAAATCCAGAAAGGCAGGACAGGCCATGGAGAACTGGGAGCCTTGTTATGCTGATGGGCGGGATGTAAATTGCCAACAGCCACTCTGGAGAAGTGTATGGTGTTTCCTGAAACATCTAAAAAACAAAGCAACAGAGCCTAGGGCACTTCCACTTATGGTCCTATAGATTAGGGAAATTAAAATCAAAAAGACACAGTCACCCAAAAGTTTGGGACGGCTCTGTTTACAAGAACCTCGTTTACGGTACAAGTTCAATATCGCAGAAAGCAAAAAATGGATAAAGAAGTTGTGGTACTTAAGTACAATGCAATATCACTCAGCAAGGAAATCTATGTCATCAGGTCAGTAGCAGCAGAATGAGTGGATTGAGGTACGATGATTCTAAGAGAAATAAGTCACACAGAAAAAGAAACATCATAAGATATCACTAATACACGGAATGTAAACTTGGCTACACAGGAACTGAATTACAAAACAGAACAGGGTCTCAAATGTAGAAAACCAACTTATGCTTGCTTAAGGGGAAAGGTGAGTTGGGGTGCTGCATGAAACCAGAGATTGATATTGGCACAGATACCATTCCATAAGCCAAATATGTAATAGACAAGAGCTACTCCTTGCTCAACGAAGTGGACTCAACACCCCATATTAAACGCCTAAGAATATACCTGACTAGTAACAATCTTAAAACCTATGGATTTATATGTCTCCTAAAGAGAATCAAGCATGTTTGCAGCAGCATAAACGCAGCAGTGATAGGATTGGTGAGGTTCGGTGAGCAAATGCAGACCCTTTGGAGTCATATTGCATGGTACCCATTCCATGGGTCTCAACTCTTCAGGTTTAAGGGATTCTTCCTTCAGCAAAAACATGCATGTGGAACCCAGAGTATGATCCACCGTGTGATCAGGAAACGTGTTCAAGTGTGTCTCAGTTTTCATCCCCTGGTACTCGGGTGCAACATTCCTCATGCTTTACTAACACTCTACCCACTTGAAGAGTCAGTGCCTTTAACCTCCTGTTTGGTTCAGTTTGCAATTTGTGCATAAAATAAACAGGAATAGGGAGAACCAATGAGAAACTAGTTGGAGGTGTCTGTACGGGCAAATTTAACTCTCATTTCCCACCAGGAAGAGGAATTAACCAAAGGCTCAGCGTGCCATGCCGGAACCACACTAGGGCCTGAAGCAGTCCTGCGGTGTTGTGGCCAGCTCACAAGAAAGCGAGTTGAAGAAAGGAGCCCAGGGGCACTGTAATTCAGAAACCTGCAGAGTTATAAATGACAGCTATCGTCCAAAAATATATTGAAGGAAGGCTGCCAAGAGGACTTGAATGTGGGGCAGAATTGCAGGAAACCGATTTCAGGAGGTAGACTGGAATTGCATGTAAAGCATAGGAAAAGAGGCAGAACGTCCACAATGATGCACTTGGCCAAAAAGGGCGTATGCGTTTTTTCCTAAATATATTCAGGAATAAACGCATTCGTCATTTTTGGCCAACCAAGCAAGCTTGCAAAGGAAATCTGCACTACAATGAAGTCTCACTGCCCCCCGGTCAAAAGGGCCATCTGAAAAAAGTGTAAAATGCAGAAGGCAGGACAGGCCATGGAGAACTGGGAGCCTTGTTATGCTGAAGGGCGGGATGAAAATTGCCAACAGCCACTCTGAAGAAGTGTATGGTGTTTCCTGAAACATCTAAAAACCAAACCAACAGAGCCTAGGGCACTTCCACTTATGGTCTTATAGCTTAGGGAAATTAAAATCAAAAAGACACAGCCACCCCAAAGTTTGGGACGGCTCTGTTTACAAGAACCTCGTTTACAGTACAAGTTCAATATCGCAAAAAGCGAAAAATGGATAAAGAAGTTGTGGTACTTACATACAATGCAATATCACTCAGCAATGAAATCTATGACATCAGGTCAGTAGCAGCATAATGAGTGGATTCAGGTACGATGATTCTAAGAGAAATAAGTCACACAGAAAAAGAAACATCATAAGATATCACTAATACACGGAATGTAAACTTGGCTACACAGGAACTGAATTACAAAACAGAACAGGGTCTCAAATGTAGAAAACCAACTTATGCTTGCTTAAGGGGAAAGGTGAGTTTGGGTGCTGCATGAAACCAGAGATTGAAATTGGCACAGATACCATTCCATAAGCCAAATACGTAATAGACAAGAGCTACTCCTTGCTCAACGAAGTGGACTCAACACCCCATATTAAACGCCTAAGAATATAACTGACTAGTAACAATCTTAAAACCTATGGATTTATATGTCTCCGCAAGAGAATCAAGCGTGTGTACAGCGGCATAAGTTCAGCAGTGATAGGATTTGTGAGGTTCGTTGAGCAAATGCAGACCGTTTGAAATCATATTGCATGGTACCCATTCCATGGGTCTCAACTCTCCAGGTTTAAGGGATTCTTCCTTCAGCTAAAACATGCATGTGGTACGCAGAGTATGATCCACCATGTGATCGGGAAATGTGTTCAAATGTGTCTCAGTTTTCGTCCCCTGGTACTCGGGTGCAACATTCCAGATGCTTTACTAACACTCTACCTACTTGGAGAGTCAGTGCCTTTAACCTCCTGTTTGGCCCAGTTTGCAATTTCTGCGGAAAATGAACAGGAATAGGGAGTACCAATGAGAGACTACCTGGAGGTGTCTGGACGGGCAAATTTAACTCTCAGATCCCACCAGGAAGAGGAATTAACCAAAGGCTCAGCGTGCCATTCCAGAACCACACTAAGAACTTAAGCAATTCTGCGGTGTTTCGGCCAGCTCACAAGAAAGCGAGTTGAAGAAAGCAGCTCAGGGGCACTGTCATTCACAAACCTGCAGAGTTATAATTGACAGCTATGGTCCAAAAATATATTGAAGGAAGGCTGCCAAGAGGACTTGAAAGTGGGGCAGAATTGCAGGAAACCGATTTCAGGAGGTAGACTGGAATTGCATGTAAAGCATAGGAAAAGAGGCAGAAGGTCCACAATGATGCACTTGGCCAAAAAGGGCGTATGCGTTTTTTCCTGAATATATTCAGGTAAAAACGCATACGCCCTTTTTGTCCAACCAAGCAAGCTTGCAAAGGATATCTGCACTACAATGAAGTCTCACTTCTCCCCAGTCAAAAGGGCCATCTGAAAAAAGTGTAAAATCCAGAAAGTCAGGACAGGCCATGGAGAACTGGGAGCCTTGTTATGCTGATGGGCGGGTTGTAAATTGCCAACAGCCACTCTGGAGAAGTGTATGGTGTTTCCTGAAACATCTAAAAAACAAAGCAACAGAGCCTAGGGCACTTCCACTTATGGTCCTATAGCTTAGGGAAATTAAAATCAAAAAGACACAGCCACCCCAAAGTTTGGGACGGCTCTGTTTACAAGAACCTCGTTTACGGTACAAGTTCAATATCGCAGAAAGCGAAAAATGGATAAAGAAGTTGTGGTACTTACGTACAATGCAATATCACTCAGCAATGAAATCTATGTCATCAGGCCCGTAACAGCATAATGAGTGGATTCAGGTACGATGATTCTAAGTGAAATAAGTCACAGAGAAAAAGAAACATCATAAGATATCACTACTACACGGAATGGAAACGTGGCTACACAGGAACTTAATTACAAAACAGAATAGGGTCTCAAATGTAGAAAACCAAGTTATGCTTGTTTAACGGGAAAGGTGAGTTGGGGTGCTGCATGAAACCAGAGATTGAAATTGGCACAGATACCGTTCCATAAGCCAAATATGTAATAGACAAGAGCTACTCCTTGCTCAATGAAGTGGACTCAAGACGCCATATTAAACGCCTAAGAATATACGTGACTAGAACAATCTTAAAACCTATGGATTTATATGTCTCCTAAAGAGAATCAAGCATGTGTACAGTGGCATAAACGCAGCAGTGATAGGATTGGTGAGGTTCGGTGAGCAAATGCAGACCCTTTGAAGTCATATTGCATGGTACCAATTCCATGGGTCTCAACTCTCCAGGTTTAAGGGCTTCTTCCTTCAGCTAAAACATGAATGTGGTACGCAGAGTATGATCCACCGTGTGATCGGGAAATGTGTTCAAATGTGTCTCAGTTTTCATCCCCTGGTACTCGGCGGCAACTATCCACACGCTTTACTAACACTCTCCCCACTGGGAGAGTGAGTGCCTTTAACCTCCTGTTTGGCCCAGTTTGCAATTTCTGCGGAAGATGAACAGCAATAGGGAGAACCAATGAGAGACTAGTTGGAGGTGCCTGGACGGGCAAATTTAACTCTCATTTCCCACCAGGAAGAGGAATTAACCAAAGGCTCAGCGTGTTATGCCAGAACCACACTAAGGGCTGAAGCAATCCTGCGGTGTTGCGGCCAGCTCACAAGAAAGCGAGTTGAAGAAAGGAGCTCAGGGGCACTGTCATTCAGAAACCTGCAGAGTTATAAATGACAGCTATCGTCCAAAAATATATTGAAGTAAGGCTGCCAAGAGGACTTGAAAGCAGGGCAGAATTGCAGGAAACCGATTTCAGGAGGTAGACTGGAATTGCATGTAAAGCATAGGAAAAGAGGCAGAACGTCCACAATGATGCACTTGGCCAAAAAGGGCGTATGCGTTTTTTCCTAAATATATTCAGGAATAAACGCATACGTCCTTTTTGGCCAACCAAGCAAGCTTGCAAAGGAAATCTGCACTACAATGAAGTCTCACTGCCCCCCGGTCAAAAGGGCCATCTGAAAAAAGTGTAAAATGCAGAAGGCAGGACAGGCCATGGAGAACTGGGAGCCTTGTTATGCTGAAGGGCGGGATGAAAATTGCCAACAGCCACTCTGAAGAAGTGTATGGTGTTTCCTGAAACATCTAAAAACCAAACCAACAGAGCCTAGGGCACTTCCACTTATGGTCTTATAGCTTAGGGAAATTAAAATCAAAAAGACACAGCCACCCCAAAATTTGCGATGGCTCTGTTTACAAGAACCTCATTTATGGTACAAGTTCAATATCGCAGAAAGCGAAAAATGGATAAAGAAGTTGTGGTATTTACGTCCAAAGCAGTATCACTCAGCAATGAAATCTATGTTATCTGGCCCGTAGCAGCATAATGAGTGGATTCAGGTACGATGATTCTAAGTGAAATAAGTCACACAGAAAAAGAAACATCATAAGATATCACTAATACACGGAATGTAAACTTGGCTACACAGGAACTGAATTACAAAACAGAACAGGGTCTCAAATGTAGAAAACCAACTTATGCTTGTTTAAGGGGAAAGGTGAGTTGGGGTGCTGCATGAAACCAGAGATTGAAATTGGCACAGATACCATTCCATAAGCCAAATATGTAATAGACAAGAGCTACTCCTTGCTCAACGAAGTGGACTCAACACCCCATATTAAACGCCTAAGAATATACCTGACTAGTAAGAATCTTAAAACCTATGGATTTATATGTCTCCGCAAGAGAATCAAGTGTGTGTACAGCGGCATAAGTTCAGCAGTGATAGGATTTGTGAGGTTCGGTGAGCAAATGCAGACCCTTTGAAGTCATATTGCACGGTAACCATTCCATGGATCTCAACTCTCCAGGTTTAAGGGATTCTTCCTTCAGCTAAAACATGCATGTGGAACCCAGAGTATGATCCACCATGTGATCGGGAAACGTGTTCAAATGTGTCTCAGTTTTCGTCCCCTGGTACTCGGGTGCAACATTCCAGATGCTTTACTAACACTCTACCTACTTGGAGAGTCAGTGCCTTTAACCTCCTGTTTGGCCCAGTTTGCAATTTCTGCGGAAAATGAACAGGAATAGGGAGAACCAATGAGAGACTAGCTGGAGGTGTCTGGACGGGCAAATTTAACTCTCAGATCCCACCAGGAAGAGGAATTAACCAAAGGCTCAGCGTGCCATGCCGGAACCACACTAAGACCTTAAGCAATTCTGTGGTGTTTCGGCCAGCTCACAAGAAAGCGAGTTGAAGAAAGCAGCTCAGGGGCACTGTCACTCACAAACCTGCAGAGTTATAATTGACAGCTATGGTCCAAAAATATATTGAAGGAAGGCTGCCAAGAGGACTTGAAAGTGAGGCAGAATTGCAGGAAACCGATTTCAGGAGGTAGACTGGAATTGCCTGTAAAGCATAGGAAAAGAGGCAGAACGTCCACAATGATGCACTTGGCCAAAAAGGGCGTATGCGTTTTTTCCTGAATATATTCAGGAAAAAATGCATACGCCCTTTTTGGCCAACCAAGCAAGCTTGCAAAGGATATCTGCACTACAATGAAGTCTCACTTCCCCCCAGTCAAAAGGGCCATCTGAAAAAAGTGTAAAATCCAGAAAGTCAGGACAGGCCATGGAGAACTGGGATCCTTGTTATGCTGATGGGCGGGTTGTAAATTGCCAACAGCCACTCTGGAGAAGTGTATGGTGTTTCCTGAAACATCTAAAAAGCAAAGCAACACAGCCTAGGGCACTTCCACTTATGGTCATATAGCTTAGGGAAATTAAAATCAAAAAGACACAGCCACCCCAAAGTTTGGGACGGCTCTGTTTACAAGAACCTCGTTTACGGTACAAGTTCAATATCGCAGAAAGCGAAAAATGGATAAAGAAGTTGTGGTACTTACGTACAATGCAATAACACTCAGCAAGGAAATCTATGTTATCAGGTCAGTAGCAGCAGAATGAGTGGATTGAGGTACGATGATTCTAAGAGAAATAAGTCACACAGAAAAAGAAACATCATAAGATATCACTAATACACGGAATGTAAACTTGGCTACACAGGAACTGAATTACAAAACAGAACAGGGTCTCAAATGTAGAAAACCAACTTATGCTTGCTTAAGGGGAAAGGTGAGTTGGGGTGCTGCATGAAACCAGAGATTGAAATTGGCACAGATACCATTCCATAAGCCAAATATGTAATAGACAAGAGCTACTCCTTGCTCAACGAAGTGGACTCAACACCCCATATTAAACGCCTAAGAATATACCTGACTAGTAACAATCTTAAAACCTATGGATTTATATGTCTCCTAAAGAGAATCAAGCATGTTTGCAGCAGCATAAACGCAGCAGTGATAGGATTGGTGAGGTTCGGTGAGCAAATGCAGACCCTTTGGAGTCATATTGCATGGTACCCTCCATGGGTCTCAACTCTCCAGGTTTAAGGGATTCTTCCTTCAGCTAAAACATGCATGTGGAACCCAGAGTATGATCCACCGTGTGATCAGGAAACGTGTTCAAGTGTGTCTCAGTTTTCATCCCCTGGTACTCGGGTGCAACATTCCACATGCTTTACTAACACTCTACCCACTTGAAGAGTCAGTGCCTTTAACCTCCTGTTTGGTTCAGTGTGCAATTTGTGCATAAGATAAACAGGAATAGGGAGAACCAATGAGAAACTAGTTGGAGGTGTCTGTACGGGCAAATTTAACTCTCAGATCCCACCAGGAAGAGGAATTCACCAAAGGCTCAGCGTGCCATGCCGGAACCACACTAGGGCCTGAAGCAGTCCTGCGGTGTTGTGGCCAGCTCACAAGAAAGCGAGTTGAAGAAAGGAGCCCAGGGGCACTGTAATTCAGAAACCTGCAGAGTTATAAATGACAGCTATCGTCCAAAAATATATTGAAGTAAGGCTGTCAAGAGGACTTGAAAGCGGGGCAGAATTGCAGGAAACCGATTTCAGGAGGTAGACTGGAATTGCATGTAAAGCATAGGAAAAGAGGCAGAACGTCCACAATGATGCACTTGGCCAAAAAGGGCGTATGCGTTTTTTCCTAAATATATTCAGGAATAAACGCATACGTCCTTTTTCTCCAACCAAGCTAGCTTGCAAAGGAAATCTGCACTACAATGAAGTCTCACTGCCCCTCGGTCAAAAGGGCCATCTGAAAAAAGTGTAAAATCCAGAAGGCAGGACAGGCCATGGAGAACTGGGAGCCTTGTTATGCTGAAGGGCGGGATGAAAATTGCCAACAGCCACTCTGAAGAAGTGTATGGTGTTTCCTGAAACATCTAAAAACCAAACCAACAGAGCCTAGGGCACTTCCACTTATGGTCTTATAGCTTAGGGAAATTAAAATCAAAAAGACACAGCCACCCCAAAATTTGCGATGGCTCTGTTTACAAGAACCTCATTTATGGTACAAGTTCAATATCGCAGAAAGTGAAAAATGGATAAAGAAGTTGTGGAACTTACGTCCAAAGCAGTATCACTCAGCAATGAAATCTATCTTATCTGGCCCGTAGCAGCATAATGAGTGGATTCAGGTACTATGATTCTAAGTGAAATAAGTCACACAGAAAAAGAAACATCATAAGATATCACTAATACACGGAATGCAAACTTGGCTACACAGGAACTGAATTACAAAACAGAACAGGGTCTCAAATGTAGAAAACCAACTTATGCTTGCTTAAGGGGAAAGGTGAGTTGGGGTGCTGCATGAAACCAGAGATTGAAATTGGCACAGATACCATTCCATAAGCCAAATATGTAATAGACAAGAGCTACTCCTTGCTCAACGAAGTGGACTCAACACCCCATATTAAACGCCTAAGAATATACCTGACTAGTAACAATCTTAAAACCTATGGATTTATATGTCTCTGCAAGAGAATCAAGCGTGTGTACAGCGGCATAAGTGCAGCAGTGATAGGATTTGTGAGGTTCGGTGAGCAAATGCAGACCCTTTGAAGTCATATTGCATGGTACCCATTCCATGGATCTCAACTCTCCAGGTTTAAGGGATTTTTCCTTCAGCTAAAACATGCATGTGGTACACAGAGTATGATCCACCGTGTGATCGGGAAATATGTTCAAAGTGTCTCAGTTTTCGTCCCCTGGTACTCGGGTGCAACATTCCAGATGCTTTACTAACACTCTACCTACTTGGAGAGTCAGTGCCTTTAACCTCCTGTTTGGCCCAGTTTACAATTTCTGCGGAAAATGAACAGGAATAGGGAGAACCAATGAGAGACTAGCTGGAGGTGTCTGGACGGGCAAATTTAACTCTCAGATCCCACCAGGAAGAGGAATTAACCAAAGGCTCAGCGTGCCATGCCGGAACCACACTAAGACCTTAAGGAATTATGCGGTGTTTCGGCCAGCTCACAAGAAAGCGAGTTGAAGAAAGCAGCTCAGGGGCACTGTCATTAACAAACCTGCAGAGCTATAATTGACAGCTATGGTCCAAAAATATATTGAAGGAAGGCTGCCAAGAGGACTTGAAAGTGGGGCAGAATTGCAGGAAACCGATTTCAGGAGGTAGACTGGAATTGCATGTAAAGCATAGGAAAAGGGGCAGAACGTCCGCCATGATGCACTTGGCCAAAAACAGCGTATGCATTTTTTCCTGAATATATTCAGGAAAAAACGCATACGCACTTTTTGGCCAACCAAGCAAGCTTGCAAAGAAATCTGCACTACAATGAAGTCTCACTGACCCCTGGTCAAAAGGGCCATCTGAAAAATGTGTAAAATCCAGAAAGGCAGGACAGGCCATGGAGAACTGGGAGCCTTGTTATGCTGATGGGTGAGATGTAAATTGCCAAAAGCCACTCTGGAGAAATGTATGGTGTTTCCTGAAACATCTAAAAAACAAAGCAACAGAGCCTAGGGCACTTCCACTTATGGTCCTATAGATTAGGGATATTAAAATCAAAAAGACGCAGCCACCCTAAAGTTTGGGACGGCTCTGTTTACAAGAACCTCGTTTACGGTACTAGTTCAATATCGCAGAAAGCGAAAAATGGATAAAGACAGAAGTTGTGGTACTTACGTAGAATGCAATATCATTCAGCAATGAAATCTATGTCATCAGGCCCATAGCAGCATAATGAGTGGATTCAGGTACAATGATTCTAAGTGAAATAAGTCACACAGAAAAAGAAACATCATAAGGTATGACTACTACACGGAATGTAAACGTGGCTCCACAGGAACTGAATTACAAAACAGAACAGGGTCTCAAATGTAGAAAACCAACTTATGCTAGCTTAAGGGGAATGGTTAGTTGTGGTGCTGCATGAAGCCAGAGATTGAAATTGGCACAGATACCGTTCCATAAGCCAAATGTGTAATAGACAAGAGCTACTCCTTGCTCAACGAAGTGGACTCAACACCCCATATTATACGCCTAAGAATATACCTGACTAGTAACAATCTTAAAACCTATGGATTTATATGTCTCCGAAAGAGAATCAAGCGTGTGTACAGCGGCATAAACGCAGCAGTGATAGGATTGGTGAGGTTCGGTGAGCAAATGCAGACCCTTTGAAGTCATATTGCATGGTACCCATTCCATGGGTCTCAACTCTCCAGGTTTAAGGGATTCTTCCTTCAGCTAAAACATGCATGTGGAACCCAGAGTATGGTCCACCGTGTGTTCGGGAAACGTGTTCAAATGTGTCTCAGTTTTCGTCCCCTGGTACATGGGCGCAACATTCCAGACGCTTTACTAACACTCTCCCCACTTGGAGAGTCAGTGCCTTTAACCTCCTGTTTGGCCCAGTTTGCAATTTCTGCGGAAAATGAACAGGAATAGGGAGATCCAATGAGAGACTAGCTGGAGGTGTCTGGACAGGCAAATTTAACTCTCATTTCCCACCAGGAAGAGGAATTAACCAAAGGCTCAGCGTGCCGTGCCGGAACCACACTAGGGCCTGAAGCAATCCTGCAGTGTTGCGGCCAGCTCACAAGAAAGCGAGTTGAAGAAAGGAGCTCAGGGGCACTGTCATTCACAAACCTTCAGAGTTATAAATGACAGCTATCGTCCAAAAATATATTGAAGTAAGGCTGCCAAGAGGACTTGAAAGTGGGGCAGAATTGCAGGAAACCGATTTCCGGAGGTAGACTGGAATTGCATGTAAAGCATAGGAAAAGAGGCAGAACGTCCACAATGATGCACTTGGCCAAAAAGGGCGTATCCGTTTTTTCCTGAATATATTCAGGAAAAAACTCATAGGTCGTTTTGGCGAACCAAGCAAGCTTGCAAAGGAAATCTGCACTACAATGAAGTCTCACTGCCCCCCGGTCAAAAGGGCCATCTGAAAAAAGTGTAAAATCCAGAAAGGCAGGACAGGCCATGGAGAACTGGGAGCCTTGTTATGTTGATGATCGGGATGTAATTTGACAACAGCCACTCTGGAAAAGTGTTTCCTGAAACATCTAAGAAACAAAGCAACAGAGCCTAGGGCACTTCCACTTATGGTCCTATAGCTTAGGGAAATTAAAATCAAAAAGACACAGCCACCCCAAAGTTTGGGACGGCTCTGTTTACAACAACCTCATTTACGGTACAAGTTCAATATCGCAGAAAGCAAAAAATGGATAAAGAAGTTGTGGTACTTAAGTACAATGCAATATCGCTCAGCAATGAAATCTATGTCATCACGCCCGTAGCAGCATAATGAGTGGATTCAGGTACGATGATTCCAAGTGAAATAAGTCACACAGAAAAAGAAACATCATAAGATATCACTACTATATGGAACGTAAACTTGGCTACACAGGAATTGAATTAGAAAACAGAACAGGGTCTCAAATGTAGAAAACCAACTTATGCTTGCTTAAGGGGAAAGGTGAGTTGGGGTGCTGCATAAAACCAGAGATTGAAATTAGCACAGATACCGATCCATAAGCCAAAAGCGTAATAGACAAGAGCTACTCCTTGCTCAACAAAGTGGACTCACCACTCCATATTAAACGCCTAAGAATATACCTGACTAGTAAGAATCTTACAACCTATGGATTTATATGTCTCCGAAAGAGAATCAAGCGTGTGTACAGCGGCATAAACGCAGCAGTGATAGGATTGGTGAGGTTCGGTGAGCCAATGCAGACCCTTTGAAGTCATATTGCGTGGTACCCATTCCATGGGTCTCAACTCTCCAGGTTTAAGGGATTCTTCCTTCAGCTAAAACATGCATGTGGATCGAGAGTATGATCCACCGTGTAATCGGGAAACGTGTTCAGATGTGTCTCAGTTTTTGCCCGAGGTACTTGGGTGCAACATTCCAGACACTTTACTAACACTCTCCTCACTTGGAGAGTCAGTGCCTTTAACCTCATGTTTGTCCCAGTTTGCAATTTTTGCGGAAGATGAACAGGAATAGGGAGAACAAATGTGAGACTAGCTGGAGGTGTCTAGACGGGCAAGTTTAACTATCATTTCCTACCAGGGGGAGGAATTAACCAAAGGCTCAGCGTGCCATGCCGGAACCACACTAGGGCCTGAAGCAATCCTGCAGTGTTGCGGCCAGCTCACAAGAAAGCGAGTTGAAGAAAGGAGCTCAGGAGCACTGTAATTCACAAACGTGCAGAGTTATAAATGACAGCTATCATCCAAAAATATATTGAAGTAAGGCTGCCAAGAGGACTTGAAAGCGGGGCAGAATTGCAGGAAACTGATTTCAGGAGGTAGACTGGAATTGCATGTAAAGCATAGGAAAAGAGGCAGAACGTCCACAACGATGCACTTGGCCAAAAAGGGCGTATGCGTTTTTTCCTGAATATATTCAGGAAAAAACGCATACGCCCTTTTTGGCAAACCAAGCAAGCTTGCAAAGGAAATCTGCACTACAATGAAGTCTCACTGCCCCCCGGTCAAAAGGGCCATCTGAAAAAAGTGTAAAATCCAGAAAGGCAGGACAGGCCATGGAGAACTGGGAGCCTTGTTCTGCTGATGAGCGGGATGTAAATTGCCAACAACCACTCTGGAGAAGTATATGGTGTTTCCTGAAACATCTAAAAAACAAAGCAACAGAGCCTAGGGCACTTCCACTTATGGTCCTATAGCTTAGGGAAATTAAAATCAAAAAGACACAGCCACCCCAAATTTTGGGACGGCTCTGTTTACAAGAACCTCGTTTACGGTACAAGTTCAATATCACAGAAAGCGAAAAATGGATAAAGAATTTGTGGTACTTACGTACAATACAATATCACTCAGCAATGAAATCTATGTCATCAGGCCCGGAGCAGCATAATGAGTGGATTCAGGTATGATGATTCTAAGTGAAATAAGTCACACAGAAAAAGAAACATCATAATATATCACTACTACACTGAATGTAAACTTGGCTACACAGGAACTGAATTACAAAACAGAACAGGATCGCAAATGTAGAAAACCAACTTATGCTTGCTTAAGGGGAAAGGTGAGTTGGGGTGCTGCATAAAACCAGAGATTGAAATTAGCACAGATACCGTTCCATAAGCCAAATATGTAATAGACAAGAGCTACTCCTTGCTCAACGAAGTGGACTCAACACCCCATATTAAACGCCTAAGAATATACCTGACTAGTAAGAATCTTAAAACCTATGGATTTATATGTCTCCGAAAGAGAATCAAGCGTGTGTACAGCGGCATAAACGCAGCAGTGATAGGATTGGTGAGGTTCGGTGAGCAAATGCAGACCCTTTGAAGTCATATTGCATGGTACCCATTCCATGGGTCTCAACTCTCCAGGTTTAAGGGATTCTTCCTTCAGCTAAAACATGCATGTGGAAACCAGAGTATGGTCCACCGTGTGTTCGGGAAACGTGTTCAAATGTGTCTCAGTTTTCGTCCCCTGGTACATGGGCGCAACATTCCAGACGCTTTACTAACACTCTCCCCACTTGGAGAGTCAGTGCCTTTAACCTCCTGTTTGGCCCAGTTTGCAATTTCTGCGGAAAATGAACAGGAATAGGGAGATCCAATGAGAGACTAGCTGGAGGTGTCTGGACAGGCAAATTTAACTCTCATTTCCCACCAGGAAGAGGAATTAACCAAAGGCTCAGCGTGCCGTGCCGGAACCACACTAGGGCCTGAAGCAATCCTGTGGTGTTGCGGCCAGCTCACAAGAAAGCGAGTTGAAGAAAGGAGCTCAGGGGCACTGTCATTCACAAACCTGCAGAGTTATAAATGACAGCTATCGTCCAAAAATATATTGAAGTAAGGCTGCCAAGAAGACTTGAGAGCGGGGCAGAATTACAGGAAACCGATTTCAGGAGGTAGACTGGAATTGCATGTAAAGCATAGGAAAAGAGGCAGAACGTCCACAATGATGCACTTGGCCAAAAAGTGCGTATGCGTTTTTTCCTGAATATATTCAGGAAAAAACGCATACGCCCTTTTGGCCAACCAAGCAAGCTTGCAAAAGATATCTGCACTACAATGAAGTCTCACTGCCCCCCGGTCAAAAGGGCCATCTGAAAAAAGTGTAAAATCCAGAAAGGCAGGACAGGCCATGGAGAACTGGGAGCCTTGTTATGCTGATGGGCGGGATGTAAATTGCCAACAGCCACTCTGGAGAAGTGTATGGTGTTTCCTGAAACATCTAAAAAACAAAGCAACAGAACCTAGGGCACTTCCACTTATGGTCCTATAGCTTAGGGAAATTAAAATCAAAAAGACACAGCAACCCCAAAGTTTGGGACGGCTCAGTTTACAAGAACCTTGTTTACGGTACAAGTTCAATATCACAGAAAGCAAAAAATGGATAAAGAAGTTGTGGTACTTATGCACAATGCAATATCACTCAGCAATGAAATCTATGTCATCACGCCCGTAGCAGCATAATGAGTGGATTCAGGTACGATGATTCTAAGTGAAATAAGTCACAGAGAAATAGAAACATCATAAGATATCACTACTACACGGAATGTAAACTTGACTACACAGGAACTGAATTACAAAACAGAACAGGGTCTCAAATGTAGAAAACCAACTTATGCTTGCTTAAGGGGAAAGGTGAGTTGGGGTGCTGCATAAAACCAGAGATTGAAATTAGCACAGATACCGTTCCATAAGCCAAATATGTAATAGACAAGAGCTACTCCTTGCTCAACGAAGTGGACTCAACACCCCATATTAAACGCCTAAGAATATACCTGACTAGTAAGAATCTTAAAACCTATGGATTTATATGTCTCCGAAAGAGAATCAAGCGTGTGTACAGCGACATAAATGCAGCAGTGATAGGATTGGTGAGGTTTGGTGAGCAAATGCAGACCCTTTGAAGTCATATTGCATGGTACCCATTCCATGGGTCTCAACTCTTCAGGTTTAAGGGATTCTTCCTTCAGCTAAAACATGCATGTGGAACCCACAGTATGATCCACCGTGTGTTCGGGAAACGTGTTCAAATGTGTCTCAGTTTTCGTCCCCTGGTACACGGGCGCAACATTCCAGACGCTTTAATAACACTCTCCCCACTTGGAGAGTCAGTGCCTTTAACCTCCTGTTTGGCTCAGTTTGCAATTTCTCCGGAAAATGAACAGGAATAGGGAGAACCAATGAGAGACTAGCTGGAGGTGTCTGGACGGGCAAATTTAACTCTCATTTCCCACCAGGAAGAGGAATTAAACAAAGTCTCAGCGTGCCGTGCAGGAAGCACACTAGGGCCTGAAGCAATCCTGCAGTGTTGCCGCCAGCTCACAAGAAAGCGAGTTGAAGAAAGGAGCTCAGGGGCACTGTCATTCACAAACCTGCAGAGTTATAAATGACAGCTATCGTCCAAAAATATATTGAAGTAAGGCTGCCAAGAGGACTTGAAAGCAGGACAGAATTGCAGGAAACCGATTTCAGGAGGTAGACTGGAATTGCATGTAAAGCATAGGAAAAGAGGCAGAACGTCCACAATGATGCACTTGGCCAAAAAGGGCGTATCTGTTTTTTCCTGAATATATTCAGGAAAAAACTCATAGGCCGTTTTGGCGAACCAAGCAAGCTTGCAAAGGAAATCTGCACTACAATGAAGTCTCACTGCCCCCCGGTCAAAAGGGCCATCTGAAAAAAGTGTAAAATCCAGAAAGGCAGGACAGGCCATGGAGAACTGGGAGCCTTGTTCTGCTGATGAGCGGGATGTAAATTGCCAACAGCCACTCTGGAGAAGTGTATGGTGTTTCCTGAAACATCTAAAAAACAAAGCAACAGAGCCTAGGGCACTTCCACTTATGGTCCTAGAGCTTAGGGAAATTAAAATCAAAAAGACATAGCCACCCCAAATTTTGGGACGGCTCTGTTTACAAGAACGTCGTTTACGGTACAAGTTCAATATCACAGAAAGCGAAAAATGGATAAAGAATTTGTGGTACTTACGTACAATACAATATCACTCAGCAATGAAATCTATGTCATCAGGCCCGGAGCAGCATAATGAGTGGATTCAGGTACGATGATTCTAAGTGAAATAAGTCACACAGAAAAAGAAACATCATAAGATATCACTACTACACTGAATGTAAACTTGGCTACAAAGGAACTGAATTACAAAACAGAACAGGATCGCAAATGTAGAAAACCAACTTATGCTTGCTTAAGGGGAAAGGTGAGTTGGGGTGCTGCATAAAACCAGAGATTGAAATTAGCACAGATACCGTTCCATAAGCCAAATATGTAATAGACAAGAGCTACTCCTTGCTCAACGAAGTGGACTCAACACCCCATATTAAACGCCTAAGAATATACCTGACTAGTAAGAATCTTAAAACCTATGGATTTATATGTCTCCGAAAGAGAATCAAGCGTGTGTACAGCGGCATAAACGCAGCAGTGATAGGATTGGTGAGGTTCGGTGAGCAAATGCAGACCCTTTGAAGTCATATTGCATGGTACCCATTCCATGGGTCTCAACTCTCCAGGTTTAAGGGATTCTTCCTTCAGCTAAAACATGCATGTGGAAACCAGAGTATGGTCCACCGTGTGTTCGGGAAACGTGTTCAAATGTGTCTCAGTTTTCGTCCCCTGGTACATGGGCGCAACATTCCAGACGCTTTACTAACACTCTCCCCACTTGGAGAGTCAGTGCCTTTAACCTCCTGTTTGGCCCAGTTTGCAATTTCTGCGGAAAATGAACAGGAATAGGGAGATCCAATGAGAGACTAGCTGGAGGTGTCTGGACAGGCAAATTTAACTCTCATTTCCCACCAGGAAGAGGAATTAACCAAAGGCTCAGCGTGCCGTGCCGGAACCACACTAGGGCCTGAAGCAATCCTGCAGTGTTGCGGCCAGCTCACAAGAAAGCGAGTTGAAGAAAGGAGCTCAGGGGCACTGTCATTCACAAACCTTCAGAGTTATAAATGACAGCTATCGTCCAAAAATATATTGAAGTAAGGCTGCCAAGAGGACTTGAAAGCGGGGCAGAATTGCAGGAAACCGATTTCAGGAGGTAGACTGGAATTGCATGTAAAGCATAGGAAAAGAGGCAGAACGTCCACAATGATGCACTTGGCCAAAAAGGGCGTATCCGTTTTTTCCTGAATATATTCAGGAAAAAACTCATAGGTCGTTTTGGCGAACCAAGCAAGCTTGCAAAGGAAATCTGCACTACAATGAAGTCTCACTGCCCCCCGGTCAAAAGGGCCATCTGAAAAAAGTGTAAAATCCAGAAAGGCAGGACAGGCCATGGAGAACTGGGAGCCTTGTTATGTTGATGATCGGGATGTAATTTGACAACAGCCACTCTGGAAAAGTGTTTCCTGAAACATCTAAGAAACAAAGCAACAGAGCCTAGGGCACTTCCACTTATGGTCCTATAGCTTAGGGAAATTAAAATCAAAAAGACACAGCCACCCCAAAGTTTGGGACGGCTCTGTTTACAACAACCTCATTTACGGTACAAGTTCAATATCGCAGAAAGCAAAAAATGGATAAAGAAGTTGTGGTACTTAAGTACAATGCAATATCGCTCAGCAATGAAATCTATGTCATCACGCCCGTAGCAGCATAATGAGTGGATTCAGGTACGATGATTCCAAGTGAAATAAGTCACACAGAAAAAGAAACATCATAAGATATCACTACTATATGGAACGTAAACTTGGCTACACAGGAATTGAATTAGAAAACAGAACAGGGTCTCAAATGTAGAAAACCAACTTATGCTTGCTTAAGGGGAAAGGTGAGTTGGGGTGCTGCATAAAACCAGAGATTGAAATTAGCACAGATACCGATCCATAAGCCAAAAGCGTAATAGACAAGAGCTACTCCTTGCTCAACAAAGTGGACTCACCACTCCATATTAAACGCCTAAGAATATACCTGACTAGTAAGAATCTTACAACCTATGGATTTATATGTCTCCGAAAGAGAATCAAGCGTGTGTACAGCGGCATAAACGCAGCAGTGATAGGATTGGTGAGGTTCGGTGAGCCAATGCAGACCCTTTGAAGTCATATTGCGTGGTACCCATTCCATGGGTCTCAACTCTCCAGGTTTAAGGGATTCTTCCTTCAGCTAAAACATGCATGTGGATCGAGAGTATGATCCACCGTGTAATCGGGAAACGTGTTCAGATGTGTCTCAGTTTTTGCCCGAGGTACTTGGGTGCAACATTCCAGACACTTTACTAACACTCTCCTCACTTGGAGAGTCAGTGCCTTTAACCTCTTGTTTGTCCCAGTTTGCAATTTTTGCGGAAGATGAACAGGAATAGGGAGAACAAATGTGAGACTAGCTGGAGGTGTCTAGACGGGCAAGTTTAACTATCATTTCCTACCAGGGGGAGGAATTAACCAAAGGCTCAGCGTGCCATGCCGGAACCACACTAGGGCCTGAAGCAATCCTGCAGTGTTGCGGCCAGCTCACAAGAAAGCGAGTTGAAGAAAGGAGCTCAGGAGCACTGTAATTCACAAACGTGCAGAGTTATAAATGACAGCTATCATCCAAAAATATATTGAAGTAAGGCTGCCAAGAGGACTTGAAAGCGGGGCAGAATTGCAGGAAACTGATTTCAGGAGGTAGACTGGAATTGCATGTAAAGCATAGGAAAAGAGGCAGAACGTCCACAACGATGCACTTGGCCAAAAAGGGCGTATGCGTTTTTTCCTGAATATATTCAGGAAAAAACGCATACGCCCTTTTTGGCAAACCAAGCAAGCTTGCAAAGGAAATCTGCACTACAATGAAGTCTCACTGCCCCCCGGTCAAAAGGGCCATCTGAAAAAAGTGTAAAATCCAGAAAGGCAGGACAGGCCATGGAGAACTGGGAGCCTTGTTCTGCTGATGAGCGGGATGTAAATTGCCAACAACCACTCTGGAGAAGTATATGGTGTTTCCTGAAACATCTAAAAAACAAAGCAACAGAGCCTAGGGCACTTCCACTTATGGTCCTATAGCTTAGGGAAATTAAAATCAAAAAGACACAGCCACCCCAAATTTTGGGACGGCTCTGTTTACAAGAACCTCGTTTACGGTACAAGTTCAATATCACAGAAAGCGAAAAATGGATAAAGAATTTGTGGTACTTACGTACAATACAATATCACTCAGCAATGAAATCTATGTCATCAGGCCCGGAGCAGCATAATGAGTGGATTCAGGTATGATGATTCTAAGTGAAATAAGTCACACAGAAAAAGAAACATCATAATATATCACTACTACACTGAATGTAAACTTGGCTACACAGGAACTGAATTACAAAACAGAACAGGATCGCAAATGTAGAAAACCAACTTATGCTTGCTTAAGGGGAAAGGTGAGTTGGGGTGCTGCATAAAACCAGAGATTGAAATTAGCACAGATACCGTTCCATAAGCCAAATATGTAATAGACAAGAGCTACTCCTTGCTCAACGAAGTGGACTCAACACCCCATATTAAACGCCTAAGAATATACCTGACTAGTAAGAATCTTAAAACCTATGGATTTATATGTCTCCGAAAGAGAATCAAGCGTGTGTACAGCGGCATAAACGCAGCAGTGATAGGATTGGTGAGGTTCGGTGAGCAAATGCAGACCCTTTGAAGTCATATTGCATGGTACCCATTCCATGGGTCTCAACTCTCCAGGTTTAAGGGATTCTTCCTTCAGCTAAAACATGCATGTGGAAACCAGAGTATGGTCCACCGTGTGTTCGGGAAACGTGTTCAAATGTGTCTCAGTTTTCGTCCCCTGGTACATGGGCGCAACATTCCAGACGCTTTACTAACACTCTCCCCACTTGGAGAGTCAGTGCCTTTAACCTCCTGTTTGGCCCAGTTTGCAATTTCTGCGGAAAATGAACAGGAATAGGGAGATCCAATGAGAGACTAGCTGGAGGTGTCTGGACAGGCAAATTTAACTCTCATTTCCCACCGGGAAGAGGAATTAACCAAAGGCTCAGCGTGCCGTGCCGGAACCACACTAGGGCCTGAAGCAATCCTGTGGTGTTGCGGCCAGCTCACAAGAAAGCGAGTTGAAGAAAGGAGCTCAGGGGCACTGTCATTCACAAACCTGCAGAGTTATAAATGACAGCTATCGTCCAAAAATATATTGAAGTAAGGCTGCCAAGAAGACTTGAGAGCGGGGCAGAATTACAGGAAACCGATTTCAGGAGGTAGACTGGAATTGCATGTAAAGCATAGGAAAAGAGGCAGAACGTCCACAATGATGCACTTGGCCAAAAAGTGCGTATGCGTTTTTTCCTGAATATATTCAGGAAAAAACGCATACGCCCTTTTGGCGAACCAAGCAAGCTTGCAAATGAAATCTGCACTACAATGAAGTGTCACTGCCCCCCGGTCAAAAGGGCCATCTGAAAAAAGTGTAAAATCCAGAAAGGCAGGACAGGCCATGGAGAACTGGGAGCCTTTTTATGCTAATGGGCGGGATGTAAATTACCAACACCCAATCTGCAGAAGTGTATGGTGTTTCCTGAAACATCTAAAAAACAAAGCAACAGAGCCTAGGGCACTTCCACTTATGGTCCTATAGCTTAGGGAAATTAAAATCAAAAAGACACAGCCACCCCAAAGTTTGGGACGGCTCAGTTTACAACAACCTTGTTTACGGTACAAGTTCAATATCACAAAAAGCAAAAAATGGATAAAGAAGTTGTGGTACTTATGCACAATGCAATATCACTCAGCAATGAAATCTATGTCATCACGCCCGTAGCAGCATAATGAGTGGATTCAGGTATGATGATTCTAAGTGAAATAAGTCACAGAGAAATAGAAACATCATAAGATATCACTACTATACAGAATGTAAACTTGACTACACAGGAACTGAATTACAAAACAGAACAGGGTCTCAAATGTAGAAAAGCAACTTATGCTTGCTTAAGGGGAAAGGTGAGTTGGGGTGCTGCATAAAACCAGAGATTGAAATTAGCACAGATACCGTTCCATAAGCCAAATATGTAATAGACAAGAGCTACTCCTTGCTCAACGAAGTGGACTCAACACCCCATATTAAACGCCTAAGAATATACCTGACTAGTAAGAATCTTAAAACCTATGGATTTATATTTCTCCGAAAGAGAATCAAGCGTGTGTACAGCAGCATAAACGCAGCAGTGATAGGATTGGTGAGGTTTGGTGAGCAAATGCAGACCCTTTGAAGTCATATTGCATGGTACCCATTCCATGGGTCTCAACTCTCCAGGTTTAAGGGATTCTTCCTTCAGCTAAAACATGCATGTGGAACCCACAGTATGATCCACCGTGTGTTCGGGAAACGTATTCAAATGTGTCTCAGTTTTCGTCCCCTGGCACACGGGCGCAACATTCCAGACGCTTTACTAACACTCTCCCCACTTGGAGAGTCAGTGCCTTTAACCTCCTGTTTGGCCCAGTTTGCAATTTCTGCGGAAAATGAACAGGAATAGGGAGAACCAATGAGAGACTAGCTGGAGGTGTCTGGACGGGCAAATTTAACTCTCATTTCCCACCAGGAAGAGGAATTAACCAAAGGCTCAGCGTGCCGTGCCGGAACCACACTAGGGCCTGAAGCAATACTGCGGTGTTGCGGCCAGCTCACAAGAAAGCGAGTTGAAGAAAGGAGCTCAGGGGCACTGTCATTCACAAACCTGCAGAGTTATAAATGACAGCTATCGTCCAAAAATATATTGAAGTAAGGCTGCCAAGGGGACTTGAAAGCGGGGCAGAATTGCAGGAAACCGATTTCAGGAGGTAGACTGGAATTGCATGTAAAGCATAGGAAAAGAGGCAGAACGTACGCAATGATGCACTTGGCCAAAAACAGCGTATGCATTTTTTCCTGAATATATTCAGGAAAAAACGCATACGCCCTTTTGGCCAACCAAGCAAGCTTGCAAAGGAAATCTGCACTACAATGAAGTCTCACTGCCCCCCGGTCAAAAGGGCCATCTGAAAAAAGTGTAAAATCCAGAAAGGGAGGACAGGCCATGGAGAACTGGGAGCCTTGTTATGCTGATGGGCGAGATGTAAATTACCAACAGCCACTCTGGAGAAGTGTATGGTGTTTCCTGAAACATCTAAAAAACAAAGCAACAGAGCCTAGGGTACTTCCACTTATGGTCCTATAGCTTAGGGAAATTAAAATCAAAAAGACACAGCCACCCCAAAGTTTGGGACGGCTCAGTTTACAAGAACCTTGTTTACGGTACAAGTTCAATATCACAGAAAGCGAAAAATGGATAAAGAAGTTGTGGTACTTATGTACAATGCCATATCACTCAGCAATGAAATCTATGTCACCAGGCCCGTAGCAGCATAATGAGTGGATTCAGGTACGATGATTCTAAGTGAAATAAGTCACAGAGAAAAAGAAACATCATAAGATATCACTACTACACAGAATGTAAACTTGACTACCCAGGAACTGAATTACAAAACAGAACAGGGTCTCAAATGTAGAAAACCAACTTATGCTTGCTTAAGGGGAAAGGTGAGTTGGTGTGCTGCATAAAACCAGAGATTCAAATTAGCACAGATACCGTTCCATAAGCCAAATATGTAATAGACAAGAGCTACTCCTTGCTCAACGAAGTGGACTCAACACCCCATATTAAACGCCTAAGAATATACCTGACTAGTAAGAATCTTAAAACCTATGGATTTATATGTCTCCGAAAGAGAATCAAGCGTGTGTACAGCAGCATAAACGCAGCAGTGATAGGATTGGTGAGGTTCGGTGAGCAAATGCAGACCCTTTGAAGTCATATTGCATGGTACCCATTCCATGGGTCTCAACTCTCCACGTTTAAGGGATTCTTCCTTCAGCTAAAACATGCATGTGGAACCCACAGTATGATCCACCGTGTGTTCGGGAAACGTGTTCAAATGTGTCTCAGTTTTCGTCCCCTGGTACACGGGCGCAGCATTCCAGAAACTTTACTAACACTCTCCCCACTTGGAGAGTCAGTGCCTTTAACCTCCTGTTTGGCTCAGTTTGCAATTTCTCCGGAAAATGAACAGGAATAGGGAGAACCAATGAGAGACTAGCTGGAGGTGTCTGGACGGGCAAATTTAACTCTCATTTCCCACCAGGAAGAGGAATTAACCAAAGGCTCAGCGTGCCGTGCCGGAACCACACTAGGGCCTGAAGCAATCCTGCGGTGTTGCGGCCAGCTCACAAGAAAGCGAGTTGAAGAAAGGAGCTCAGGGGCACTGTCATTCACAAACCTGCAGAGTTATAAATGACAGCTATCGTCCAAAAATATATTGAAGTAAGGCTGCCAAGGGGACTTGAAAGCGGGGCAGAATTGCAGGAAACCGATTTCAGGAGGTAGACTGGAATTGCATGTAAAGCATAGGAAAAGAGGCAGAACGTCCGCAATGATGCACTTGGCCAAAAACAGCGTATGCATTTTTTCCTGAATATATTCAGGAAAAAACGCATACGCCCTTTTGGCCAACCAAGCAAGCTTGCAAAGGAAATCTGCACTACAATGAAGTCTCACTGCCCCCCGGTCAAAAGGGCCATCTGAAAAAAGTGTAAAATCCAGACAGGCAGGACAGGCCATGGAGAACTGGGAGCCTTGTTATGCTGATGGGCGGGATGTAAATTGCCAACAGCCACTCTGGAGAAGTGTATGGTGTTTCCTGAAACATCTAAAAAACAAAGCAACAGAGCCTAGGGCACTTCCACTTATGGTCCTATAGCTTAGGGAAATTAAAATCAGAAAGACACAGCCATCCAAAGTTTGGGACGGCTCTGTTTACAAGAACCTCGTTTACGGTACAAATTCAATATCACAGAAAGCGAGTAATGGATAAAGAAGTTGTGGTACTTACGTACAATGCAATATCACTCAGCAATGAAATCTATGTCATCAGGCCCGTAACAGCATAATGAGTGGATTCAGGTACGATGATTCTAAGTGAAATAAGTCACACAGAAAAAGAAACATTATAAGATATCACTAATACACGGAATGTAAACTTGGCTACACAGGAACTGAATTACAAAACAGAACAGGGTCTCAAATGTAGAAAACCAACTTATGCTTGCTTAAGGGGAAAGGTGAGTTGGGGTGCTGCATAAAACCAGAGATTGAAATTAGCACAGATACCGTTCCATAAGCCAAATATGTAATAGACAAGAGCTACTCCTTGCTCAACGAAGTGGACTCAACACCCCATATTAAACGCCTAAGAATATACCTGACTAGTAAGAATCTTAAAACCTATGGATTTATATGTCTCCGAAAGAGAATCAAGCGTGTGTACAGCGGCATAAACGCAGCAGTGATAGGATTGGTGAGGTTCGGTGAGCAAATGCAGACCCTTTGAAGTCATATTGCATGGTACCCATTCCATGGGTCTCAACTCTCCAGGTTTAAGGGATTCTTCCTTCAGCTAAAACATGCATGTGGAACCCAGAGTATGGTCCACCGTGTGTTCGGGAAACGTGTTCAAATGTGTCTCAGTTTTCATCCCCTGGTACACGGGCGCAACATTCCAGACGCTTTACTAACACTCTCCCCACTTGGAGAGTCAGTGCCTTTAACCTCCTGTTTGGCCCAGTTTGCAATTTCTGCGGAAAATGAACAGGAATAGGGAGAACCAATGAGAGACTAGCTGGAGGTGTCTGGACGGGCAAATTTAACTCTCATTTCCCACCAGGAAGAGGAATTAACCAAAGGCTCAGCGTGCCGTGCCGGAACCACACTAGGGTCTGAAGCAATCCTGCGGTGTTGCGGCCAGTTCACAAGAAAGCGAGTTGAAGAAAGGAGCTCAGGGGCACTGTCATTCACAAACCTGCAGAGTTATAAATGACAGCTATCGTCCAAAAATATATTGAAGTAAGCCTGCCAAGAGGACTTGAAAGCGGGGCAGAATTGCAGGAAACCGATTTCAGGAGGTAGACTGGAATTGCATGTAAAGCATAGGAAAAGAGGCAGAACGTCCACAATGATGCACTTGGCCAAAAAGGGCATATGCGTTTTTTCCTTAATATATTCAGGAAAAAACGCATATGCCCTTTTGGCCAACCAAGCAAGCTTGCAAAGGAAATCTGCACTACAATGAAGTGTCACTGCCCCCCGGTCAAAAGGGCCATCTGAAAAAAGTGTAAAATCCAGAAAGGCAGGACAGGCCATGGAGAACTGGGAGCCTTCTTATGCTGATAGGCGGGATGTAAATTGCCAACAGCCACTCTGGAGAAGTGTATGGTGTTTCTTGAAATATCTAAAAAACAAAGCAACAGAGCCTAGGGCACTTCCACTTATGGTCCTACAGCTTAGGGAAATTAAAATAAAAAAACACAGCCACCCCAAAGTTTGGGATGGCTCTGATTACAAGAACCTAGTTTACGGTACAAGTTCAATATCACAGAAAGCGAAAAATGGATAAAGAAGTTGTGGTACTTACGTACAATGCAATATCACTCAGCAAAGAAATCTATGTCATCAGGCCCGTAGCAGCATAATGAGTGGATTCAGGTATGATGATTCTAAGTGAAATAAGTCACACAGTAAAAGAAACATCATAAGATATCACTACTACACGGAATGTAAACTTGGCTACACAGGAACTGAATTACAAAACAGAACAGGGTCTCAAATGTAGAAAATCAACTTATGCTTGCTTAAGGGGAAAGGTGAGTTGGGGTGCTGCATAAAACCAGAGATTGAAATTAGCACAGATACCGTTCCATAAGCCAAATATGTAATAGACAAGAGCTACTCCTTGCTCAACGAAGTGGACTCAACACCCCATATTAAACGCCTAAGAATATACCTGACTAGTAAGAATCTTAAAACCTATGGATTTATATGTCTCCGCAAGAGAATCAAGCATGTGTACAGCGGCATAAACGCAGCAGTGATAGGATTGGTGAGGTTCGGTGAGCAAATGCAGACCCTTTGAAGTCATATTGCATGGTACCCATTCCATGGGTGTCAACTCTCCAGCTTTAAGGGATTCTTCCTTCAGCTAAAACATGCATGTGGAACCCACAGTATGATCCACCGTGTGTTCGGGAAACGTGTTCAAATGTGTCTCAGTTTTCGTCCCCTGGTACACGGGCACAACATTCCAGACGCTTTACTAACACTCTCCCCACTTGGAGAGTCAGTGCCTTTAACCTCCTGTTTGGCCCAGTTCGCAATTTCTCCGGAAAATGAACAGGATTAGGGAGAACCAATGAGAGACTAGCTGGAGGTGTCTGTACAGGCAAATTTAACTCTCATTTCCCACCAGGAAGAGGAATTAAACAAAGGCTCAGCGTGCCGTGCCGGAACCACACTAGGGCCTGAAGCAATCCTGCGGTGTTGCGGCCAGCTCACAAGAAAGCGAGTTGAAGAAAGGAGCTCAGGGGCACTGTCATTCACAAACCTGCAGAGTTATAAATGACAGCTATCGTCCAAAAATATATTGAAGTAAGGCTGCCAAGAGGACTTGAAAGCGGGGCAGAATTGCAGGAAACCGATTTCAGGAGGTAGACTGGAATTGCATGTAAAGCATAGGAAAAGAGGCAGAACGTCCACAATGATGCACTTGGCCAAAAAGGGCATATGCGTTTTTTTCTGAATATATTCAGGAAAAAACGCATACGCCCTTTTGGCCAACCAAGCAAGCTTGCAAAGGAAATCTGCACTACAATGAAGTCTCACTGCCCCCCGGTCAAAAGGGCCATCTGAAAAAAGTGTAAAATCCAGAAAGGCAGGACAGGCCATGGAGAACTGGGAGCCTTGTTATGCTGATGGGCAGGATGTAAATTGCCAACAGCCACTATGGAGAAGTGTATGGTGTTTCCTGATACATCTAAAAAACAAAGCAACAGAGCCTAGGGCACTTCCTCTTATGGTCCTATAGCTTAGGGAAATTAAAATCAAAAAGACACAGCCACCCCAAAGTTTGGGACGGCTCAGTTTACAAGAACCTTGTTTATGGTACAAGTTCAATATCACAGAAAGCGAAAAATGGATAAAGAAGTTGTGGTACTTATGTACAATGCCATATCACTCAGCAATGAAATCTATGTCATCAGGCCCGTAGCAGCATAATGAGTGGATTCAGGTACGATGATTCTAAGTGAAATAAGTCACACAGAAAAAGAAAAATCATAAGATATCACTACTACACGGAATGTAAACTTGGCTACACAGAAACTGAATTACAAAACAGAACAGGGTCTCAAATGTAGAAAACCAACTTATGCTTGCTTAAGGGGAAAGGTGAGTTAGGGTGCTGCATAAAACCAGAGATTGAAATTAGCACAGATACCGTTCCATAAGCCAAATATGTAATAGACAAGAGCTACTCCTTGCTCAACGAAGTGGACTCAACACCCCATATTAAACGCCTAAGAATATACCTGACTAGTAAGAATCTTAAAACCTATGGATTTATATGTCTCCGAAAGAGAATCAAGCGTGTGTACAGCGGCATAAACGCAGCAGTGATAGGATTGGTGAGGTTCGGTGAGCAAATGCAGACCCTTTGAAGTCATATTGCATGGTACCCATTCCATGGGTCTCAACTCTCCACATTTAAGGGATTCTTCCTTCAGCTAAAACATGCATGTGGAACCCAGAGTATGGTCCATCGTGTGTTCGGGAAACGTGTTCAAATGTGTCTCAGTTTTCGTCCCCTGGTACACGGGCGCAACATTCCAGACGCTTTACTAACACTCTCCCCACTTGGAGAGTCAGTGCCTTTAACCTCCTGTTTGGCCCAGTTTGCAATTTCTGCGGAAAATGAACAGGAATAGGGAGAACCAATGAGAGACTAGCTGGAGGTGTCTGGACGGGCAAATTTAACTCTCATTTCCCACCAGGAAGAGGAATTAACAAAAGGCTCAGTGTGCCGTGCGGGAACCAAACTAGGGCCTGAATCAATCCTGCGGTGTTGCGGCCAGCTCACAAGAAAGCGAGTTGAAGAAAAGAGCTCAGGGGCACTGTCATTCACAAACCTGCAGAGTTATAAATGACAGCTATCGTCCAAAAATATATTGAAGTAAGGCTGCCAAGAAGACTTGAGAGCGGGGCAGAATTACAGGAAACCGATTTCAGGAGGTAGACTGGAATTGCATGTAAAGCATAGGAAAAGAGGCAGAACGTCCACAATGATGCACTTGGCCAAAAAGTGCGTATGCGTTTTTTCCTGAATATATTCAGGAAAAAACGCATACGCCCTTTTGGCGAACCAAGCAAGCTTGCAAATGAAATCTGCACTACAATGAAGTGTCACTGCCCCCCGGTCAAAAGGGCCATCTGAAAAAAGTGTAAAATCCAGAAAGGCAGGACAGGCCATGGAGAACTGGGAGCCTTTTTATGCTAATGGGCGGGATGTAAATTACCAACACCCAATCTGCAGAAGTGTATGGTGTTTCCTGAAACATCTAAAAAACAAAGCAACAGAGCCTAGGGCACTTCCACTTATGGTCCTATAGCTTAGGGAAATTAAAATCAAAAAGACACAGCCACCCCAAAGTTTGGGACGGCTCAGTTTACAACAACCTTGTTTACGGTACAAGTTCAATATCACAAAAAGCAAAAAATGGATAAAGAAGTTGTGGTACTTATGCACAATGCAATATCACTCAGCAATGAAATCTATGTCATCACGCCCGTAGCAGCATAATGAGTGGATTCAGGTATGATGATTCTAAGTGAAATAAGTCACAGAGAAATAGAAACATCATAAGATATCACTACTATACAGAATGTAAACTTGACTACACAGGAACTGAATTACAAAACAGAACAGGGTCTCAAATGTAGAAAAGCAACTTATGCTTGCTTAAGGGGAAAGGTGAGTTGGGGTGCTGCATAAAACCAGAGATTGAAATTAGCACAGATACCGTTCCATAAGCCAAATATGTAATAGACAAGAGCTACTCCTTGCTCAACGAAGTGGACTCAACACCCCATATTAAACGCCTAAGAATATACCTGACTAGTAAGAATCTTAAAACCTATGGATTTATATTTCTCCGAAAGAGAATCAAGCGTGTGTACAGCAGCATAAACGCAGCAGTGATAGGATTGGTGAGGTTTGGTGAGCAAATGCAGACCCTTTGAAGTCATATTGCATGGTACCCATTCCATGGGTCTCAACTCTCCAGGTTTAAGGGATTCTTCCTTCAGCTAAAACATGCATGTGGAACCCACAGTATGATCCACCGTGTGTTCGGGAAACGTATTCAAATGTGTCTCAGTTTTCGTCCCCTGGCACACGGGCGCAACATTCCAGACGCTTTACTAACACTCTCCCCACTTGGAGAGTCAGTGCCTTTAACCTCCTGTTTGGCCCAGTTTGCAATTTCTGCGGAAAATGAACAGGAATAGGGAGAACCAATGAGAGACTAGCTGGAGGTGTCTGGACGGGCAAATTTAACTCTCATTTCCCACCAGGAAGAGGAATTAACCAAAGGCTCAGCGTGCCGTGCCGGAACCACACTAGGGCCTGAAGCAATACTGCGGTGTTGCGGCCAGCTCACAAGAAAGCGAGTTGAAGAAAGGAGCTCAGGGGCACTGTCATTCACAAACCTGCAGAGTTATAAATGACAGCTATCGTCCAAAAATATATTGAAGTAAGGCTGCCAAGGGGACTTGAAAGCGGGGCAGAATTGCAGGAAACCGATTTCAGGAGGTAGACTGGAATTGCATGTAAAGCATAGGAAAAGAGGCAGAACGTACGCAATGATGCACTTGGCCAAAAACAGCGTATGCATTTTTTCCTGAATATATTCAGGAAAAAACGCATACGCCCTTTTGGCCAACCAAGCAAGCTTGCAAAGGAAATCTGCACTACAATGAAGTCTCACTGCCCCCCGGTCAAAAGGGCCATCTGAAAAAAGTGTAAAATCCAGAAAGGGAGGACAGGCCATGGAGAACTGGGAGCCTTGTTATGCTGATGGGCGAGATGTAAATTACCAACAGCCACTCTGGAGAAGTGTATGGTGTTTCCTGAAACATCTAAAAAACAAAGCAACAGAGCCTAGGGTACTTCCACTTATGGTCCTATAGCTTAGGGAAATTAAAATCAAAAAGACACAGCCACCCCAAAGTTTGGGACGGCTCAGTTTACAAGAACCTTGTTTACGGTACAAGTTCAATATCACAGAAAGCGAAAAATGGATAAAGAAGTTGTGGTACTTATGTACAATGCCATATCACTCAGCAATGAAATCTATGTCACCAGGCCCGTAGCAGCATAATGAGTGGATTCAGGTACGATGATTCTAAGTGAAATAAGTCACAGAGAAAAAGAAACATCATAAGATATCACTACTACACAGAATGTAAACTTGACTACCCAGGAACTGAATTACAAAACAGAACAGGGTCTCAAATGTAGAAAACCAACTTATGCTTGCTTAAGGGGAAAGGTGAGTTGGTGTGCTGCATAAAACCAGAGATTCAAATTAGCACAGATACCGTTCCATAAGCCAAATATGTAATAGACAAGAGCTACTCCTTGCTCAACGAAGTGGACTCAACACCCCATATTAAACGCCTAAGAATATACCTGACTAGTAAGAATCTTAAAACCTATGGATTTATATGTCTCCGAAAGAGAATCAAGCGTGTGTACAGCAGCATAAACGCAGCAGTGATAGGATTGGTGAGGTTCGGTGAGCAAATGCAGACCCTTTGAAGTCATATTGCATGGTACCCATTCCATGGGTCTCAACTCTCCACGTTTAAGGGATTCTTCCTTCAGCTAAAACATGCATGTGGAACCCACAGTATGATCCACCGTGTGTTCGGGAAACGTGTTCAAATGTGTCTCAGTTTTCGTCCCCTGGTACACGGGCGCAGCATTCCAGAAACTTTACTAACACTCTCCCCACTTGGAGAGTCAGTGCCTTTAACCTCCTGTTTGGCTCAGTTTGCAATTTCTCCGGAAAATGAACAGGAATAGGGAGAACCAATGAGAGACTAGCTGGAGGTGTCTGGACGGGCAAATTTAACTCTCATTTCCCACCAGGAAGAGGAATTAACCAAAGGCTCAGCGTGCCGTGCCGGAACCACACTAGGGCCTGAAGCAATCCTGCGGTGTTGCGGCCAGCTCACAAGAAAGCGAGTTGAAGAAAGGAGCTCAGGGGCACTGTCATTCACAAACCTGCAGAGTTATAAATGACAGCTATCGTCCAAAAATATATTGAAGTAAGGCTGCCAAGGGGACTTGAAAGCGGGGCAGAATTGCAGGAAACCGATTTCAGGAGGTAGACTGGAATTGCATGTAAAGCATAGGAAAAGAGGCAGAACGTCCGCAATGATGCACTTGGCCAAAAACAGCGTATGCATTTTTTCCTGAATATATTCAGGAAAAAACGCATACGCCCTTTTGGCCAACCAAGCAAGCTTGCAAAGGAAATCTGCACTACAATGAAGTCTCACTGCCCCCCGGTCAAAAGGGCCATCTGAAAAAAGTGTAAAATCCAGACAGGCAGGACAGGCCATGGAGAACTGGGAGCCTTGTTATGCTGATGGGCGGGATGTAAATTGCCAACAGCCACTCTGGAGAAGTGTATGGTGTTTCCTGAAACATCTAAAAAACAAAGCAACAGAGCCTAGGGCACTTCCACTTATGGTCCTATAGCTTAGGGAAATTAAAATCAGAAAGACACAGCCATCCAAAGTTTGGGACGGCTCTGTTTACAAGAACCTCGTTTACGGTACAAATTCAATATCACAGAAAGCGAGTAATGGATAAAGAAGTTGTGGTACTTACGTACAATGCAATATCACTCAGCAATGAAATCTATGTCATCAGGCCCGTAACAGCATAATGAGTGGATTCAGGTACGATGATTCTAAGTGAAATAAGTCACACAGAAAAAGAAACATTATAAGATATCACTAATACACGGAATGTAAACTTGGCTACACAGGAACTGAATTACAAAACAGAACAGGGTCTCAAATGTAGAAAACCAACTTATGCTTGCTTAAGGGGAAAGGTGAGTTGGGGTGCTGCATAAAACCAGAGATTGAAATTAGCACAGATACCGTTCCATAAGCCAAATATGTAATAGACAAGAGCTACTCCTTGCTCAACGAAGTGGACTCAACACCCCATATTAAACGCCTAAGAATATACCTGACTAGTAAGAATCTTAAAACCTATGGATTTATATGTCTCCGAAAGAGAATCAAGCGTGTGTACAGCGGCATAAACGCAGCAGTGATAGGATTGGTGAGGTTCGGTGAGCAAATGCAGACCCTTTGAAGTCATATTGCATGGTACCCATTCCATGGGTCTCAACTCTCCAGGTTTAAGGGATTCTTCCTTCAGCTAAAACATGCATGTGGAACCCAGAGTATGGTCCACCGTGTGTTCGGGAAACGTGTTCAAATGTGTCTCAGTTTTCATCCCCTGGTACACGGGCGCAACATTCCAGACGCTTTACTAACACTCTCCCCACTTGGAGAGTCAGTGCCTTTAACCTCCTGTTTGGCCCAGTTTGCAATTTCTGCGGAAAATGAACAGGAATAGGGAGAACCAATGAGAGACTAGCTGGAGGTGTCTGGACGGGCAAATTTAACTCTCATTTCCCACCAGGAAGAGGAATTAACCAAAGGCTCAGCGTGCCGTGCCGGAACCACACTAGGGTCTGAAGCAATCCTGCGGTGTTGCGGCCAGTTCACAAGAAAGCGAGTTGAAGAAAGGAGCTCAGGGGCACTGTCATTCACAAACCTGCAGAGTTATAAATGACAGCTATCGTCCAAAAATATATTGAAGTAAGCCTGCCAAGAGGACTTGAAAGCGGGGCAGAATTGCAGGAAACCGATTTCAGGAGGTAGACTGGAATTGCATGTAAAGCATAGGAAAAGAGGCAGAACGTCCACAATGATGCACTTGGCCAAAAAGGGCATATGCGTTTTTTCCTTAATATATTCAGGAAAAAACGCATATGCCCTTTTGGCCAACCAAGCAAGCTTGCAAAGGAAATCTGCACTACAATGAAGTGTCACTGCCCCCCGGTCAAAAGGGCCATCTGAAAAAAGTGTAAAATCCAGAAAGGCAGGACAGGCCATGGAGAACTGGGAGCCTTCTTATGCTGATAGGCGGGATGTAAATTGCCAACAGCCACTCTGGAGAAGTGTATGGTGTTTCTTGAAATATCTAAAAAACAAAGCAACAGAGCCTAGGGCACTTCCACTTATGGTCCTACAGCTTAGGGAAATTAAAATAAAAAAACACAGCCACCCCAAAGTTTGGGATGGCTCTGATTACAAGAACCTAGTTTACGGTACAAGTTCAATATCACAGAAAGCGAAAAATGGATAAAGAAGTTGTGGTACTTACGTACAATGCAATATCACTCAGCAAAGAAATCTATGTCATCAGGCCCGTAGCAGCATAATGAGTGGATTCAGGTATGATGATTCTAAGTGAAATAAGTCACACAGTAAAAGAAACATCATAAGATATCACTACTACACGGAATGTAAACTTGGCTACACAGGAACTGAATTACAAAACAGAACAGGGTCTCAAATGTAGAAAATCAACTTATGCTTGCTTAAGGGGAAAGGTGAGTTGGGGTGCTGCATAAAACCAGAGATTGAAATTAGCACAGATACCGTTCCATAAGCCAAATATGTAATAGACAAGAGCTACTCCTTGCTCAACGAAGTGGACTCAACACCCCATATTAAACGCCTAAGAATATACCTGACTAGTAAGAATCTTAAAACCTATGGATTTATATGTCTCCGCAAGAGAATCAAGCATGTGTACAGCGGCATAAACGCAGCAGTGATAGGATTGGTGAGGTTCGGTGAGCAAATGCAGACCCTTTGAAGTCATATTGCATGGTACCCATTCCATGGGTGTCAACTCTCCAGCTTTAAGGGATTCTTCCTTCAGCTAAAACATGCATGTGGAACCCACAGTATGATCCACCGTGTGTTCGGGAAACGTGTTCAAATGTGTCTCAGTTTTCGTCCCCTGGTACACGGGCACAACATTCCAGACGCTTTACTAACACTCTCCCCACTTGGAGAGTCAGTGCCTTTAACCTCCTGTTTGGCCCAGTTCGCAATTTCTCCGGAAAATGAACAGGATTAGGGAGAACCAATGAGAGACTAGCTGGAGGTGTCTGTACAGGCAAATTTAACTCTCATTTCCCACCAGGAAGAGGAATTAAACAAAGGCTCAGCGTGCCGTGCCGGAACCACACTAGGGCCTGAAGCAATCCTGCGGTGTTGCGGCCAGCTCACAAGAAAGCGAGTTGAAGAAAGGAGCTCAGGGGCACTGTCATTCACAAACCTGCAGAGTTATAAATGACAGCTATCGTCCAAAAATATATTGAAGTAAGGCTGCCAAGAGGACTTGAAAGCGGGGCAGAATTGCAGGAAACCGATTTCAGGAGGTAGACTGGAATTGCATGTAAAGCATAGGAAAAGAGGCAGAACGTCCACAATGATGCACTTGGCCAAAAAGGGCATATGCGTTTTTTTCTGAATATATTCAGGAAAAAACGCATACGCCCTTTTGGCCAACCAAGCAAGCTTGCAAAGGAAATCTGCACTACAATGAAGTCTCACTGCCCCCCGGTCAAAAGGGCCATCTGAAAAAAGTGTAAAATCCAGAAAGGCAGGACAGGCCATGGAGAACTGGGAGCCTTGTTATGCTGATGGGCAGGATGTAAATTGCCAACAGCCACTATGGAGAAGTGTATGGTGTTTCCTGATACATCTAAAAAACAAAGCAACAGAGCCTAGGGCACTTCCTCTTATGGTCCTATAGCTTAGGGAAATTAAAATCAAAAAGACACAGCCACCCCAAAGTTTGGGACGGCTCAGTTTACAAGAACCTTGTTTATGGTACAAGTTCAATATCACAGAAAGCGAAAAATGGATAAAGAAGTTGTGGTACTTATGTACAATGCCATATCACTCAGCAATGAAATCTATGTCATCAGGCCCGTAGCAGCATAATGAGTGGATTCAGGTACGATGATTCTAAGTGAAATAAGTCACACAGAAAAAGAAAAATCATAAGATATCACTACTACACGGAATGTAAACTTGGCTACACAGAAACTGAATTACAAAACAGAACAGGGTCTCAAATGTAGAAAACCAACTTATGCTTGCTTAAGGGGAAAGGTGAGTTAGGGTGCTGCATAAAACCAGAGATTGAAATTAGCACAGATACCGTTCCATAAGCCAAATATGTAATAGACAAGAGCTACTCCTTGCTCAACGAAGTGGACTCAACACCCCATATTAAACGCCTAAGAATATACCTGACTAGTAAGAATCTTAAAACCTATGGATTTATATGTCTCCGAAAGAGAATCAAGCGTGTGTACAGCGGCATAAACGCAGCAGTGATAGGATTGGTGAGGTTCGGTGAGCAAATGCAGACCCTTTGAAGTCATATTGCATGGTACCCATTCCATGGGTCTCAACTCTCCACATTTAAGGGATTCTTCCTTCAGCTAAAACATGCATGTGGAACCCAGAGTATGGTCCATCGTGTGTTCGGGAAACGTGTTCAAATGTGTCTCAGTTTTCGTCCCCTGGTACACGGGCGCAACATTCCAGACGCTTTACTAACACTCTCCCCACTTGGAGAGTCAGTGCCTTTAACCTCCTGTTTGGCCCAGTTTGCAATTTCTGCGGAAAATGAACAGGAATAGGGAGAACCAATGAGAGACTAGCTGGAGGTGTCTGGACGGGCAAATTTAACTCTCATTTCCCACCAGGAAGAGGAATTAACAAAAGGCTCAGTGTGCCGTGCGGGAACCAAACTAGGGCCTGAATCAATCCTGCGGTGTTGCGGCCAGCTCACAAGAAAGCGAGTTGAAGAAAAGAGCTCAGGGGCACTGTCATTCACAAACCTGCAGAGTTATAAATGACAGCTATCGTCCAAAAATATATTGAAGTAAGGCTGCCAAGAGGACTTGAAAGCGGGGCAGAATTGCAGGAAACCGATTTCAGGAGGTAGACTGGAATTGCATGTAAAGCATAGGAAAAGAGGCAGAACGTCCGCAATGATGCACTTGGCCAAATACGGCGTATGCATTTTTTCCTGAATATATTCAGGAAAAAACGCATACGCCCTTTTGGCCAACCAAGCAAGCTTGCAAAGGAAATCTGCTACTACAATGAAGTCTCACTGCCCCCCGGTCAAAAGGGCCATCTGAAAAAAGTGTAAAATCCAGACAGGCAGGACAGGCCATGGAGAACTGGGAGCCTTGTTATGCTGATGGGCGGGATGTAAATTGCCAACAGCCACTCTGGAGAAGTGTATGGTGTTTCCTGAAACATCTAAAAAACAAAGCAACAGAGCCTAGGGCACTTCCTCTTATGGTCCTATAGCTTAGGGAAATTAAAATCAAAAAGACACAGCCATCCCAAAGTTTGGGACGGCTCTGTTTACAAGAACCTCGTTTACGGTACAAATTCAATATCACAGAAAGCGAAAAATGGATAAGGAAGTTGTGGTACTTACGTACAATGCAATATCACTCAGCAATGAAATCTATATCATCAGGCCCGTAACAGCATAATGAGTGGATTCAGGTACGATGATTCTAAGTGACATAAGTCACACAGAAAAACAAACATTATAAGATATCACTAATACACGGAATGTAAACTTGGCTGCACAGGAACTGAATTACAAAACAGAACAGGGTCTCAAATGTAGAAAACCAACTTATGCTTGCTTAAGGGGAAAGGTGAGTTGGGGTGCTGCATAAAACCAGAGATTGAAATTAGCACAGATACCATTCCATAAGCCAAATATGTAATAGACTAGAGCTACTCCTTGCTCAACGAAGTGGACTCAACACCCCATATTAAACGCCTAAGAATATACCTGACTAGTAAGAATCTTAAAACCTATGGATTTATATGTCTCCGAAAGAGAATCAAGTGTCTGTACAGCAGCATAAACGCAGCAGTGATAGGATTGGTGAGGTTCGGTGAGCAAATGCAGACCCTTTGAAGTCATATTGCATGGTACCCATTCCATGGGTCTCAACTCTCCAGGTTTAAGGGATTCTTCCTTCAGCTAAAACATGCATGTGGAACCCACAGTATGATCCACCGTGTATTCAAGAAACGTGTTCAAATGTGTCTCAGTTTTCGTCCCCTGGTACACAGGCACAACATTCCAGACGCTTTAGTAACACTCTCCTCACTTGGAGAGTCAGTGCCTTTAACCTCCTGTTTGGCCCAGTTTGCAATTTCTGCGGAAAATGAACAGGAATAGGGAGATCCAATGAGAGACTAGCTGGAGGTGTCTGGACAGGCAAATTTAACTCTCATTTCCCACCAGGAAGAGGAATTAAACAAAGGCTCAGCGTGCCGTGCTGGAACCACACTAGGGTCTGAAGCAATCCTGTGGTGTTGCGGCCAGCTCACAAGAAAGCGAGTTGAAGAAAGGAGCTCAGGGGCACTGTCATTCACAAACCTGCAGAGTTATAAATGACAGCTATCGTCAAAAATATATTGAAGCAAGGCTGACAAGAAGACTTGAAAGCGGGGCAGAATTACAGGAAACCGATTTCAGGAGGTAGACTGGAATTGCATGTAAAGCATAGGAAAAGAGGCAGAACGTCCACAATGATGCACTTGGCCAAAAAGGGCGTATGCGTTTTTTCCTGAATATATTCAGGAAAAAACGCATACGCCCTTTTGGCCAACCAAGCAAGCTTGCAAAGGAAATCTGCACTACAATGAAGTCTCACTGCCCCCCGGTCAAAAGGGCCATCTGAAAAAAGTGTAAAATCCAGAAAGGCAGGACAGGCCATGGAGAACTGGGAGCCTTGTTATGCTGATGGGCAGGATGTAAATTGCCAACAGCCACTATGGAGAAGTGTATGGTGTTTCCTGATACATCTAAAAAACAAAGCAACAGAGCCTAGGGCACTTCCTCTTATGGTCCTATAGCTTAGGGAAATTAAAATCAAAAAGACACAGCCACCCCAAAGTTTGGGACGGCTCAGTTTACAAGAACCTTGTTTACAGTACAAGTTCAATATCACAGAAAGCGAAAAATGGATAAAGAAGTTGTGGTACTTATGTACAATGCCATATCACTCAGCAATGAAATCTATGTCATCAGGCCCGTAGCAGCATAATGAGTGGATTCAGGTACGACGATTCTAAGTGAAATAAGTCACACAGAAAAAGAAAAATCATAAGATATCACTAATACACGGAATGTAAACTTGGCTACACAGAAACTGAATTACAAAACAGAACAGGGTCTCAAATGTAGAAAACCAACTTATGCTTGCTTAAGGGGAAAGGTGAGTTGGGGTGCTGCATAAAACCAGAGATTGAAATTAGCACAGATACCGTTCCATAAGCCAAATATGTAATAGACAAGAGCTACTCCTTGCTCAACGAAGTGGACTCAACACCCCATATTAAACGCCTAAGAATATACCTGACTAGTAAGAATCTTAAAACCTATGGATTTATATGTCTCCGAAAGAGAATCAAGCGTGTGTACAGCGGCATAAACGCAGCAGTGATAGGATTGGTGAGGTTCGGTGAGCAAATGCAGACCCTTTGAAGTCATATTGCATGGTACCCATTCCATGGGTCTCAACTCTCCACACTTAAGGGATTCTTCCTTCAGCTAAAACATGCATGTGGAACCCAGAGTATGGTCCATCGTGTGTTCGGGAAACGTGTTCAAATGTGTCTCAGTTTTCGTCCCCTGGTATACGGGCGCAACATTCCAGACGCTTTACTAACACTCTCCCCACTTGGAGAGTCAGTGCCTTTAACCTCCTGTTTGGCCCAGTTTGCAATTTCTGCGGAAAATGAACAGGAATAGGGAGAACCAATGAGAGACTAGCTGGAGGTGTCTGGACGGGCAAATTTAACTCTCATTTCCCACCAGGAAGAGGAATTAACAAAAGGCTCAGTGTGCCGTGCGGGAACCAAACTAGGGCCTGAATCAATCCTGCGGTGTTGCGGCCAGCTCACAAGAAAGCGAGTTGAAGAAAAGAGCTCAGGGGCACTGTCATTCACAAACCTGCAGAGTTATAAATGACAGCTATCGTCCAAAAATATATTGAAGTAAGGCTGCCAAGAGGACTTGAAAGCGGGGCAGAATTGCAGGAAACCGATTTCAGGAGGTAGACTGGAATTGCATGTAAAGCATAGGAAAAGAGGCAGAACGTCCACAATGATGCACTTGGCCAAAAAGGGCATATGCGTTTTTTCCTTAATATATTCAGGAAAAAACGCATATGCCCTTTTGGCCAACCAAGCAAGCTTGCAAAGGAAATCTGCACTACAATGAAGTCTCACTGCCCCCCGGTCAAAAGGGCCATCTGAAAAAAGTGTAAAATCCAGACAGGCAGGACAGGCCATGGAGAACTGGGAGTCTTGTTATGCTGATAGGCGGGATGTAAATTGCCAACAGCCACTCTGGAGAAGTGTATGGTGTTTCTTGAAATATCTAAAAAAAAAAGCAACAGAGCCTAGGGCACTTCCACTTATGGTCCTACAGCTTAGGGAAATTAAAATAAAAAAGACACAGCCACCCCAAAGTTTGGGATGGCTCTGATTACAAGAACCTAGTTTACGGTACAAGTTCAATATCACAGAAAGCGAAAAATGGATAAAGAAGTTGTGGTACTTACGTACAATGCAATATCACTCAGCAATGAAATCTATGTCATCAGGCCCGTAGCAGCATAATGAGTGGATTCAGGTACGATGATTCTAAGTGAAATAAGTCACACAGAAAAAGAAACATCATAAGATATCACTACTACACGGAATGTAAACTTGGCTACACAGGAACTGAATTACAAAACAGAACAGGGTCTCAAATGTAGAAAACCAACTTATGCTTGCTTAAGGGGAAAGGTGAGTTGGGGTGCTGCATAAAACCAGAGATTGAAATTAGCACAGATACCGTTCCATAAGCCAAATATGTAATAGACAAGAGCTACTCCTTGCTCAACGAAGTGGACTCAATACCCCATATTAAACGCCTAAGAATATACCTGACTAGTAAGAATCTTAAAACCTATGGATTTATATGTCTCCGAAAGAGAATCAAGTGTCTGTACAGCGGCATAAACGCAGCAGTGATAGGATTGGTGAGGTTCGGTGAGCAAATGCAGACCCTTTGAAGTCATATTGCATGGTACCCATTCCATGGGTCTCAACTCTCCAGGTTTAAGGGATTCTTCCTTCAGCTAAAACATGCATGTGGAACCCACAGTATGATCCACCGTGTATTCGAGAAACGTGTTCAAATGTGTCTCAGTTTTCGTCCCCTGGTACACGGGCACAACATTCCAGACGCTTTAGTAACACTCTCCTCTCTTGGAGAGTCAGTGCCTTTAACCTCCTGTTTGGCCCAGTTTGCAATTTCTGCGGAAAATGAACAGGAATAGGGAGATCCAATGAGAGACTAGCTGGAGGTGTCTGGACAGACAAATTTAACTCTCATTTCCCACCAGGAAGAGGAATTAAACAAAGGCTCAGCGTGCCGTGCTGGAACCACACTAGGGTCTGAAGCAATCCTGTGGTGTTGCGGCCAGCTCACAAGAAAGCGAGTTGAAGAAAGGAGCTCAGGGGCACTGTCATTCACAAACCTGCAGAGTTATAAATGACAGCTATCGTCAAAAATATATTGAAGCAAGGCTGACAAGAAGACTTGAAAGCGGGGCAGAATTACAGGAAACCGATTTCAGGAGGTAGACTGGAATTGCATGTAAAGCATAGGAAAAGAGGCAGAACGTCCACAATGATGCACTTGGCCAAAAAGGGCGTATGCGTTTTTTCCTGAATATATTCAGGAAAAAACGCATACGCCCTTTTGGCCAACCAAGCAAGCTTGCAAAGGAAATCTGCACTACAATGAAGTCTCACTGCCCCCCGGTCAAAAGGGCCATCTGAAAAAAGTGTAAAATCCAGAAAGGCAGGACAGGCCATGGAGAACTGGGAGCCTTGTTATGCTGATGGGCAGGATGTAAATTGCCAACAGCCACTATGGAGAAGTGTATGGTGTTTCCTGATACATCTAAAAAACAAAGCAACAGAGCCTAGGGCACTTCCTCTTATGGTCCTATAGCTTAGGGAAATTAAAATCAAAAAGACACAGCCACCCCAAAGTTTGGGATGGCTCAGTTTACAAGAACCTTGTTTACGGTACAAGTTCAATATCACAGAAAGCGAAAAATGGATAAAGAAGTTGTGGTACTTATGTACAATGCCATATCACTCAGCAATGAAATCTATGTCATCAGGCCTGTAGCAGCATAATGAGTGGATTCAGGTACGATGATTCTAAGTGAAATAAGTCACACAGAAAAAGAAAAATCATAAGATATCACTAATACACGGAATGTAAACTTGGCTACACAGAAACTGAATTACAAAACAGAACAGGGTCTCAAATGTAGAAAACCAACTTATGCTTGCTTAAGGGGAAAGGTGAGTTAGGGTGCTGCATAAAACCAGAGATTGAAATTAGCACAGATACCGTTCCATAAGCCAAATATGTAATAGACAAGAGCTACTCCTTGCTCAACGAAGTGGACTCAACACCCCATATTAAACGCCTAAGAATATACCTGACTAGTAAGAATCTTAAAACCTATGGATTTATATGTCTCCGAAAGAGAATCAAGCGTGTGTACAGCGGCATAAACGCAGCAGTGATAGGATTGGTGAGGTTCGGTGAGCAAATGCAGACCCTTTGAAGTCATATTGCATGGTACCCATTCCATGGGTCTCAACTCTCCACATTTAAGGGATTCTTCCTTCAGCTAAAACATGCATGTGGAACCCAGAGTATGGTCCATCGTGTGTTCGGGAAACGTGTTCAAATGTGTCTCAGTTTTCGTCCCCTGGTACACGGGCGCAACATTCCAGACGCTTTACTAACACTCTCCCCACTTGGAGAGTCAGTGCCTTTAACCTCCTGTTTGGCCCAGTTTGCAATTTCTGCGGAAAATGAACAGGAATAGGGAGAACCAATGAGAGACTAGCTGGAGGTGTCTGGACGGGCAAATTTAACTCTCATTTCCCACCAGGAAGAGGAATTAACAAAAGGCTCAGTGTGCCGTGCGGGAACCAAACTAGGGCCTGAATCAATCCTGCGGTGTTGCGGCCAGCTCACAAGAAAGCGAGTTGAAGAAAAGAGCTCAGGGGCACTGTCATTCACAAACCTGCAGAGTTATAAATGACAGCTATCGTCCAAAAATATATTGAAGTAAGGCTGCCAAGAGGACTTGAAAGCGGGGCAGAATTGCAGGAAACCGATTTCAGGAGGTAGACTGGAATTGCATGTAAAGCATAGGAAAAGAGGCAGAACGTCCACAATGATGCACTTGGCCAAAAAGGGCATATGCGTTTTTTCCTTAATATATTCAGGAAAAAACGCATATGCCCTTTTGGCCAACCAAGCAAGCTTGCAAAGGAAATCTGCACTACAATGAAGTGTCACTGCCCCCCGGTCAAAAGGGCCATCTGAAAAAAGTGTAAAATCCAGACAGGCAGGACAGGCCATGGAGAACTGGGAGTCTTGTTATGCTGATAGGCGGGATGTAAATTGCCAACAGCCACTCTGGAGAAGTGTATGGTGTTTCTTGAAATATCTAAAAAAAAAAGCAACAGAGCCTAGGGCACTTCCACTTATGGTCCTACAGCTTAGGGAAATTAAAATAAAAAAGACACAGCCACCCCAAAGTTTGGGATGGCTCTGATTACAAGAACCTAGTTTACGGTACAAGTTCAATATCACAGAAAGCGAAAAATGGATAAAGAAGTTGTGGTAGTTACGTACAATGCAATATCACTCAGCAATGAAATCTATGTCATCAGGCCCGTAGCAGCATAATGAGTGGATTCAGGTACGATGATTCTAAGTGAAATAAGTCACACAGAAAAAGAAACATCATAAGATATCACTACTACACAGAATGTAAACTTGGCTACACAGGAACTGAATTACAAAACAGAACAGGGTCTCAAATGTAGAAAACCAACTTATGCTTGCTTAAGGGGAAAGGTGAGTTGGGGTGCTGCCTAAAACCAGAGATTGAAATTAGCACAGATACCGTTCCATAAGCCAAATATGTAATAGACAAGAGCTACTCCTTGCTCAACGAAGTGGACTCAACACCCCATATTAAACGCCTAAGAATATACCTGACTAGTAAGAATCTTAAAACCTATGGATTTATATGTCTCCGAAAGAGAATCAAGCGTGTGTACAGCGGCATAAACGCAGCAGTGATAGGATTGGTGAGGTTCGGTGAGCAAATGCAGACCCTTTGAAGTCATATTGCATGGTACCCATTCCATGGGTCTCAACTCTCCAGGTTTAAGGGATTCTTCCTTCAGCTAAAACATGCATGTGGAACCCAGAGTATGATCCACCGTGTGTTCGGGAAACGTGTTCAAATGTGTCTCAGTTTTCGTCCCCTGGTACACGGGCGCAACATTCCAGAAGCTTTACTAACACTCTCTCCACTTGGAGAGTCAGTGCCTTTAACCTCCTGTTTGGCCCAGTTTGCAATTTCTGCGGAAAATGAACAGGAATAGGGAGAACCAATGAGAGACTAGCTGGAGGTGTCTGGACGGGCAAATTTAACTCTCATTTCCCACCAGGAAGAGGAATTAACCAAAGGCTCAGCGTGCCGTGCCGGAACCACACTAGGGCCTGAAGCAATCCTGCGGTGTTGCGGCCAGCTCACAAGAAAGCGAGTTGAAGAAAGGAGCTCAGGGGCACTGTCATTCACAAACCTGCAGAGTTATAAATGACAGCTATCGTCCAAAAATATATTGAAGTAAGGCTGCCAAGGGGACTTGAAAGCGGGGCAGAATTGCAGGAAACCGATTTCAGGAGGTAGACTGGAATTGCATGTAAAGCATAGGAAAAGAGGCAGAACGTCCACAATGATGCACCTGGCCAAAAACGGCGTATGCATTTTTTCCTGAATATATTCAGGAAAAAACGCATACGCCCTTTTGGCCAACCAAGCAAGCTCGCAAAGGAAATCTGCACTACAATGAAGTCTCACTGCCCACCGGTCAAAAGGGCCATCTGAAAAAAGTGTAAAATCCAGAAAGGCAGGACAGGCCATGGAGAACTGGGAGCCTTGTTATGCTGATGGGCGGGATGTAAATTGCCAACAGCCACTATGGAGAAGTGTATGGTGTTTCCTGAAACATCTAAAAAACAAAGCAACAGAGCCTAGGGCACTTCCTCTTATGGTCCTATAGCTTAGGGAAATTAAAATCAAAAAGACACAGCCATCCCAAAGTTTGGGACGGCTCTGTTTACAAGAACCTCGTTTACGGTACAAATTCAATATCACAGAAACCGAGTAATGGATAAAGAAGTTGTGGTACTTACGTACAATGCAATATCACTCAGCAATGAAATCTATGTCATCAGGCCCATAACAGCATAATGAGTGGATTCAGGTACGATGATTCTAAGTGAAATAAGTCACACAGAAAAAGAAACATTATAAGATATCACTAATACACGGAATGTAAACTTGGCTGCACAGGAAGTGAATTACAAAACAGAACAGGGTCTCAAATGTAGAAAACCAACTTATGCTTGCTTAAGGGGAAAGGTGAGTTGGGGTGCTGCATAAAACCAGAGATTGAAATTAGCACAGATACCGTTCCAGAAGCCAAATATGTAATAGACAAGAGCTACTGCTTGCTCAACGAAGTGGACTCAACACCCCATATTAAACGCCTAAGAATATACCTGACTAGTAAGAATCTTAAAACCTATGGATTTATATGTCTCCGAAAGAGAATCAAGCGTGTGTACAGCGGCATAAACGCAGCAGTGATAGGATTGGTGAGGTTCGGTGAGCAAATGCAGACCCTTTGAAGTCATATTGCATGGTACCCATTCCATGGGTCTCAACTCTCCAGGTTTAAGGGATTCTTCCTTCAGCTAAAACATGCATGTGGAACCCAGAGTATGGTCCACCGTGTGTTCGGGAAACGTGTTCAAATGTGTCTCAGTTTTCATCCCCTGGTACACGGGCGCAACATTCCAGACGCTTTACTAACACTCTCCCCACTTGGAGAGTCAGTGCCTTTAACCTCCTGTTTGGCCCAGTTTGCAATTTCTGCGGAAAATGAACAGGAATAGGGAGAACCAATGAGAGACTAGCTGGAGGTGTCTGGACGGGCAAATTTAACTCTCATTTCCCACCAGGAAGAGGAATTAACCCAAGGCTCAGCGTGCCGTGCCGGAACCACACTAGGGCCTGAAGCAATCCTGCGGTGTTGCGGCCAGCTCACAAGAAAGCGAGTTGAAGAAAGGAGCTCAGGGGCACTGTCATTCACAAACCTGCAGAGTTATAAATGACAGCTATCGTCCAAAAATATATTGAAGTAAGGCTGCCAAGAGGACTTGAAAGCGGGGCAGAATTGCAGGAAACCGATTTCAGGAGGTAGACTGGAATTGCATGTAAAGCATAGGAAAAGAGGCAGAACGTCCACAATGATGCACTTGGCCAAAAAGGGCATATGCGTTTTTTCCTTAATATATTCAGGAAAAAACGCATACGCCATTTTGGCCAACCAAGCAAGCTTGCAAAGGAAATCTGCACTACAATGAAGTCTCACTGCCCCCCGGTCAAAAGGGCCATCTGAAAAAAGTGTAAAATCCAGAAAGGCAGGACAGGCCATGGAGAACTGGGAGCCTTGTTATGCTGATGGGCAGGATGTAAATTGCCAACAGCCACTATGGAGAAGTGTATGGTGTTTCCTGATACATCTAAAAAACAAAGCAACAGAGCCTAGGGCACTTCCTCTTATGGTCCTATAGCTTAGGGAAATTAAAATCAAAAAGACACAGCCACCCCAAAGTTTGGGACGGCTCAGTTTACAAGAACCTTGTTTATGGTACAAGTTCAATATCACAGAAAGCGAAAAATGGATAAAGAAGTTGTGGTACTTATGTACAATGCCATATCACTCAGCAATGAAATCTATGTCATCAGGCCCGTAGCAGCATAATGAGTGGATTCAGGTACGATGATTCTAAGTGAAATAAGTCACACAGAAAAAGAAAAATCATAAGATATCACTAATACACGGAATGTAAACTTGGCTACACAGAAACTGAATTACAAAACAGAACAGGGTCTCAAATGTAGAAAACCAACTTATGCTTGCTTAAGGGGAAAGGTAAGTTAGGGTGCTGCATAAAACCAGAGATTGAAATTAGCACAGATACCGTTCCATAAGCCAAATATGTAATAGACAAGAGCTACTCCTTGCTCAACGAAGTGGACTCAACACCCCATATTAAACGCCTAAGAATATACCTGACTAGTAAGAATCTTAAAACCTATGGATTTATATGTCTCCGAAAGAGAATCAAGCGTGTGTACAGCGGCATAAACGCAGCAGTGATAGGATTGGTGAGGTTCGGTGAGCAAATGCAGACCCTTTGAAGTCATATTGCATGGTACCCATTCCATGGGTCTCAACTCTCCACATTTAAGGGATTCTTCCTTCAGCTAAAACATGCATGTGGAACCCAGAGTATGGTCCATCGTGTGTTCGGGAAACGTGTTCAAATGTGTCTCAGTTTTCGTCCCCTGGTACACGGGCGCAACATTCCAGACGCTTTACTAACACTCTCCCCACTTGGAGAGTCAGTGCCTTTAACCTCCTGTTTGGCCCAGTTTGCAATTTCTGCGGAAAATGAACAGGAATAGGGAGAACCAATGAGAGACTAGCTGGAGGTGTCTGGACGGGCAAATTTAACTCTCATTTCCCACCAGGAAGAGGAATTAACAAAAGGCTCAGTGTGCCGTGCGGGAACCAAACTAGGGCCTGAATCAATCCTGCGGTGTTGCGGCCAGCTCACAAGAAAGCGAGTTGAAGAAAAGAGCTCAGGGGCACTGTCATTCACAAACCTGCAGAGTTATAAATGACAGCTATCGTCCAAAAATATATTGAAGTAAGGCTGCCAAGAGGACTTGAAAGCGGGGCAGAATTGCAGGAAACCGATTTCAGGAGGTAGACTGGAATTGCATGTAAAGCATAGGAAAAGAGGCAGAACGTCCACAATGATGCACTTGGCCAAAAAGGGCATATGCGTTTTTTCCTTAATATATTCAGGAAAAAACGCATATGCCCTTTTGGCCAACCAAGCAAGCTTGCAAAGGAAATCTGCACTACAATGAAGTCTCACTGCCCCCCGGTCAAAAGGGCCATCTGAAAAAAGTGTAAAATCCAGACAGGCAGGACAGGCCATGGAGAACTGGGAGTCTTGTTATGCTGATAGGCGGGATGTAAATTGCCAACAGCCACTCTGGAGAAGTGTATGGTGTTTCTTGAAATATCTAAAAAAAAAAGCAACAGAGCCTAGGGCACTTCCACTTATGGTCCTACAGCTTAGGGAAATTAAAATAAAAAAGACACAGCCACCCCAAAGTTTGGGATGGCTCTGATTACAAGAACCTAGTTTACGGTACAAGTTCAATATCACAGAAAGCGAAAAATGGATAAAGAAGTTGTGGTACTTACGTACAATGCAATATCACTCAGCAATGAAATCTATGTCATCAGGCCCGTAGCAGCATAATGAGTGGATTCAGGTACGATGATTCTAAGTGAAATAAGTCACACAGAAAAAGAAACATCATAAGATATCACTACTACACGGAATGTAAACTTGGCTACACAGGAACTGAATTACAAAACAGAACAGGGTCTCAAATGTAGAAAACCAACTTATGCTTGCTTAAGGGGAAAGGTGAGTTGGGGTGCTGCATAAAACCAGAGATTGAAATTAGCACAGATACCGTTCCATAAGCCAAATATGTAATAGACAAGAGCTACTCCTTGCTCAACGAAGTGGACTCAACACCCCATATTAAACGCCTAAGAATATACCTGACTAGAAAGAATCTTAAAACCTATGGATTTATATGTCTCCGAAAGAGAATCAAGCGTGTGTACAGCGGCATAAACGCAGCAGTGATAGGATTGGTGAGGTTCGGTGAGCAAATGCAGACCCTTTGAAGTCATATTGCATGGTACCCATTCCATGGGTCTCAAATCTCCAGGTTTAAGGGATTCTTCCTTCAGCTAAAACATGCATGTGGAACCCAGAGTATGATCCACCGTGTGTTCGGGAAACGTGTTCAAATGTGTCTCAGTTTTCGTCCCCTGGTACACGGGCGCAACATTCCAGAAGCTTTACTAACACTCTCTCCACTTGGAGAGTCAGTGCCTTTAACCTCCTGTTTGGCCCAGTTTGCAATTTCTGCGGAAAATGAACAGGAATAGGGAGAACCAATGAGAGACTAGCTGGAGGTGTCTGGACGGGCAAATTTAACTCTCATTTCCCACCAGGAAGAGGAATTAACCAAAGGCTCAGCGTGCCGTGCCCGAACCACACTAGGGCCTGAAGCAATCCTGCGGTGTTGCGGCCAGCTCACAAGAAAGCGAGTTGAAGAAAGGAGCTCAGGGGCACTGTCATTCACAAACCTGCAGAGTTATAAATGACAGCTATCGTCCAAAAATATATTGAAGTAAGGCTGCCAAGGGGACTTGAAAGCGGGGCAGAATTGCAGGAAACCGATTTCAGGAGGTAGACTGGAATTGCATGTAAAGCATAGGAAAAGAGGCAGAACGTCCACAATGATGCACTTGACCAAAAACGGCGTATGCATTTTTTCCTGAATATATTCAGGAAAAAACGCATACGCCCTTTTGGCCAACCAAGCAAGCTCGCAAAGGAAATCTGCACTACAATGAAGTCTCACTGCCCACCGGTCAAAAGGGCCATCTGAAAAAAGTGTAAAATCCAGAAAGGCAGGACAGGCCATGGAGAACTGGGAGCCTTGTTATGCTGATGGGCGGGATGTAAATTGCCAACAGCCACTATGGAGAAGTGTATGGTGTTTCCTGAAACATCTAAAAAACAAAGCAACAGAGCCTAGGGCACTTCCTCTTATGGTCCTATAGCTTAGGGAAATTAAAATCAAAAAGACACAGCCATCCCAAAGTTTGGGACGGCTCTGTTTACAAGAACCTCGTTTACGGTACAAATTCAATATCACAGAAAGCGAGTAATGGATAAAGAAGTTGTGGTACTTACGTACAATGCAATATCACTCAGCAATGAAATCTATGTCATCAGGCCCATAACAGCATAATGAGTGGATTCAGGTACGATGATTCTAAGTGAAATAAGTCACACAGAAAAAGAAACATTATAAGATATCACTAATACACGGAATGTAAACTTGGCTGCACAGGAAGTGAATTACAAAACAGAACAGGGTCTCAAATGTAGAAAACCAACTTATGCTTGCTTAAGGGGAAAGGTGAGTTGGGGTGCTGCATAAAACCAGAGATTGAAATTAGCACAGACACCGTTCCAGAAGCCAAATATGTAATAGACAAGAGCTACTGCTTGCTCAACGAAGTGGACTCAACACCCCATATTAAACGCCTAAGAATATACCTGACTAGTAAGAATCTTAAAACCTATGGATTTATATGTCTCCGAAAGAGAATCAAGCGTGTGTACAGCGGCATAAACGCAGCAGTGATAGGATTGGTGAGGTTCGGTGAGCAAATGCAGACCCTTTGAAGTCATATTGCATGGTACCCATTCCATGGGTCTCAACTCTCCAGGTTTAAGGGATTCTTCCTTCAGCTAAAACATGCATGTGGAACCCAGAGTATGGTCCACCGTGTGTTCGGGAAACGTGTTCAAATGTATCTCAGTTTTCATCCCCTGGTACACGGGCGCAACATTCCAGACGCTTTACTAACACTCTCCCCACTTGGAGAGTCAGTGCCTTTAACCTCCTGTTTGGCCCAGTTTGCAATTTCTGCGGAAAATGAACAGGAATAGGGAGAACCAATGAGAGACTAGCTGGAGGTGTCTGGACGGGCAAATTTAACTCTCATTTCCCACCAGGAAGAGGAATTAACCAAAGGCTCAGCGTGCCGTGCCGGAACCACACTAGGGCCTGAAGCAATCCTGCGGTGTTGCGGCCAGCTCACAAGAAAGCGAGTTGAAGAAAGGAGCTCAGGGGCACTGTCATTCACAAACCTGCAGAGTTATAAATGACAGCTATCGTCCAAAAATATATTGAAGTAAGGCTGCCAAGAGGACTTGAATGCGGGGCAGAATTGCAGGAAACCGATTTCAGGAGGTAGACTGGAATTGCATGTAAAGCATAGGAAAAGAGGCAGAACGTCCACACTGATGCACTTGGCCAAAAAGGGCATATGCGTTTTTTCCTTAATATATTCAGGAAAAAACGCATATGCCCTTTTGGCCAACCAAGCAAGCTTGCAAAGGAAATCTGCACTACAATGAAGTCTCACTGCCCCCTGGTCAAAAGGGCCATCTGAAAAAAGTGTAAAATCCAGAAAGGCAGGACAGGCCATGGAGAACTGGGAGCCTTGTTATGCTGATAGGCGGGATGTAAATTGCCAACAGCCACTCTGGAGAAGTGTATGGTGTTTCCTGAAACATCTAAAAAACAAAGCAACAGAGCCTAGGGCAATTCCTCTTATGGTCCTATAGCTTAGGGAAATTAAAATCAAAAAGACACAGCCACCCCAAAGTTTGGGACGGCTCAGTTTACAAGAACCTTGTTTACGGTACAAGTTCAATATCACAGAAAGCGAAAAATGGATAAAGAAGTTGTGGTACTTATGTACAATGCCATATCACTCAGCAATGAAATCTATGTCACAAGGCCCGTAGCAGCATAATGAGTGGATTCAGGTACGATGATTCTAAGTGAAATAAGTCACAGAGAAAAAGAAACATCATAAGATATCACTACTACAAAGAATGTAAACTTGACTACCCAGGAACTGAATTACAAAACAGAACAGGGTCTCAAATGTAGAAAACCAACTTATGCTTGCTTAAGGGGAAAGGTGAGTTGGTGTGCTGCATAAAACCAGAGATTGAAATTAGCACAGATACCGTTCCATAAGCCAAATATGTAATAGACAAGAGCTACTCCTTGCTCAACGAAGTGGACTCAACACCTCATATTAAACGCCTAAGAATATACCTGACTAGTAAGAATCTTAAAACCTATGGATTTATATGTCTCCGAAAGAGAATCAAGTGTGTGTACAGCGGCATAAACGCAGCAGTGATAGGATTGGTGAGGTTCGGTGAGCAAATGCAGACCCTTTGAAGTCATATTGCATGGTACCCATTCCATGGGTCTCAACTCTCCAGGTTTAAGGGATTCTTCCTTCAGCTAAAACATGCATGTGGAACCCAGAGTATGATCCACCGTGTGATCGGGAAACGTGTTCAAATGTGTCTCAGTTTTCGTCCCCTGGTACTCGGGTGCAACATTGAAGACGCTTTACTAACACTCTCCCCACTTGGAGAGTCAGTGCCTTTAACCTCCTATTTGGCCCAGTTTGCAATTTCTGCGGAAAATGAACAGGAATAGGGAGCACCAATGAGAGACTAGCTGGAGGTGTCTGGACGGGCAACTTTAACTCTCATTTCCCACCAGGAAGAGGAATTAACCAAAGGCTCAGCGTGCCGTGCCGGAACCACACTAGGGCCTGAAGCAATCCTGCAGTGTTGCGGCCAGCTCACAAGAAAGCGAGTTGAAGAAAGGAGCTCAGCGGCACTGTCATTCACAAACCTGCAGTGTTATAAATGACAGCTATCGTCCAAAAATATATTGAAGTAAGGCTGCCAAGAGGACTTGAGAGCGGGGCAGAATTGCAGGAAACCAATTTCAGGAGGTAGACTGGAATTGCATGTAAAGCATAGGAAAAGAGGCAGAACGTCCACTATGATGCACTTGGCCAAAAAGGGCGTATGCGTTTTTTCCTGAATATATTCAGGAAAAAACGCATATGCCCTTTTGGCCAACCAAGCAAGCTTGCAAAGGAAATATGCACTACAATGAAGTATCATTTCCCCCCGGTCTAAAGGGCCATCTGAAAAAAGTGTAACATCCAGAAAGGCAGGACAGGCCATGGACAGCTGGAGCTTTGTTCTGCTGATGGGCGGGATGTAAATTGCCAACAGCCACTCTGGAGAAGTGTATGGTGTTTCCTGAAACATCTAAAAAACAAAGCAACGGAGCCTAGGGCACTTCCACTTATGGTCCTATAGCTTAGGGAAATTAAAATCAAAAAGACACAGCCACCCCAAAGTTTGGGATGGCTATGTATACAAGAACCTCATTTACGGTACAAGTTCAATATCACAGAAAGCGAAAAATGGATAAAGAAGTTGTGGTACTTACGTACAATGCAATATCACTCAGCAATGAAATCTATGTCATCAGGCCCGTAGCAGCATAATGAGTGGATTCAGGTACGATGATTCTAAGTGAAATAAATCACACAGAAAAAGAAACATCATAAGATATCACTACTACACGGAATGTAAACTTGGCTACACAGGAACTGAATTACAAAACAGAACAGGGTCTCAAATGTAGAAAACCAACTTATGCTTGCTTAAGGGGAATGGTGAGTTGGGGTGCTGCATAAAACCAGAGATTGAAATTAGCACAGAGACCGTTCCATAAGCCAAATATGTAATAGACAAGAGCTACTCCTTGCTCAACGAAGTGGACTCAACACCCCATATTAAACGCGTAAGAATATACCTGACTACTAAGAATCTTAAAACCTATGGATTTATATGTCTCTGAAAGAGAATCAAGCGTGTGTACAGCGGCATAAACGCAGCAGTGATAGGATTTTTGAGGTTCGGTGAGCAAATGCAGACCCTTTGAAGTCATATTGCATGGTACCCATTCCATGGGTCTCAACTCTCCAGGTTGAAGGGATTCGTCCTTCAGCTAAAACATGCATGTGGAACCCACAGTATGATCCACCGTGTGTTCGAGAAACGTGTTCAAATGTGTCTCAGTTTTCGTCCCCTGGTACACGGGCGCAACATTCCAGACGCTTTACTAACACTCTCCCCACTTGGAGAGTCAGTGCCTTTAACCTCCTGTTTGGCCCAGTTTGCAATTTCTGCGGAAAATGAACAGGAATAGGGAGAACAAATGAGAGACTAGCTGGAGGTTTCTGGACGGGCAAATATAACTCTCATTTCCCACAAGGAAGAGGAATTAACCAAAGGCTCAGCGTGCCATGCCGGAACCACACTAGGGCCTGTTGCAATCCTGCGGTGTTGCGGCCAGCTCACAAGAAAACGAGTTGAAGAAAGGAGCTCGGGGGCACTGTCATTCACAAACCTGCAGAGTTATAAATGACAGCTATCGTCCAAAAATATATTGAAGTAAGGCTGCCAAGAGGACTTGAGAGCGGGGCAGAATTGCAGGAAACCGATTTCAGGAGGTAGACTGGAATTGCATGTAAAGCATAGGAAAAGAGGCAGAACGTCCACAATGATGCACTTGGCCAAAAAGGGCGTATGCGTTTTTTCCTGAATATATTCAGGAAAAAACGCATACGCCCTTTTGGTCAACCAAGCAAGTTTGCAAAGGAAATCTGCACTACAATGAAGTCTCACTGCCCCCCGGTCAAAAGGGCCATCTGAAAAAAGTGTAAAATCCAGAAAGGCAGGACAGCCCACGGAGAACTGGGAGCCTTGTTATGCTGATGGGCGGGATGTAAATTACCAACAGCCACTCTGGAGAATTGTATGGTGTTTCCTGAAACCTCTAAAAAACAAAGCAACAGAGCCTAGGGCACTTCCACTTATGGTCCTATAGCTTAGGGAAATTAAAATCAAAAATACACAGCCACCCGAATGTTTGGGATGGCTCTGTTTACAAGAACCTCCTTTATGGTACAAGTTCAATATCACAGAAAGCGAGAAATGGATAAAGAATTTGTGGTACTTACGTACAATGCAATATCACTCAGCAATGAAATCTATGTCATCAGGCCCGTAACAGCATAATTAGTGGATTCAGGTACGATGATTCTAAGTGAAATAAGTCACAGAGAAAAAGAAACATCATAAGATGTCACTACTACACGGAATGTAAACTTGGCTACACAGGAAGTGAATTACAAAACAGAACAGGGTCTCAAATGTAGAAAACCAACTTATGCTTGCTTAAGGGGAAAGGTGAGTTGGGGTGCTGCATAAAACCAGAGATTGAAATTAGCACAGATACCGTTCCATAAGCCAAATATGTAATAGACTAGAGCTACTCCTTGCTCAACGAAGTGGACTCAACACCCCATATTAAACGCCTAAGAATATACCTGACTAGTAAGAATCTTAAAACCTATGGATTTATATGTCTCCGAAAGAGAATCAAGTGTGTGTACAGCGGCATAAACGCAGCAGTGATAGGATTGGTGAGGTTCGGTGAGCAAATGCAGACCCTTTGAAGTCATATTGCATGGTACCCATTCCATGGGTCTCAACTCTCCAGGTTTAAGGGATTCTTCCTTCAGCTAAAACATGCATGTGGAACCCACAGTATGATCCACCGTGTGTTCGGGAAACGTGTTCAAATGTGTCTCAGTTTTCGTCCCCTGGTACACGGGCACAACATTCCAGACGCTTTAGTAACACTCTCCTCACTTGGAGAGTCAGTGCCTTTAACCTCCTGTTTGGCCCAGTTTGCAATTTCTGCGGAAAATGAACAGGAATAGGGAGATCCAATGAGAGACTAGCTGGAGGTGTCTGGACAGGCAAATTTAACTCTCATTTCCCACCAGGAAGAGGAATTAAACAAAGGCTCAGCGTGCCATGCTGGAACCACACTAGGGCCTTAAGCAATCCTGTGGTGTTGCGGCCAGCTCACAAGAAAGCGAGTTGAAGAAAGGAGCTCAGGGGCACTGTCATTCACAAACCTGCAGAGTTATAAATGAGAGCTATCGTCCAAAAATATATTGAAGTAAGGCTGCCAAGGGGACTTGAAAGCGGGGCAGAATTGCAGGAAACCGATTTCAGGAGGTAGACTGGAATTGCATGTAAAGCATAGGAAAAGAGGCAGAACGTCCGCAATGATGCACTTGGCCAAAAACGGCGTATGCGTTTTTTCCTGAATATATTCAGGAAAAAACGCATACGCCCTTTTGGCCAACCAAGCAAGCTTGCAAAGGAAATCTGCACTACAATGAAGTCTCACTGCCCCCCGGTCAAAAGGGCCATCAGAAAAAAGTGTAAAATCCAGAAAGGCAGGACAGGCCATGGAGAACTGGGAGCCTTGTTATGCTGATGGGTGGGATGTAAATTGCCAACAGCCACTATGGAGAAGTGTATGGTGTTTCCTGATACATCTAAAAAACAAAGCAACAGAGCCTAGGGCACTTCCTCTTATGGTCCTATAGCTTAGGGAAATTAAAATCAAAAAGACACAGCCACCCCAAAGTTTGGGATGGCTCAGTTTACAAGAACCTTGTTTACGGTACAAGTTCAATATCACAGAAAGCGAAAAATGGATAAAGAAGTTGTCGTACTTATGTACAATGCCATATCACTCAGCAATGAAATCTATGTCATCAGGCCCGTAGCAGCATAATGAGTGGATTTAGGTACGATGATTCTAAGTGAAATAAGTCACACAGAAAAAGAAAAATCATAAGATATCACTACTACACGGAATGTAAACTTGGCTACACAGAAACTGAATTACAAAACAGAACAGGGTCTCAAATGTAGAAAACCAACTTATGCTTGCTTAAGGGGAAAGGTGAGTTAGGGTGCTGCATAAAACCAGAGATTGAAATTAGCACAGATACCGTTCCATAAGCCAAATATGTAATAGACAAGAGCTACTCCTTGCTCAACGAAGTGGACTCAACACCCCATATTAAACGCCTAAGAATATACCTGACTAGTAAGAATCTTAAAACCTATGGATTTATATGTCTCCGAAAGAGAATCAAGCGTGTGTACAGCGGCATAAACGCAGCAGTGATAGGATTGGTGAGGTTCGGTGAGCAAATGCAGACCCTTTGAAGTCATATTGCATGGTACCCATTCCATGGGTCTCAACTCTCCACATTTAAGGGATTCTTCCTTCAGCTAAAACATGCATGTGGAACCCAGAGTATGGTCCATCGTGTGTTCGGGAAACGTGTTCAAATGTGTCTCAGTTTTCGTCCCCTGGTACATGGGCGCAACATTCCAGACGCTTTACTAACACTCTCCCCACTTGGAGAGTCAGTGCCTTTAACCTCCTGTTTGGCCCAGTTTGCAATTTCTGCGGAAAATGAACAGGAATAGGGAGAACCAATGAGAGACTAGCTGGAGGTGTCTGGACGGGCAAATTTAACTCTCATTTCCCACCAGGAAGAGGAATTAACAAAAGGCTCAGTGTGCCGTGCGGGAACCAAACTAGGGCCTGAATCAATCCTGCGGTGTTGCGGCCAGCTCACAAGAAAGCGAGTTGAAGAAAAGAGCTCAGGGGCACTGTCATTCACAAACCTGCAGAGTTATAAATGACAGCTATCGTCCAAAAATATATTGAAGTAAGGCTGCCAAGAGGACTTGAAAGCGGGGCAGAATTGCAGGAAACCGATTTCAGGAGATAGACTGGAATTGCATGTAAAGCATAGGAAAAGAGGCAGAACGTCCGCAATGATGCACTTGGCAAAATACGGCGTATGCATTTTTTCCTGAATATATTCAGGAAAAAACGCATACGCCCTTTTGGCCAACCAAGCAAGCTTGCAAAGGAAATCTGCACTACAATGAAGTCTCACTGCCCCCCGGTCAAAAGGGCCATCTGAAAAAAGTGTAAAATCCAGACAGGCAGGACAGGCCATGGAGAACTGGGAGCCTTGTTATGCTGATGGGCGGGATGTAAATTGCCAACAGCCACTCTGGAGAAGTGTATGGTGTTTCCTGAAACATCTAAAAAACAAAGCAACAGAGCCTAGGGCACTTCCTCTTATGGTCCTATAGCTTAGGGAAATTAAAATCAAAAAGACACAGCCATCCCAAAGTTTGGGACGGCTCTTTTTACAAGAACCTCGTTTACGGTACAAATTCAATATCACAGAAAGCGAAAAATGGATAAAGAAGTTGTGGTACTTACGTACAATGCAATATCACTCAGCAATGAAATCTATGTCATCAGGCCCGTAACAGCATAATGAGTGGATTCAGGTACGATGATTCTAAGTGACATAAGTCACACAGAAAAAGAAACATTATAAGATATCACTAATACACGGAATGTAAACTTGGCTGCACAGGAACTGAATTACAAAACAGAACAGGGTCTCAAATGTAGAAAACCAACTTATGCTTGCTTAAGGGGAAAGGTGAGTTGGGGTGCTGCATAAAACCAGAGATTGAAATTAGCACAGATACCGTTCCATAAGCCAAATATGTAATAGACTAGAGCTACTCCTTGCTCAACGAAGTGGACTCAACACCCCATATTAAACGCCTAAGAATATACCTGACTAGTAAGAATCTTAAAACCTATGGATTTATATGTCTCCGAAAGAGAATCAAGTGTCTGTACAGCAGCATAAACGCAGCAGTGATAGGATTGGTGAGGTTCGGTGAGCAAATGCAGACCCTTTGAAGTCATATTGCATGGTACCCATTCCATGGGTCTCAACTCTCCAGGTTTAAGGGATTCTTCCTTCAGCTAAAACATGCATGTGGAACCCACAGTATGATCCACCGTGTATTCGAGAAACGTGTTCAAATGTGTCTCAGTTTTCGTCCCCTGGTACACGGGCACAACATTCCAGACGCTTTAGTAACACTCTCCTCACTTGGAGAGTCAGTGCCTTTAACCTCCTGTTTGGCCCAGTTTGCAATTTCTGCGGAAAATGAACAGGAATAGGGAGATCCAATGAGAGACTAGCTGGAGGTGTCTGGACAGGCAAATTTAACTCTCATTTCCCACCAGGAAGAGGAATTAAACAAAGGCTCAGCGTGCCGTGCTGGAACCACACTAGGGTCTGAAGCAATCCTGTGGTGTTGCGGCCAGCTCACAAGAAAGCGAGTTGAAGAAAGGAGCTCAGGGGCACTGTCATTCACAAACCTGCAGAGTTATAAATGACAGCTATCGTCAAAAATATATTGAAGCAAGGCTGACAAGAAGACTTGAAAGCGGGGCAGAATTACAGGAAACCGATTTCAGGAGGTAGACTGGAATTGCATGTAAAGCATAGGAAAAGAGGCAGAACGTCCACAATGATGCACTTGGCCAAAAAGGGTGTATGCGTTTTCTCCTGAATATATTCAGGAAAAAACGCATACGCCCTTTTGGCCAACCAAGCAAGCTTGCAAAGGAAATCTGCACTACAATGAAGTCTCACTGCCCCCCGGTCAAAAGGGCCATCTGAAAAAAGTGTAAAATCCAGAAAGGCAGGACAGGCCATGGAGAACTGGGAGCCTTGTTATGCTGATGGGCAGGATGTAAATTGCCAACAGCCACTATGGAGAAGTGTATGGTGTTTCCTGATACATCTAAAAAACAAAGCAACAGAGCCTAGGGCACTTCCTCTTATGGTCCTATAGCTTAGGGAAATTAAAATCAAAAAGACACAGCCACCCCAAAGTTTGGGACGGCTCAGTTTACAAGAACCTTGTTTACAGTACAAGTTCAATATCACAGAAAGCGAAAAATGGATAAAGAAGTTGTGGTACTTATGTACAATGCCATATCACTCAGCAATGAAATCTATGTCATCAGGCCCGTAGCAGCATAATGAGTGGATTCAGGTACGATGATTCTAAGTGAAATAAGTCACACAGAAAAAGAAAAATCATAAGATATCACTAATACACGGAATGTAAACTTGGCTACACAGAAACTGAATTACAAAACAGAACAGGGTCTCAAATGTAGAAAACCAACTTATGCTTGCTTAAGGGGAAAGGTGAGTTAGGGTGCTGCATAAAACCAGAGATTGAAATTAGCACAGATACCGTTCCATAAGCCAAATATGTAATAGACAAGAGCTACTCCTTGCTCAACGAAGTGGACTCAACACCCCATATTAAACGCCTAAGAATATACCTGACTAGTAAGAATCTTAAAACCTATGGATTTATATGTCTCCGAAAGAGAATCAAGCGTGTGTACAGCGGCATAAACGCAGCAGTGATAGGATTGGTGAGGTTCGGTGAGCAAATGCAGACCCTTTGAAGTCATATTGCATGGTACCCATTCCATGGGTCTCAACTCTCCACACTTAAGGGATTCTTCCTTCAGCTAAAACATGCATGTGGAACCCAGAGTATGGTCCATCGTGTGTTCGGGAAACGTGTTCAAATGTGTCTCAGTTTTCGTCCCCTGGTATACGGGCGCAACATTCCAGACGCTTTACTAACACTCTCCCCACTTGGAGAGTCAGTGCCTTTAACCTCCTGTTTGGCCCAGTTTGCAATTTCTGCGGAAAATGAACAGGAATAGGGAGAACCAATGAGAGACTAGCTGGAGGTGTCTGGACGGGCAAATTTAACTCTCATTTCCCACCAGGAAGAGGAATTAACAAAAGGCTCAGTGTGCCGTGCGGGAACCAAACTAGGGCCTGAATCAATCCTGCGGTGTTGCGGCCAGCTCACAAGAAAGCGAGTTGAAGTAAAGAGCTCAGGGGCACTGTCATTCACAAACCTGCAGAGTTATAAATGACAGCTATCGTCCAAAAATATATTGAAGTAAGGCTGCCAAGAGGACTTGAAAGCGGGGCAGAATTGCAGGAAACCGATTTCAGGAGGTAGACTGGAATTGCATGTAAAGCATAGGAAAAGAGGCAGAACGTCCACAATGATGCACTTGGCCAAAAAGGGCATATGCGTTTTTTCCTTAATATATTCAGGAAAAAACGCATATGCCCTTTTGGCCAACCAAGCAAGCTTGCAAAGGAAATCTGCACTACAATGAAGTCTCACTGCCCCTCAGTCAAAAGGGCCATCTGAAAAAAGTGTAAAATCCAGACAGGCAGGACAGGCCATGGAGAACTGGGAGTCTTGTTATGCTGATAGGCGGGATGTAAATTGCCAACAGCCACTCTGGAGAAGTGTATGGTGTTTCTTGAAATATCTAAAAAAAAAAGCAACAGAGCCTAGGGCACTTCCACTTATGGTCCTACAGCTTAGGGAAATTAAAATAAAAAAGACACAGCCACCCCAAAGTTTGGGATGGCTCTGATTACAAGAACCTAGTTTACGGTACAAGTTCAATATCACAGAAAGCGAAAAATGGATAAAGAAGTTGTGGTACTTACGTACAATGCAATATCACTCAGCAATGAAATCTATGTCATCAGGCCCGTAGCAGCATAATGAGTGGATTCAGGTACGATGATTCTAAGTGAAATAAGTCACACAGAAAAAGAAAAATCATAAGATATCACTACTACACGGAATGTAAACTTGGCTACACAGGAACTGAATTACAAAACAGAACAGGGTCTCAAATGTAGAAAACCAACTTATGCTTGCTTAAGGGGAAAGGTGAGTTGGGGTGCTGCATAAAACCAGAGATTGAAATTAGCACAGATACCGTTCCATAAGCCAAATATGTAATAGACAAGAGCTACTCCTTGCTCAACGAAGTGGACTCAATACCCCATATTAAACGCCTAAGAATATACCTGACTAGTAAGAATCTTAAAACCTATGGATTTATATGTCTCCGAAAGAGAATCAAGTGTCTGTACAGCGGCATAAACGCAGCAGTGATAGGATTGGTGAGGTTCGGTGAGCAAATGCAGACCCTTTGAAGTCATATTGCATGGTACCCATTCCATGGGTCTCAACTCTCCAGGTTTAAGGGATTCTTCCTTCAGCTAAAACATGCATGTGGAACCCACAGTATGATCCACCGTGTATTCGAGAAACGTGTTCAAATGTGTCTCAGTTTTCGTCCCCTGGTACACGGGCACAACATTCCAGACGCTTTAGTAACACTCTCCTCTCTTGGAGAGTCAGTGCCTTTAACCTCCTGTTTGGCCCAGTTTGCAATTTCTGCGGAAAATGAACAGGAATAGGGAGATCCAATGAGAGACTAGCTGGAGGTGTCTGGACAGACAAATTTAACTCTCATTTCCCACCAGGAAGAGGAATTAAACAAAGGCTCAGCGTGCCGTGCTGGAACCACACTAGGGTCTGAAGCAATCCTGTGGTGTTGCGGCCAGCTCACAAGAAAGCGAGTTGAAGAAAGGAGCTCAGGGGCACTGTCATTCACAAACCTGCAGAGTTATAAATGACAGCTATCGTCAAAAATATATTGAAGCAAGGCTGACAAGAAGACTTGAAAGCGGGGCAGAATTACAGGAAACCGATTTCAGGAGGTAGACTGGAATTGCATGTAAAGCATAGGAAAAGAGGCAGAACGTCCACAATGATGCACTTGGCCAAAAAGGGCGTATGCGTTTTTTCCTGAATATATTCAGGAAAAAACGCATACGCCCTTTTGGCCAACCAAGCAAGCTTGCAAAGGAAATCTGCACTACAATGAAGTCTCACTGCCCCCCGGTCAAAAGGGCCATCTGAAAAAAGTGTAAAATCCAGAAAGGCAGGACAGGCCATGGAGAACTGGGAGCCTTGTTATGCTGATGGGCAGGATGTAAATTGCCAACAGCCACTATGGAGAAGTGTATGGTGTTTCCTGATACATCTAAAAAACAAAGCAACAGAGCCTAGGGCACTTCCTCTTATGGTCCTATAGCTTAGGGAAATTAAAATCAAAAAGACACAGCCACCCCAAAGTTTGGGATGGCTCAGTTTACAAGAACCTTGTTTACGGTACAAGTTCAATATCACAGAAAGCGAAAAATGGATAAAGAAGTTGTGGTACTTATGTACAATGCCATATCACTCAGCAATGAAATCTATGTCATCAGGCCCGTAGCAGCATAATGAGTGGATTCAGGTACGATGATTCTAAGTGAAATAAGTCACACAGAAAAAGAAAAATCATAAGATATCACTAATACACGGAATGTAAACTTGGCTACACAGAAACTGAATTACAAAACAGAACAGGGTCTCAAATGTAGAAAACCAACTTATGCTTGCTTAAGGGGAAAGGTGAGTTAGGGTGCTGCATAAAACCAGAGATTGAAATTAGCACAGATACCGTTCCATAAGCCAAATATGTAATAGACAAGAGCTACTCCTTGCTCAACGAAGTGGACTCAACACCCCATATTAAACGCCTAAGAATATACCTGACTAGTAAGAATCTTAAAACCTATGGATTTATATGTCTCCGAAAGAGAATCAAGCGTGTGTACAGCGGCATAAACGCAGCAGTGATAGGATTGGTGAGGTTCGGTGAGCAAATGCAGACCCTTTGAAGTCATATTGCATGGTACCCATTCCATGGGTCTCAACTCTCCACATTTAAGGGATTCTTCCTTCAGCTAAAACATGCATGTGGAACCCAGAGTATGGTCCATCGTGTGTTCGGGAAACGTGTTCAAATGTGTCTCAGTTTTCGTCCCCTGGTACACGGGCGCAACATTCCAGACGCTTTACTAACACTCTCCCCACTTGGAGAGTCAGTGCCTTTAACCTCCTGTTTGGCCCAGTTTGCAATTTCTGCGGAAAATGAACAGGAATAGGGAGAACCAATGAGAGACTAGCTGGAGGTGTCTGGACGGGCAAATTTAACTCTCATTTCCCACCAGGAAGAGGAATTAACAAAAGGCTCAGTGTGCCGTGCGGGAACCAAACTAGGGCCTGAATCAATCCTGCGGTGTTGCGGCCAGCTCACAAGAAAGCGAGTTGAAGAAAAGAGCTCAGGGGCACTGTCATTCACAAACCTGCAGAGTTATAAATGACAGCTATCGTCCAAAAATATATTGAAGTAAGGCTGCCAAGAGGACTTGAAAGCGGGGCAGAATTGCAGGAAACCGATTTCAGGAGGTAGACTGGAATTGCATGTAAAGCATAGGAAAAGAGGCAGAACGTCCACAATGATGCACTTGGCCAAAAAGGGCATATGCGTTTTTTCCTTAATATATTCAGGAAAAAACGCATATGCCCTTTTGGCCAACCAAGCAAGCTTGCAAAGTAAATCTGCACTACAATGAAGTCTCACTGCCCACCGGTCAAAAGGGCCATCTGAAAAAAGTGTAAAATCCAGACAGGCAGGACAGGCCATGGAGAACTGGGAGTCTTGTTATGCTGATAGGCGGGATGTAAATTGCCAACAGCCACTCTGGAGAAGTGTATGGTGTTTCTTGAAATATCTAAAAAAAAAACCAACAGAGCCTAGGGCACTTCCACTTATGGTCCTACAGCTTAGGGAAACTAAAATAAAAAAGACACAGCCACCCCAAAGTTTGGCATGGCTCTGATTACAAGAACCTAGTTTACGGTACAAGTTCAATATCACAGAAAGCGAAAAATGGATAAAGAAGTTGTGGTAGTTACGTACAATGCAATATCACTCAGCAATGAAATCTATGTCATCAGGCCCGTAGCAGCATAATGAGTGGATTCAGGTACGATGATTCTAAGTGAAATAAGTCACACAGAAAAAGAAACATCATAAGATATCACTACTACACAGAATGTAAACTTGGCTACACAGGAACTGAATTACAAAACAGAACAGGGTCTCAAATGTAGAAAACCAACTTATGCTTGCTTAAGGGGAAAGGTGAGTTGGGGTGCTGCATAAAACCAGAGATTGAAATTAGCACAGATACCGTTCCATAAGCCAAATATGTAATAGACAAGAGCTACTCCTTGCTCAACGAAGTGGACTCAACACCCCATATTAAACGCCTAAGAATATACCTGACTAGTAAGAATCTTAAAACCTATGGATTTATATGTCTCCGAAAGAGAATCAAGCGTGTGTACAGCGGCATAAACGCAGCAGTGATAGGATTGGTGAGGTTCGGTGAGCAAATGCAGACCCTTTGAAGTCATATTGCATGGTACCCATTCCATGGGTCTCAACTCTCCACACTTAAGGGATTCTTCCTTCAGCTAAAACATGCATGTGGAACCCAGAGTATGGTCCATCGTGTGTTCGGGAAACGTGTTCAAATGTGTCTCAGTTTTCGTCCCCTGGTATACGGGCGCAACATTCCAGACGCTTTACTAACACTCTCCCCACTTGGAGAGTCAGTGCCTTTAACCTCCTGTTTGGCCCAGTTTGCAATTTCTGCGGAAAATGAACAGGAATAGGGAGAACCAATGAGAGACAAGCTGGAGGTGTCTGGACGGGCAAATTTAACTCTCATTTCCCACCAGGAAGAGGAATTAACAAAAGGCTCAGTGTGCCGTGCGGGAACCAAACTAGGGCCTGAATCAATCCTGCGGTGTTGCGGCCAGCTCACAAGAAAGCGAGTTGAAGAAAAGAGCTCAGGGGCACTGTCATTCACAAACCTGCAGAGTTATAAATGACAGCTATCGTCCAAAAATATATTGAAGTAAGGCTGCCAAGAGGACTTGAAAGCGGGGCAGAATTGCAGGAAACCGATTTCAGGAGGTAGACTGGAATTGCATGTAAAGCATAGGAAAAGAGGCAGAACGTCCACAATGATGCACTTGGCCAAAAAGGGCATATGCGTTTTTTCCTTAATATATTCAGGAAAAAACGCATATGCCCTTTTGGCCAACCAAGCAAGCTTGCAAAGGAAATCTGCACTACAATGAAGTCTCACTGCCCCTCAGTCAAAAGGGCCATCTGAAAAAAGTGTAAAATCCAGACAGGCAGGACAGGCCATGGAGAACTGGGAGTCTTGTTATGCTGATAGGCGGGATGTAAATTGCCAACAGCCACTCTGGAGAAGTGTATGGTGTTTCTTGAAATATCTAAAAAAAAAAGCAACAGAGCCTAGGGCACTTCCACTTATGGTCCTACAGCTTAGGGAAATTAAAATAAAAAAGACACAGCCACCCCAAAGTTTGGGATGGCTCTGATTACAAGAACCTAGTTTACGGTACAAGTTCAATATCACAGAAAGCGAAAAATGGATAAAGAAGTTGTGGTACTTACGTACAATGCAATATCACTCAGCAATGAAATCTATGTCATCAGGCCCGTAGCAGCATAATGAGTGGATTCAGGTACGATGATTCTAAGTGAAATAAGTCACACAGAAAAAGAAAAATCATAAGATATCACTACTACACGGAATGTAAACTTGGCTACACAGGAACTGAATTACAAAACAGAACAGGGTCTCAAATGTAGAAAACCAACTTATGCTTGCTTAAGGGGAAAGGTGAGTTGGGGTGCTGCATAAAACCAGAGATTGAAATTAGCACAGATACCGTTCCATAAGCCAAATATGTAATAGACAAGAGCTACTCCTTGCTCAACGAAGTGGACTCAATACCCCATATTAAACGCCTAAGAATATACCTGACTAGTAAGAATCTTAAAACCTATCGATTTATATGTCTCCGAAAGAGAATCAAGTGTCTGTACAGCGGCATAAACGCAGCAGTGATAGGATTGGTGAGGTTCGGTGAGCAAATGCAGACCCTTTGAAGTCATATTGCATGGTACCCATTCCATGGGTCTCAACTCTCCAGGTTTAAGGGATTCTTCCTTCAGCTAAAACATGCATGTGGAACCCACAGTATGATCCACCGTGTATTCGAGAAACGTGTTCAAATGTGTCTCAGTTTTCGTCCCCTGGTACACGGGCACAACATTCCAGACGCTTTAGTAACACTCTCCTCTCTTGGAGAGTCAGTGCCTTTAACCTCCTGTTTGGCCCAGTTTGCAATTTCTGCGGAAAATGAACAGGAATAGGGAGATCCAATGAGAGACTAGCTGGAGGTGTCTGGACAGACAAATTTAACTCTCATTTCCCACCAGGAAGAGGAATTAAACAAAGGCTCAGCGTGCCGTGCTGGAACCACACTAGGGTCTGAAGCAATCCTGTGGTGTTGCGGCCAGCTCACAAGAAAGCGAGTTGAAGAAAGGAGCTCAGGGGCACTGTCATTCACAAACCTGCAGAGTTATAAATGACAGCTATCGTCAAAAATATATTGAAGCAAGGCTGACAAGAAGACTTGAAAGCGGGGCAGAATTACAGGAAACCGATTTCAGGAGGTAGACTGGAATTGCATGTAAAGCATAGGAAAAGAGGCAGAACGTCCACAATGATGCACTTGGCCAAAAAGGGCGTATGCGTTTTTTCCTGAATATATTCAGGAAAAAACGCATACGCCCTTTTTGGCCAACCAAGCAAGCTTGCAAAGGAAATCTGCACTACAATGAAGTCTCACTGCCCCCCGGTCAAAAGGGCCATCTGAAAAAAGTGTAAAATCCAGAAAGGCAGGACAGGCCATGGAGAACTGGGAGCCTTGTTATGCTGATGGGCAGGATGTAAATTGCCAACAGCCACTATGGAGAAGTGTATGGTGTTTCCTGATACATCTAAAAAACAAAGCAACAGAGCCTAGGGCACTTCCTCTTATGGCCCTATAGCTTAGGGAAATTAAAATCAAAAAGACACAGCCACCCCAAAGTTTGGGATGGCTCAGTTTACAAGAACCTTGTTTACGGTACAAGTTCAATATCACAGAAAGCGAAAAATGGATAAAGAAGTTGTGGTACTTATGTACAATGCCATATCACTCAGCAATGAAATCTATGTCATCAGGCCCGTAGCAGCATAATGAGTGGATTCAGGTACGATGATTCTAAGTGAAATAAGTCACACAGAAAAAGAAAAATCATAAGATATCACTAATACACGGAATGTAAACTTGGCTACACAGAAACTGAATTACAAAACAGAACAGGGTCTCAAATGTAGAAAACCAACTTATGCTTGCTTAAGGGGAAAGGTGAGTTAGGGTGCTGCATAAAACCAGAGATTGAAATTAGCACAGATACCGTTCCATAAGCCAAATATGTAATAGACAAGAGCTACTCCTTGCTCAACGAAGTGGACTCAACACCCCATATTAAACGCCTAAGAATATACCTGACTAGTAAGAATCTTAAAACCTATGGATTTATATGTCTCCGAAAGAGAATCAAGCGTGTGTACAGCGGCATAAACGCAGCAGTGATAGGATTGGTGAGGTTCGGTGAGCAAATGCAGACCCTTTGAAGTCATATTGCATGGTACCCATTCCATGGGTCTCAACTCTCCACATTTAAGGGATTCTTCCTTCAGCTAAAACATGCATGTGGAACCCAGAGTATGGTCCATCGTGTGTTCGGGAAACGTGTTCAAATGTGTCTCAGTTTTCGTCCCCTGGTACACGGGCGCAACATTCCAGACGCTTTACTAACACTCTCCCCACTTGGAGAGTCAGTGCCTTTAACCTCCTGTTTGGCCCAGTTTGCAATTTCTGCGGAAAATGAACAGGAATAGGGAGAACCAATGAGAGACTAGCTGGAGGTGTCTGGACGGGCAAATTTAACTCTCATTTCCCACCAGGAAGAGGAATTAACAAAAGGCTCAGTGTGCCGTGCGGGAACCAAACTAGGGCCTGAATCAATCCTGCGGTGTTGCGGCCAGCTCACAAGAAAGCGAGTTGAAGAAAAGAGCTCAGGGGCACTGTCATTCACAAACCTGCAGAGTTATAAATGACAGCTATCGTCCAAAAATATATTGAAGTAAGGCTGCCAAGAGGACTTGAAAGCGGGGCAGAATTGCAGGAAACCGATTTCAGGAGGTAGACTGGAATTGCATGTAAAGCATAGGAAAAGAGGCAGAACGTCCACAATGATGCACTTGGCCAAAAAGGGCATATGCGTTTTTTCCTTAATATATTCAGGAAAAAACGCATATGCCCTTTTGGCCAACCAAGCAAGCTTGCAAAGTAAATCTGCACTACAATGAAGTCTCACTGCCCACCGGTCAAAAGGGCCATCTGAAAAAAGTGTAAAATCCAGACAGGCAGGGCAGGCCATGGAGAACTGGGAGTCTTGTTATGCTGATAGGCGGGATGTAAATTGCCAACAGCCACTCTGGAGAAGTGTATGGTGTTTCTTGAAATATCTAAAAAAAAAACCAACAGAGCCTAGGGCACTTCCACTTATGGTCCTACAGCTTAGGGAAACTAAAATAAAAAAGACACAGCCACCCCAAAGTTTGGGATGGCTCTGATTACAAGAACCTAGTTTACGGTACAAGTTCAATATCACAGAAAGCGAAAAATGGATAAAGAAGTTGTGGTAGTTACGTACAATGCAATATCACTCAGCAATGAAATCTATGTCATCAGGCCCGTAGCAGCATAATGAGTGGATTCAGGTACGATGATGCTAAGTGAAATAAGTCACACAGAAAAAGAAACATCATAAGATATCACTACTACACAGAATGTAAACTTGGCTACACAGGAACTGAATTACAAAACAGAACAGGGTCTCAAATGTAGAAAACCAACTTATGCTTGCTTAAGGGGAAAGGTGAGTTGGGGTGCTGCATAAAACCAGAGATTGAAATTAGCACAGATACCGTTCCATAAGCCAAATATGTAATAGACAAGAGCTACTCCTTGCTCAACGAAGTGGACTCAACACCCCATATTAAACGCCTAAGAATATACCTGACTAGTAAGAATCTTAAAACCTATGGATTTATATGTCTCCGAAAGAGAATCAAGCGTGTGTACAGCGGCATAAACGCAGCAGTGATAGGATTGGTGAGGTTCGGTGAGCAAATGCAGACCCTTTGAAGTCATATTGCATGGTACCCATTCCATGGGTCTCAACTCTCCAGGTTTAAGGGATTCTTCCTTCAGCTAAAACATGCATGTGGAACCCAGAGTATGATCCACCGTGTGTTCGGGAAACGTGTTCAAATGTGTCTCAGTTTTCGTCCCCTGGTACACGGGCGCAACATTCCAGAAGCTTTACTAACACTCTCTCCACTTGGAGAGTCAGTGCCTTTAACCTCCTGTTTGGCCCAGTTTGCAATTTCTGCGGAAAATGAACAGGAATAGGGAGAACCAATGAGAGACTAGCTGGAGGTGTCTGGACGGGCAAATTTAACTCTCATTTCCCACCAGGAAGAGGAATTAACCAAAGGCTCAGCGTGCCGTGCCGGAACCACACTAGGGCCTGAAGCAATCCTGCGGTGTTGCGGCCAGCTCACAAGAAAGCGAGTTGAAGAAAGGAGCTCAGGGGCACTGTCATTCACAAACCTGCAGAGTTATAAATGACAGCTATCGTCCAAAAATATATTGAAGTAAGGCTGCCAAGGGGACTTGAAAGCGGGGCAGAATTGCAGGAAACCGATTTCAGGAGGTAGACTGGAATTGCATGTAAAGCATAGGAAAAGAGGCAGAACGTCCACAATGATGCACTTGGCCAAAAACGGCGTATGCATTTTTTCCTGAATATATTCAGGAAAAAACGCATACGCCCTTTTGGCCAACCAAGCAAGCTCGCAAAGGAAATCTGCACTACAATGAAGTCTCACTGCCCACCGGTCAAAAGGGCCATCTGAAAAAAGTGTAAAATCCAGAAAGGCAGGACAGGCCATGGAGAACTGGGAGCCTTGTTATGCTGATGGGCGGGATGTAAATTGCCAACAGCCACTATGGAGAAGTGTATGGTGTTTCCTGAAACATCTAAAAAACAAAGCAACAGAGCCTAGGGCACTTCCTCTTATGGTCCTATAGCTTAGGGAAATTAAAATCAAAAAGACACAGCCATCCCAAAGTTTGGGACGGCTCTGTTTACAAGAACCTCGTTTACGGTACAAATTCAATATCACAGAAAGCGAGTAATGGATAAAGAAGTTGTGGTACTTACGTACAATGCAATATCACTCAGCAATGAAATCTATGTCATCAGGCCCATAACAGCATAATGAGTGGATTCAGGTACGATGATTCTAAGTGAAATAAGTCACACAGAAAAAGAAACATTATAAGATATCACTAATACACGGAATGTAAACTTGGCTGCACAGGAAGTGAATTACAAAACAGAACAGGGTCTCAAATGTAGAAAACCAACTTATGCTTGCTTAAGGGGAAAGGTGAGTTGGGGTGCTGCATAAAACCAGAGATTGAAATTAGCACAGATACCGTTCCAGAAGCCAAATATGTAATAGACAAGAGCTACTGCTTGCTCAACGAAGTGGACTCAACACCCCATATTAAACGCCTAAGAATATACCTGACTAGTAAGAATCTTAAAACCTATGGATTTATATGTCTCCGAAAGAGAATCAAGCGTGTGTACAGCGGCATAAACGCAGCAGTGATAGGATTGGTGAGGTTCGGTGAGCAAATGCAGACCCTTTGAAGTCATATTGCATGGTACCCATTCCATGGGTCTCAACTCTCCAGGTTTAAGGGATTCTTCCTTCAGCTAAAACATGCATGTGGAACCCAGAGTATGGTCCACCGTGTGTTCGGGAAACGTGTTCAAATGTGTCTCAGTTTTCATCCCCTGGTACACGGGCGCAACATTCCAGACGCTTTACTAACACTCTCCCCACTTGGAGAGTCAGTGCCTTTAACCTCCTGTTTGGCCCAGTTTGCAATTTCTGCGGAAAATGAACAGGAATAGGGAGAACCAATGAGAGACTAGCTGGAGGTGTCTGGACGGGCAAATTTAACTCTCATTTCCCACCAGGAAGAGGAATTAACCAAAGGCTCAGCGTGCCGTGCCGGAACCACACTAGGGCCTGAAGCAATCCTGCGGTGTTGCGGCCAGCTCACAAGAAAGCGAGTTGAAGAAAGGAGCTCAGGGGCACTGTCATTCACAAACCTGCAGAGTTATAAATGACAGCTATCGTCCAAAAATATATTGAAGTAAGGCTGCCAAGAGGACTTGAATGCGGGGCAGAATTGCAGGAAACCGATTTCAGGAGGTAGACTGGAATTGCATGTAAAGCATAGGAAAAGAGGCAGAACGTCCACACTGATGCACTTGGCCAAAAAGGGCATATGCGTTTTTTCCTTAATATATTCAGGAAAAAACGCATATGTCCTTTTGGCCAACCAAGCAAGCTTGCAAAGGAAATCTGCACTACAATGAAGTCTCACTGCCCCCCGGTCAAAAGGGCCATCTGAAAAAAGTGTAAAATCCAGAAAGGCAGGACAGCCCACGGAGAACTGGGAGCCTTGTTATGCTGATGGGCGGGATGTAAATTACCAACAGCCACTCTGGAGAATTGTATGGTGTTTCCTGAAACCTCTAAAAAACAAAGCAACAGAGCCTAGGGCACTTCCACTTATGGTCCTATAGCTTAGGGAAATTAAAATCAAAAAGACACAGCAACCCGAATGTTTGGGATGGCTCTGTTTACAAGAACCTCCTTTATGGTAGAAGTTCAATATCACAGAAAGCGAGAAATGGATAAAGAATTTGTGGTACTTACGTACAATGCAATATCACTCAGCAATGAAATCTATGTCATCAGGCCCGTAACAGCATAATTAGTGGATTCAGGTACGATGATTCTAAGTGAAATAAGTCACAGAGAAAAAGAAACATCATAAGATGTCACTACTACACGGAATGTAAACTTGGCTACACAGGAAGTGAATTACAAAACAGAACAGGGTCTCAAATGTAGAAAACCAACTTATGCTTGCTTAAGGGGAAAGGTGAGTTGGGGTGCTGCATAAAACCAGAGATTGAAATTAGCACAGATACCGTTCCATAAGCCAAATATGTAATAGACAAGAGCTACTCCTTGCTCAACGAAGTGGACTCAACACCCCATATTAAACGCCTAAGAATATACCTGACTAGTAAGAATCTCAAAACCTATGGATTTATATGTCTCCGAAAGTGAATCAAGCGTGTGTACAGCGGCATACACGCAGCAGTGATAGGATTGGTGAGGTTCGGTGAGCAAATGCAGACCCTTTGAAGTCATATTGCATGGTACCCATTCCATGGGTCTCAACTCTCCAGGTTTAAGGGATTCTTCCTTCAGCTAAAACATGCATGTGGAACCCAGAGTATGATCCACCGTGTGTTCGGGAAACGTGTTCAAATGTGTCTCAGTTTTCGTCCCCTGGTACTCGGGTGCAACATTCCAGATGCTTTACTAACCCTCTCCCCACTTGGAGAGTCAGTGCCTTTAACCTCCTGTTTGTCCCAGGTTGCAATTTCTGCGGAAGATGAACAGGAATAGGGAGAACAAATGTGAGACTAGCTGGAGGTGTCTGGACGGGCAATTTTAACTATCATTTCCTACCAGGAGGAGGAAGTAACCAAAGGCTCAGCGTGCCATGCCGGAACCACACTACGGCCTGAAGCAATCCTGCACTGTTGCGGCCAGCTCACAAGAAAGCGAGTTGAAGACAGGAGCTCAGGGGCACTGTAATTCACAAACGTGCAGAGTTATAAATGACAGCTATTGTCCAAAAATATATTGAAGTAAGGCTGCCAAGAGGACTTGAAAACGGGGCAGAATTGCAGGAAACCAATTTCAAGAGGTAGACTGGTACTGCATTTAAAGCATAGGAAAAGAGGCAGAAAGTCCACAATGATGCACTTGGCCAAAAAGGGCGTGTGCGTTTTTTCCTGAATATATTCAGGAAAAAACGCATATGCCCTTTTGGCCAACCAAGCAAGCTTGCAAAGGAAATCTGCACTACAATGTAGTCTCACTGCCCCCCAGTCAAAAGGGCCATCTTTAAAAACTGTAAAATCCAGAAAGGCAGGACAGGCCATGGAGAACTGGGAGCCTTGTTATGCTGATGGGCGGGATGTAAATTGCCAACAGCCACTCTGGAGAAGTGTATGGTGTTTCCTGAAACATCTAAAAAACAAAGCAACAGAGCCTAGGGCACTTCCACTTATGGTCCTATAGCTTAGGGAAATTAAAATCAAAAAGACACAGCCACCCCAAAGTTTGCGACGGCTCTGTTTAAAAGAACCTCGTTTACGGTACAAGTTCAATATCACAGAAAGCGAAAAATGGATAAAGAAGTTGTGGTACTTACGTACAATGCAATATCACTTAGCAATGAAATCTATGTCATCAGGCCCGTAGCAGCATAATGAGTGGATTCAGGTACGATGATTCTAAGTGAAATAAGTCACAGAGAAAAAGAAACATCATAAGATATCACTACTACACGGAATGTAAACTTGGCTACACAGGAACTGAATTACAAAACAGAACAGGGTCTCAAATGTAGAAAAGCAACTTATGCTTGCTTAAGGGGAAAGGTGAGTTGGGGTGCTGCATAAAACCAGAGATTGAAATTAGCACAGATACCATTCCATAAGCCAAATATGTAATAGACAAGAGCTACTCCTTGCTCAACGAAGTGGACACAACAGCCCATATTAAACGCCTAGGAATATACCTGACTAGTAAGAATCTTAAAACCTATGGATTTATATGTCTCCAAAAGAGAATCAAGCGTGTGTACAGCAGCATAAGCGCAGCAGTGATAGGATTGGTGAGGTTCGGTGAGCAAATGCAGACCCTTTGAAGTCATATTGCATGGTACCCATTCCATGGGTCCCAACTCTCCAGGTTTAAGGGATTCTTCCTTCAGCTAAAACATGCATGTGGAACCCAGAGTATGATCCACCGTGTGATCGGGAAACGTGTTCAAATGTGTCTCAGTTTTCGTCCCCTGGTACTCGGGTGCAACATTCCAGACGCTTTACTAACACTCTCCCCACTTGGAGAGTCAGTGCATTTAACCTCCTGTTTGGCCCAGTTTACAATTTCTGCCGATAATGAACAGGAACAGGGAGAACCCATGAGAGACTAGCTGGAGGTGTCTGGACGGGTACATTTAACTCTCATTTCCCACCAGGAAGAGGAATTAATCAAAGGCTCAGCGTGCCATGCCGGTACCACACTAGGGCCTGAAGCAATCCTGCGGTGTTGCGGGCCCCTCACAAGAAAGCGAGTTGAAGAAAGGAGCTCAGGGGGACTGTCATTCATAAACCTGCAGAGTTATAAATGACAGCTATCGTCCAAAAATATATTGAAGAAAGGCTGCCAAGAGGACTTGAAAGCGGGGCAGAATTGCAGGAAACCGATTTCACGAGGTAGACTGGAATTGCATGTAAAGCATAGGAAAAGAGGCAGAACGTCCACAATGATGCACTTGGCCAAAAAGGGCATATGCGTTTTTTCCTGAATATATTCAGGAAAAAACGCATATGCCCTTTTGGCCAACCAAGCAATCTTGCAAAGGAAATCTGCACTACAATGAAGTCTCACTGCCCCCCGGTCAAAAGGGCCATCTGAAAAAAGTGTAAAATCCAGAAAGGCTGGACAGGCCATGGAGAACTGGGAGCCTTGTTATGTTGATGGGCAGGATGTAAATTGCCAACAGCCACGCTGGAGAAGTGTATGGTGTTTCCTGAAACATCTAAACAACAAAGCAACAGAGCCTAGGGCACTTCCACTTATGGTCCTATACCTTACAGAAATTAAAATCAAAAAGACAGAGCCACCCCAAAGTTTGGGATGGCTCTGTTTACAAGAACCTCATTTACGGTACAAGTTCAATATCACAGAAAGCAAATAATGGATAAAGAAGTTGTGGTACTTACGTACAATGCAATATCACTCAGCAATGAAATCTGTGTCATCAGGCCCGTAGCAGCATAATGAATGGATTCAGGTACGATGATTCTAAGTGAAATAAGTCACAAAGAAAAAGAAACATCATAAGATATCACTATTACACGGAATGTAAACTTGACTACCCAGGAACTGAATTACAAAACAGAACAGGGTCTCAAATGTAGAAAACCAACTTATGCTTGCTTAAGGATAAAGGTGAGTTGGTGTGCTGCATAAAACCAGAGATTGAAATTAGCACAGATACCGTTCCATAAGCCAAATATGTAATAGACAAGAGCTACTCCTTGCTCAACGAAGTGGACTCAACACCCCATATTAAACGCCTAAGAATATACCTGACTAGTAAGAATCTCAAAACCTATGGATTTATATGTCTCCGAAAGTGAATCAAGCGTGTGTACAGCGGCATACACGCAGCAGTGATAGGATTGGTGAGGTTCGGTGAGCAAATGCAGACCCTTTGAAGTCATATTGCATGGTACCCATTCCATGGGTCTCAACTCTCCAGGTTTAAGGGATTCTTCCTTCAGCTAAAACATGCATGTGGAACCCAGAGTATGATCCACCGTGTGTTCGGGAAACGTGTTCAAATGTGTCTCAGTTTTCGTCCCCTGGTACTCGGGTGCAACATTCCAGATGCTTTACTAACCCTCTCCCCACTTGGAGAGTCAGTGCCTTTAACCTCCTGTTTGTCCCAGGTTGCAATTTCTGCGGAAGATGAACAGGAATAGGGAGAACAAATGTGAGACTAGCTGGAGGTGTCTGGACGGGCAATTTTAACTATCATTTCCTACCAGGAGGAGGAAGTAACCAAAGGCTCAGCGTGCCATGCCGGAACCACACTACGGCCTGAAGCAATCCTGCACTGTTGCGGCCAGCTCACAAGAAAGCGAGTTGAAGACAGGAGCTCAGGGGCACTGTAATTCACAAACGTGCAGAGTTATAAATGACAGCTATTGTCCAAAAATATATTGAAGTAAGGCTGCCAAGAGGACTTGAAAACGGGGCAGAATTGCAGGAAACCAATTTCAAGAGGTAGACTGGTACTGCATTTAAAGCATAGGAAAAGAGGCAGAAAGTCCACAATGATGCACTTGGCCAAAAAGGGCGTGTGCGTTTTTTCCTGAATATATTCAGGAAAAAACGCATATGCCCTTTTGGCCAACCAAGCAAGCTTGCAAAGGAAATCTGCACTACAATGTAGTCTCACTGCCCCCCAGTCAAAAGGGCCATCTTTAAAAACTGTAAAATCCAGAAAGGCAGGACAGGCCATGGAGAACTGGGAGCCTTGTTATGCTGATGGGCGGGATGTAAATTGCCAACAGCCACTCTGGAGAAGTGTATGGTGTTTCCTGAAACATCTAAAAAACAAAGCAACAGAGCCTAGGGCACTTCCACTTATGGTCCTATAGCTTAGGGAAATTAAAATCAAAAAGACACAGCCACCCCAAAGTTTGCGACGGCTCTGTTTAAAAGAACCTCGTTTACGGTACAAGTTCAATATCACAGAAAGCGAAAAATGGATAAAGAAGTTGTGGTACTTACGTACAATGCAATATCACTTAGCAATGAAATCTATGTCATCAGGCCCGTAGCAGCATAATGAGTGGATTCAGGTACGATGATTCTAAGTGAAATAAGTCACAGAGAAAAAGAAACATCATAAGATATCACTACTACACGGAATGTAAACTTGGCTACACAGGAACTGAATTACAAAACAGAACAGGGTCTCAAATGTAGAAAAGCAACTTATGCTTGCTTAAGGGGAAAGGTGAGTTGGGGTGCTGCATAAAACCAGAGATTGAAATTAGCACAGATACCATTCCATAAGCCAAATATGTAATAGACAAGAGCTACTCCTTGCTCAACGAAGTGGACACAACAGCCCATATTAAACGCCTAGGAATATACCTGACTAGTAAGAATCTTAAAACCTATGGATTTATATGTCTCCAAAAGAGAATCAAGCGTGTGTACAGCAGCATAAGCGCAGCAGTGATAGGATTGGTGAGGTTCGGTGAGCAAATGCAGACCCTTTGAAGTCATATTGCATGGTACCCATTCCATGGGTCCCAACTCTCCAGGTTTAAGGGATTCTTCCTTCAGCTAAAACATGCATGTGGAACCCAGAGTATGATCCACCGTGTGATCGGGAAACGTGTTCAAATGTGTCTCAGTTTTCGTCCCCTGGTACTCGGGTGCAACATTCCAGACGCTTTACTAACACTCTCCCCACTTGGAGAGTCAGTGCATTTAACCTCCTGTTTGGCCCAGTTTACAATTTCTGCCGATAATGAACAGGAACAGGGAGAACCCATGAGAGACTAGCTGGAGGTGTCTGGACGGGTACATTTAACTCTCATTTCCCACCAGGAAGAGGAATTAATCAAAGGCTCAGCGTGCCATGCCGGTACCACACTAGGGCCTGAAGCAATCCTGCGGTGTTGCGGGCCCCTCACAAGAAAGCGAGTTGAAGAAAGGAGCTCAGGGGGACTGTCATTCATAAACCTGCAGAGTTATAAATGACAGCTATCGTCCAAAAATATATTGAAGAAAGGCTGCCAAGAGGACTTGAAAGCGGGGCAGAATTGCAGGAAACCGATTTCACGAGGTAGACTGGAATTGCATGTAAAGCATAGGAAAAGAGGCAGAACGTCCACAATGATGCACTTGGCCAAAAAGGGCATATGCGTTTTTTCCTGAATATATTCAGGAAAAAACGCATATGCCCTTTTGGCCAACCAAGCAATCTTGCAAAGGAAATCTGCACTACAATGAAGTCTCACTGCCCCCCGGTCAAAAGGGCCATCTGAAAAAAGTGTAAAATCCAGAAAGGCTGGACAGGCCATGGAGAACTGGGAGCCTTGTTATGTTGATGGGCAGGATGTAAATTGCCAACAGCCACGCTGGAGAAGTGTATGGTGTTTCCTGAAACATCTAAACAACAAAGCAACAGAGCCTAGGGCACTTCCACTTATGGTCCTATACCTTACAGAAATTAAAATCAAAAAGACAGAGCCACCCCAAAGTTTGGGATGGCTCTGTTTACAAGAACCTCATTTACGGTACAAGTTCAATATCACAGAAAGCAAATAATGGATAAAGAAGTTGTGGTACTTACGTACAATGCAATATCACTCAGCAATGAAATCTGTGTCATCAGGCCCGTAGCAGCATAATGAATGGATTCAGGTACGATGATTCTAAGTGAAATAAGTCACAAAGAAAAAGAAACATCATAAGATATCACTATTACACGGAATGTAAACTTGACTACCCAGGAACTGAATTACAAAACAGAACAGGGTCTCAAATGTAGAAAACCAACTTATGCTTGCTTAAGGATAAAGGTGAGTTGGTGTGCTGCATAAAACCAGAGATTGAAATTAGCACAGATACCGTTCCATAAGCCAAATATGTAATAGACAAGAGCTACTCCTTGCTCAACGAAGTGGACTCAACACCTCATATTAAACGCCTAAGAATATACCTGACTAGTAAGAATCTTAAAACCTATGGATTTATATGTCTCCGAAAGAGAATCAAGTGTGTGTACAGCGGCATAAACGCAGCAGTGATAGGATTGGTGAGGTTCGGTGAGCAAATGCAGACCCTTTGAAGTCATATTGCATGGTACCCATTCCATGGGTCTCAACTCTCCAGGTTTAAGGGATTCTTCCTTCAGCTAAAACATGCATGTGGAACCCAGAGTATGATCCACCGTGTGATCGGGAAACGTGTTCAAATGTGTCTCAGTTTTCGTCCCCTGGTACTCGGGTGCAACATTGAAGACGCTTTACTAACACTCTCCCCACTTGGAGAGTCAGTGCCTTTAACCTCCTATTTGGCCCAGTTTGCAATTTCTGCGGAAAATGAACAGGAATAGGGAGCACCAATGAGAGACTAGCTGGAGGTGTCTGGACAGGCAACTTTAACTCTCATTTCCCACCAGGAAGAGGAATTAACCAAAGGCTCAGCGTGCCGTGCCGGAACCACACTAGGGCCTGAAGCAATCCTGCAGTGTTGCGGCCAGCTCACAAGAAAGCGAGTTGAAGAAAGGAGCTCAGCGGCACTGTCATTCACAAACCTGCAGTGTTATAAATGACAGCTATCGTCCAAAAATATATTGAAGTAAGGCTGCCAAGAGGACTTGAGAGCGGGGCAGAATTGCAGGAAACCAATTTCAGGAGGTAGACTGGAATTGCATGTAAAGCATAGGAAAAGAGGCAGAACGTCCACTATGATGCACTTGGCCAAAAAGGGCGTATGCGTTTTTTCCTGAATATATTCAGGAAAAAACGCATATGCCCTTTTGGCCAACCAAGCAAGCTTGCAAAGGAAATATGCACTACAATGAAGTATCATTTCCCCCCGGTCTAAAGGGCCATCTGAAAAAAGTGTAACATCCAGAAAGGCAGGACAGGCCATGGACAGCTGGAGCTTTGTTCTGCTGATGGGCGGGATGTAAATTGCCAACAGCCACTCTGGAGAAGTGTATGGTGTTTCCTGAAACATCTAAAAAACAAAGCAACGGAGCCTAGGGCACTTCCACTTATGGTCCTATAGCTTAGGGAAATTAAAATCAAAAAGACACAGCCACCCCAAAGTTTGGGATGGCTATGTATACAAGAACCTCATTTACGGTACAAGTTCAATATCACAGAAAGCGAAAAATGGATAAAGAAGTTGTGGTACTTACGTACAATGCAATATCACTCAGCAATGAAATCTATGTCATCAGGCCCGTAGCAGCATAATGAGTGGATTCAGGTACGATGATTCTAAGTGAAATAAATCACACAGAAAAAGAAACATCATAAGATATCACTACTACACGGAATGTAAACTTGGCTACACAGGAACTGAATTACAAAACAGAACAGGGTCTCAAATGTAGAAAACCAACTTATGCTTGCTTAAGGGGAATGGTGAGTTGGGGTGCTGCATAAAACCAGAGATTGAAATTAGCACAGAGACCGTTCCATAAGCCAAATATGTAATAGACAAGAGCTACTCCTTGCTCAACGAAGTGGACTCAACACCCCATATTAAACGCGTAAGAATATACCTGACTACTAAGAATCTTAAAACCTATGGATTTATATGTCTCTGAAAGAGAATCAAGCGTGTGTACAGCGGCATAAACGCAGCAGTGATAGGATTTTTGAGGTTCGGTGAGCAAATGCAGACCCTTTGAAGTCATATTGCATGGTACCCATTCCATGGGTCTCAACTCTCCAGGTTGAAGGGATTCGTCCTTCAGCTAAAACATGCATGTGGAACCCACAGTATGATCCACCGTGTGTTCGAGAAACGTGTTCAAATGTGTCTCAGTTTTCGTCCCCTGGTACACGGGCGCAACATTCCAGACGCTTTACTAACACTCTCCCCACTTGGAGAGTCAGTGCCTTTAACCTCCTGTTTGGCCCAGTTTGCAATTTCTGCGGAAAATGAACAGGAATAGGGAGAACAAATGAGAGACTAGCTGGAGGTTTCTGGACGGGCAAATATAACTCTCATTTCCCACAAGGAAGAGGAATTAACCAAAGGCTCAGCGTGCCATGCCGGAACCACACTAGGGCCTGTTGCAATCCTGCGGTGTTGCGGCCAGCTCACAAGAAAACGAGTTGAAGAAAGGAGCTCGGGGGCACTGTCATTCACAAACCTGCAGAGTTATAAATGACAGCTATCGTCCAAAAATATATTGAAGTAAGGCTGCCAAGAGGACTTGAGAGCGGGGCAGAATTGCAGGAAACCGATTTCAGGAGGGAGACTGGAATTGCATGTAAAGCATAGGAAAAGAGGCAGAACGTCCACAATGATGCACTTGGCCAAAAAGGGCGTATGCGTTTTTTCCTGAATATATTCAGGAAAAAACGCATACGCCCTTTTGGTCAACCAAGCAAGCTTGCAAAGGAAATCTGCACTACAATGAAGTCTCACTGCCCCCCGGTCAAAAGGGCCATCTGAAAAAAGTGTAAAATCCAGAAAGGCAGGACAGCCCATGGAGAACTGGGAGCCTTGTTATGCTGATGGGCGGGATGTAAATTACCAACAGCCACTCTGGAGAATTGTATGGTGTTTCCTGAAACCTCTAAAAAACAAAGCAACAGAGCCTAGGGCACTTCCACTTATGGTCCTATAGCTTAGGGAAATTAAAATCAAAAAGACACAGCCACCCGAATGTTTGGGATGGCTCTGTTTACAAGAACCTCCTTTATGGTACAAGTTCAATATCACAGAAAGCGAGAAATGGATAAAGAATTTGTGGTACTTACGTACAATGCAATATCACTCAGCAATGAATTCTATGTCATCAGGCCCGTAACAGCATAATTAGTGGATTCAGGTACGATGATTCTAAGTGAAATAAGTCACAGAGAAAAAGAAACATCATAAGATGTCACTACTACACGGAATGTAAACTTGGCTACACAGGAAGTGAATTACAAAACAGAACAGGGTCTCAAATGTAGAAAACCAACTTATGCTTGCTTAAGGGGAAAGGTGAGTTGGGGTGCTGCATAAAACCAGAGATTGAAATTAGCACAGATACCGTTCCATAAGCCAAATATGTAATAGACAAGAGCTACTCCTTGCTCAACGAAGTGGACTCAACACCCCATATTAAACGCCTAAGAATATACCTGACTAGTAAGAATCTCAAAACCTATGGATTTATATGTCTCCGAAAGTGAATCAAGCGTGTGTACAGCGGCATAAACGCAGCAGTGATAGGATTGGTGAGGTTCGGTGAGCAAATGCAGACCCTTTGAAGTCATATTGCATGGTACCCATTCCATGGGTCTCAACTCTCCAGGTTTAAGGGATTCTTCCTTCAGCTAAAACATGCATGTGGAACCCAGAGTATGATCCACCGTGTGTTCGGGAAACGTGTTCAAATGTGTCTCAGTTTTCGTCCCCTGGTACTCGGGTGCAACATTCCAGATGCTTTACTAACCCTCTCCCCACTTGGAGAGTCAGTGCCTTTAACCTCCTGTTTGTCCCAGGTTGCAATTTCTGCGGAAGATGAACAGGAATAGGGAGAACAAATGTGAGACTAGCTGGAGGTGTCTGGACGGGCAATTTTAACTATCATTTCCTACCAGGAGGAGGAAGTAACCAAAGGCTCAGCGTGCCATGCCGGAACCACACTAGGGCCTGAAGCAATCCTGCACTGTTGCGGCCAGCTCACAAGAAAGCGAGTTGAAGACAGGAGCTCAGGGGCACTGTAATTCACAAACGTGCAGAGTTATAAATGACAGCTATTGTCCAAAAATATATTGAAGTAAGGCTGCCAAGAGGACTTGAAAACGGGGCAGAATTGCAGGAAACCAATTTCAGGAGGTAGACTGGTACTGCATTTAAAGCATAGGAAAAGAGGCAGAAAGTCCACAATGATGCACTTGGCCAAAAAGGGCGTGTGCGTTTTTTCCTGAATATATCCAGGAAAAAACGCATATGCCCTTTTGGCCAACCAAGCAAGCTTGCAAAGGAAATCTGCACTACAATGTAGTCTCACTGCCCCCCAGTCAAAAGGGCCATCTTTAAAAACTGTAAAATCCAGAAAGGCAGGACAGGCCATGGAGAACTGGGAGCCTTGTTATGCTGATGGGCGGGATGTAAATTGCCAACAGCCACTCTGGAGAAGTGTATGGTGTTTCCTGAAACATCTAAAAAACAAAGCAACAGAGCCTAGGGCACTTCCACTTATGGTCCTATAGCTTAGGGAAATTAAAATCAAAAAGACACAGCCACCCCAAAGTTTGCGACGGCTCTGTTTACAAGAACCTCGTTTACGGTACAAGTTCAATATCACAGAAAGCGAAAAATGGATAAAGAAGTTGTGGTACTTACGTACAATGCAATATCACTTAGCAATGAAATCTATGTCATCAGGCCCGTAGCAGCATAATGAGTGGATTCAGGTACGATGATTCTAAGTGAAATAAGTCACAGAGAAAAAGAAACATCATAAGATATCACTACTACACGGAATGTAAACTTGGCTACACAGGAACTGAATTACAAAACAGAACAGGGTCTCAAATGTAGAAAAGCAACTTATGCTTGCTTAAGGGGAAAGGTGAGTTGGGGTGCTGCATAAAACCAGAGATTGAAATTAGCACAGATACCATTCCATAAGCCAAATATGTAATAGACAAGAGCTACTCCTTGCTCAACGAAGTGGACACAACAGCCCATATTAAACGCCTAGGAATATACCTGACTAGTAAGAATCTTAAAACCTATGGATTTATATGTCTCCAAAAGAGAATCAAGCGTGTGTACAGCAGCATAAGCGCAGCAGTGATAGGATTGGTGAGGTTCGGTGAGCAAATGCAGACCCTTTGAAGTCATATTGCATGGTACCCATTCCATGGGTCCCAACTCTCCAGGTTTAAGGGATTCTTCCTTCAGCTAAAACATGCATGTGGAACCCAGAGTATGATCCACCGTGTGATCGGGAAACGTGTTCAAATGTGTCTCAGTTTTCGTCCCCTGGTACTCGGGTGCAACATTCCAGACGCTTTACTAACACTCTCCCCACTTGGAGAGTCAGTGCATTTAACCTCCTGTTTGGCCCAGTTTACAATTTCTGCCGATAATGAACAGGAACAGGGAGAACCCATGAGAGACTAGCTGGAGGTGTCTGGACGGGTACATTTAACTCTCATTTCCCACCAGGAAGAGGAATTAATCAAAGGCTCAGCGTGCCATGCCGGTACCACACTAGGGCCTGAAGCAATCCTGCGGTGTTGCGGGCCCCTCACAAGAAAGCGAGTTGAAGAAAGGAGCTCAGGGGGACTGTCATTCATAAACCTGCAGAGTTATAAATGACAGCTATCGTCCAAAAATATATTGAAGAAAGGCTGCCAAGAGGACTTGAAAGCGGGGCAGAATTGCAGGAAACCGATTTCACGAGGTAGACTGGAATTGCATGTAAAGCATAGGAAAAGAGGCAGAACGTCCACAATGATGCACTTGGCCAAAAAGGGCATATGCGTTTTTTCCTGAATATATTCAGGAAAAAACGCATATGCCCTTTTGGCCAACCAAGCAATCTTGCAAAGGAAATCTGCACTACAATGAAGTCTCACTGCCCCCCGGTCAAAAGGGCCATCTGAAAAAAGTGTAAAATCCAGAAAGGCTGGACAGGCCATGGAGAACTGGGAGCCTTGTTATGTTGATGGGCAGGATGTAAATTGCCAACAGCCACGCTGGAGAAGTGTATGGTGTTTCCTGAAACATCTAAACAACAAAGCAACAGAGCCTAGGGCACTTCCACTTATGGTCCTATACCTTACGGAAATTAAAATCAAAAAGACAGAGCCACCCCAAAGTTTGGGATGGCTCTGTTTACAAGAACCTCATTTACGGTACAAGTTCAATATCACAGAAAGCAAATAATGGATAAAGAAGTTGTGGTACTTACGTACAATGCAATATCACTCAGCAATGAAATCTGTGTCATCAGGTCCGTAGCAGCATAATGAATGGATTCAGGTACGATGATTCTAAGTGAAATAAGTCACAAAGAAAAAGAAACATCATAAGATATCACTATTACACGGAATGTAAACTTGGCTACACAGGAACTGAATTACAAAACAGAACAGGGTCTCAAATGTAGAAAACCAACTTATGCTTGCTTAAGGGGAAAGGTGAGTTGGGGTGCTGCATAAAACCAGAGATTGAAATTAGCACAGATACCGTTCCATAAGCCAAATATGTAATAGACAAGAGCTTCTCCTTGCTCAACGAAGTGGACTCAACACCCCATATTAAACGCCTAAGAATATACCTGACTAGTAAGAATCTTAAAACCTATGGATTTATATGTCTCCGAAAGAGAATGAAGCGTGTGTAAAGGGGCATAAACGCAGCAGTGATAGGATTGGTGAGGTTCGGTGAGCAAATGCAGACCCTTTGAAGTCATACTGCATGGTACCCATTCCATGGGTCTCAACTCTCCAGGTTTAAGGGATTCTTCCTTCAGCTAAAACATGCATGTGGAACCCAAAGTACGATCCACCATGTGATCGGGAAACGTGTTCAAATGTGTGTCAGTTTTCGTCCCCTGGTACTCGGGTGCAACATTTCAGACGCTTTAGTAACACTCTCCCCACTTGGAGAGTCAGTGCCTTTAACCTCCTGTTTTGCCCAGTTTGCAATTTCTGCAGAAAATGAACAGGAATAGGGAGAACCAATGAGAGACTAGCGGGAGGTGTCTGGACGGGCAAATTTAACTCTCATTTCCCACCAGGAAGAGGAATTAAACAAAGTCTCAGCGTGCCGTGCCTGAACCACACTAGGGCCTGAAGCAATCCTGCGGTGTTGCGGCCAGCTCATAAGAAAGCGAGTTGAAGAAAGGAGCTCAAGGGCACTGTCATTCACAAACCTGCAGAGTTATAAATGACAGCTATCGTCCAAAAATACATTGAAGTAAGGCTCCGAAGAGGACTTGAAAGCAGCGCAGAATTGCAGGAAACCGATTTCAGGAGGTAGACTGGAATTGCATGTAAAGCATAGGAAAAGAGGCAGAACGTTCACAATGTTGCTCGTGGCCAAAAAGTGCCTATGCGTTTTTTCTGAATATATTCAGGAAAAAACGCATACGACCTTTTGGCCAACCAAGCAAGCTTGCAAAGGAAATCTGCACTACAATGAAGTCTCACTGCCCACCGGTCAAAAGGGCCATCTGAAAAAAGTGTAAAATCCAGAAAGGCAGGACAGGCCATGGAGAACTGGGAGCCTTGTTATGCTGATGGGCGGGATGTAAATTGCCAACAGCCACTCTGGAGAAGTGCATGTTGATTCCTGAAACATCTAAAAAACAAAGCAACAGAGCCTAGGGCACTTCCACTTATGGTCCTATAGCTTAGGGAAATTAAAATCAAAAATACACAGCCACCCCAAAGTTTGCGACGGCTCTGTTTAAAAGAACCTCGTTTACGGTACAAGGTCAATATCGCAGACAGCGAAAAATGGATAAAGAAGTTGCGGTACTTACGTACAATGCAATATCACTCAGCAATGAAATCTATGTCACAGGCCCGTAGCAGCATAATGAGTGGATTCAGGTACGATGATTCTAAGTGAAATAAGTCACAGAGAAAAAGAAACATCATAAGATATCACTACTACACGGAATGTAAACTTGGCTACACAGGAACTGAATTACAAAACAGAACAGGGTCTCAAATGTAGAAAACCAACTTATGCTTGCTTAAGGGGAAAGGTGAGTTGGGGTGCTGCATAAAACCACAGATTGAAATTAGCACAGATAACGTTCCACAAGCCAAATATGTAATAGACAAGAGCTTTTCCTTGCTCAACGAAGTGGACTCAACACCCCATATTAAATGCCTAAGAATATACCTGACTAGTAAGAATCTTAAAACCTATGGATTTATATGTCTCCGAAAGAGAATCAAGCGTGTGTACAGCGGCATAAATGCAGCAGTGATAGGATTGGTGAGGTTCGGTGAGCAAATGCAGACCCTTTGAAGTCATACTGCATGGTACCCATTCCATGGGTCTCAAATCTCCAGGATTAAGGGATTCTTCCTTCAGCTAAAACATGCATGTGGAACCCACAGTATGATCCACCGTGTGTTCGGGAAACGTGTTCAAATGTTTCTCAGTTTTCGTCCCCTGGTACATGGGCGCAACATTCCAGACGCTTTACTAACACTCTCCCCACTTGGAGAGTCAGTGCCTTTAAACTCCTGTTTGGCCCAGTTTGCAATTTCTGCGGAAAATGAACAGGAATAGGGAGAACCAATGAGAGACTAGCTGGAGGTGTCTGGACGGGCAAATTTAACTCTCATTTCCCACCAGGAAGAGGAATTAACCAAAGGCTCAGCGTGCCGTGCCGGAACCACACTAGGGCCTGAAGCAATCCTGCGGTGTTGCGACCAGCTCACAAGAAAGCGAGTTGAAGAACGGAGCTCAGGGGCACTGTCATTCACAAACCTGCAGAGTTATAAATGACAGCTATCGTCCAAAAATATATTGAAGTAAGGCTGCCAAGAGGACTTGAGAGCGGTGCAGAATTGCAGGAAACCGATTTCAGGAGGTAGACTGGAATTGCATGTAAAGCATAGGAAAAGAGGCAGAACGTTCACAATGATGCACTTGGCCAAAAAGTGCGTATGCGTTTTTTCCTGAATATATTCAGGAAAAAACGCATACGCCCTTTTGGCCAACCAAGCAAGCTTGCAAAGGAAATCTGCACTACAATGAAGTCTCACTGCCCCCCGGTCAAAAGGGCCATCTGAAAAAAGTGTAAAATCCAGAAAGGCAGGACAGGCAATGGAGAACTGGGAGCCTTGATATGCTGATGGGCGGGATGTAAATTGCCAACAGCCACTCTGGAGAAGTGTATGGTGTTTCCTGAAACATCTAAAAAACAAAGCAACAGAGCCTAGGGCACTTCCACTTATGGTCCTATAGCTTAGGGAAATTAAAATCAAAAAGACACAGCCACCCCAAAGTTTGGGACGGCTCTGTTTACAAGAAGCTTGTTTATGGTACAAGTTCAATATCACAGAAAGCGAAAAATGGATAAAGAAGTTGTGGTACTTACGTACAATACAATATCACTCAGCAATGAAATCTATGTCATCAGGCCCGTAGCAGCATAATGAGTGGATTCAGGTACGATGATTCTAAGTGAAATAAGTCACAGAGAAAAAGAAACATCATAAGATATCACTACTACATGGAATGTAAACTTGACTACACAGGAACTGAATTACAAAACAGAACAGGGTCTCAAATGTAGAAAACCAACTTATGCTTGCTTAAGGGGAAAGGTGAGTTGGGGTGCTGCATAAAACCAGAGATTGAAATTAGCACAGATACCCTTCCATAAGCCAAATAAGTAATAGACAAGAGCTACTCCTTGCTCATCGAAGTGGACTCAACACCAAATATTAAACGCCTAAGAATATACCTGACTAGTAAGAATCTTAAAACCTATGGATTTATATGTCTCCGAAAGAGAATCAAGCGTGTGTACAGCGGCATAAACGCAGCAGTGATAGGATTGGTGAGGTTCGGTGAGCAAATGCAGACCCTTTGAAGTCATAGTGCATGGTACCCATTCCATGGGTCTCAACTATCAAGGTTTAAGAGATTCTTCCTTCAGCTAAAACATGCATGTGGAACCCAGAGTATGATCCACCGTGTGTTCGGGAAACGTGTTCAAATGTGTCTCAGTTTTCGTCCCCTGGTACACGGGCACAACATTCCAGACGCTTTACTAACATTCTCCCCACTTGGAGAGTCAGTGCATTTAACCTCCTGTTTGGCCCAGTTTGCAATTTCTGTGGAAAATGAACAGGAATAGGGAGAACCAATGAGAAACTAGCTGGAGGTGTCTGGACGGGCAAATTTAACTCTCATTTCCCACCAGGAAGAGGAATTAACCAAAGTCTCAGCGTGCCGTGCCCGAACCACACTAGGGCCTGAAGCAATCCTGCGGTGTTGCGGCCAGCTCATAAGAAAGCGAGTTGAAGAAAGGAGCTCAGGGGCACTGTCATTCACAAACCTGCAGAGTTATAAATGACAGCTATCGTCCAAAAATACATTGAAGTAAGGCTCCAAAGAGGACTTGAAAGCAGGGCAGAATTGCAGGAAACCGATTTCAGGAGGTAGACTGGAATTGCATGTAAAGCATAGGAAAAGAGGCAGAATATTCACAATGATGCACGTGGCCAAAAAGTGCCTATGCGTTTTTTCCTGAATATATTCAGGAATATATTCCTGAATATATTCAGGAAAAAACGCATACGCCCTTTTGGCCAACCAAGCAAGCTTGCAAAGGAAATCTGCACTACAATGAAGTCTCACTCCCCCCGGTCAAAATGGCCATCTGAAAAAAGTGTAAAATCCAGAAAGGCAGGACAGGCCATGGAGAACTGGGAGCATTGTTATGCTGATGGGCGGGATGCAAATTGCCAACAGCCACCCTGGAGAGGTGTATGGTGTTTCCTGAAACATCTAAAAAACAAAGCAACAGAGCCTAGTGCACTTCCACTTATGGTCCTATAGCTTAGGGAAATTAAAATCAAAAAGACACAGCCACCCCAAATTTTGGACGGCTCTGTTTACAAGAATCTCGTTTACAGTACAAGGTCAATATCGCACACAGCGAGAAATGGATAAAGAAGTTGCGGTAATTACGTACAATGCAATATCACTCAGCAATGAAATCTATGTCACAGGCCCGTAGCAGCATAATGAGTGGATTCAGGTACGATGATTCTAAGTGAAATAAGTCACAGAGAAAAAGAAACATCATAAGATATCACTACTACACGGAATGTAAACTTGGCTACACAGGAACTGAATTACAAAACAGAACAGGGTCTCAAATGTAGAAAACCAACTTATGCTTGCTTAAGGGGAAAGGTGAGTTGGGGTGCTGCATAAAACCACAGATTGAAATTAGCACAGATAACGTTCCACAAGCCAAATATGTAATAGACAAGAGCTTTTCCTTGCTCAACGAAGTGGACTCAACACCCCATATTAAATGCCTAAGAATATACCTGACTAGTAAGAATCTTAAAACCTATGGATTTATATGTCTCCGAAAGAGAATCAAGCGTGTGTACAGCGGCATAAATGCAGCAGTGATAGGATTGGTGAGGTTCGGTGAGCAAATGCAGACCCTTTGAAGTCATACTGCATGGTACCCATTCCATGGGTCTCAAATCTCCAGGTTTAAGGGATTCTTCCATCAGCTAAAACATGCATGTGGAACCCACAGTATGATCCACCGTGTGTTCGGGAAACGTGTTCAAATGTTTCTCAGTTTTCGTCCCCTGGTACACGGGCGCAACATTCCAGACGCTTTACTAACACTCTCCCCACTTGGAGAGTCAGTGCCTTTAAACTCCTGTTTGGCCCAGTTTGCAATTTCTGCGGAAAATGAACAGGAATAGGGAGAACCAATGAGAGACTAGCTGGAGGTGTCTGGACGGGCAAATTTAACTCTCATTTCCCACCAGGAAGAGGAATTAACCAAAGGCTCAGCGTGCCGTGCCGGAACCACACTAGGGCCTGAAGCAATCCTGCGGTGTTGCGGCCAGCTCACAAGAAAGCGAGTTGAAGAAAGGAGCTCGGGGCACTGTCATTCACAAACCTGTAGAGTTATAAAAGACAGCTATCGTCCAAGAATATATTGAAGTAAGGCTGCCAAGAGGACTTGAATGTGGGGCAGAATTGCAGAAAACCGATTTCAGGAGGTAGACTGGAATTGCATGTAAAGCATAGGAAAAGAGGCAGAACGTCCACAATGATGCACTTGGCCAAAAAGGGCGTATGCGTTTTTTCTGAATATATTCAGGAAAAAACACATACGCCCTTTTTGGCCAACCAAGCAAGCTTGCAAAGGAAATCTGCACTACAATGAAGTCTCACTGCCCCCCGGTCAAAAGGGCCATCTGAAAAAAGTGTAAAATCCAGAAAGGCAGGACAGACCATGGAGAACTGGGAGCCTTGTTATGCTGATGGGCGGGATGTAAATTGCCAACAGCCACTCTGGAGAAGTGTATGGTGTTTCCTGAAACATCTAAAAAACAAAGCAACATAGCCTAGGGCACTTCCACTTATGGTCCTATAGCTTAGGGAAATGAAAATCAAAAAGACACAGCCACCCCAAAGTTTGGGACGGCTCTGTTTACAAGAACCTCGTTTACGGTACAAGTTCAATATCACAGAAAGCGAAAAATGGATAAAGAAGTTGTGGTACTTACGTACAATACAATATCACTCAGCAATGAAATCTATGTCATCAGGCCCGGAGCAGCATAATGAGTGGATTCAGGTACGATGATTCTAAGTGAAATAAGTTACAGAGAAAAAGAAATATCATAAGATATCACTACTACACGGAATGTAAACTTGACTACACAGGAACTGAATTACAAAACAGAACAGGGTCTCAAATGTAGAAAACCAACTTATGCTTGCTTAAGGGGAAAGGTGAGTTGGGGTGCTGCATAAAACCAGAGATTGAAATTAGCACAGATACCCTTCCATAAGCCAAATAAGTAATAGACAAGAGCTACTCCTTGCTCATCGAAGTGGACTCAACACCCCATATTAAACGCCTAAGAATATACCTGACTAGTAAGAATCTTAAAACCTATGGATTTATATGTCTCCGAAAGAGAATCAAGCGTGTGTACAGCGGCATAAACGCAGCAGTGATAGGATTGGTGAGGTTCGGTGAGCAAATGCAGACCCTTTGAAGTCATACTGCATGGTACCCATTCCATGGGTCTCAAATCTCCAGGTTTAAGGGATTCTTCCTTCAGCTAAAACATGCATGTGGACCCCAGAGTATGATCCACCGTGTGTTCGGGAAACGTGTTCAAATGTGTCTCAGTTTTCGTCCCCTGGTACACGGGCGCAACATTCCAGACGCTTTACTAACACTCTCCCCACTTGGAGAGTCAGTGCCTTTAACCTCCTGTTTGGCCCAGTTTGCAATTTCTGCGGAAAATGAACAGGAATAGGGAGAACCAATGAGAGACTAGCTGGAGGTGTCTGGACGGGCAAATTTAACTCTCATTTCCCACCAGGAAGAGGAATTAACCAAAGGCTCAGCGTGCCGTGCCGGAACCACACTAGGGCCTGAAGCAATCCTGCGGTGTTGCGGCCAGCTCACAAGAAAGCGAGTTGAAGAAAGGAGCTCGGGGCACTGTCATTCACAAACCTGTAGAGTTATAAATGACAGCTATCGTCCAAGAATATATTGAAGTAAGGCTGCCAAGAGGACTTGAATGTGGGGCAGAATTGCAGAAAACCGATTTCAGGAGGTAGACTGGAATTGCATGTAAAGCATAGGAAAAGAGGCAGAACGTCCACAATGATGCACTTGGCCAAAAATGGCGTATGCGTTTTTTCTGAATATATTCAGGAAAAAACACATACGCCCTTTTTGGCCAACCAAGCAAGCTTGCAAATGAAATCTGCACTACAATGAAGTCTCACTGCCCCCCGGTCAAAAGGGCCATCTGAAAAAAGTGTAAAATCCAGAAAGGCAGGACAGACCATGGAGAACTGGGAGCCTTGTTATGCTGATGGGCGGGATGTAAATTGCCAACAGCCACTCTGGAGAAGTTTATGGTGTTTCCTGAAACATCTAAAAAACAAAGCAACAGAGCCTAGGGCACTTCCACTTATGGTCCTATAGCTTAGGGAAATTAAAATCAAAAAGACACAGCCACCCCAAAGTTTGGGACGGCTCTGTTTACAAGAACCTCGTTTACGGTACAAGTTCAATATCACAGAAAGCGAAAAATGGATAAAGACGTTGTGGTACTTACGTACAATGCAATATCACTCAGCAATGAAATCTATGCCATCAGGCCCGTAGCAGCATAATGAGTGGATTCAGGTACGATGATTCTAAGTGAAATAAGTCACACAGAAAAAGAAACATCATAAGATATCACTACTACACGGAATGTAAACTTGACTACAAAGGAACTGAATTACAAAACAGAACAGGGTCTCAAATGTAGAAAACCAACTTATGCTTGCTTAAGGGGAAAGGTGAGTTGGGGTGCTGCATAAAACCAGGGATTGAAATTAGCACAGATAACGTTTCATAAGCCAAATATGTAATAGACAAGAGTTACTCCTTGCTCAACGAAGTGGACTCAACACCCCATATTAAACGCCTAAGTATATACCTGAGTAGTAAGAATCTTAAAACCTATGGATTTATATGTCTCCGAAAGAGAATGAAGCGTGTGTACAGCGGCATAAACGCAGCAGTGATAGGATTGGTGAGGTTCGGTGAGCAAATGCAGACCCTTTGAAGTCATATTGCATGGTACCCATTCCATGGGTCTCAATTCTCCAGGTTTAAGGGATTCTTCCTTCAGCTAAAACATGCATGTGGAACCCAAAGTACGATCCACCATGTGATCGGGAAACGTGTTCAAATGTGTGTCAGTTTTCGTCCCCTGGTACTCGGGTGCAACATTCCAGATGCTTTACTAACACTCTCCCCACTTGGAGAGTCAGTGCCTTTAACCTCCTGTTTGGCCCAGTTTGCAATTTCTGCGGAAAATGAACAGGAATAGGGAGAACCAATGAGAGACTAGCTGGAGGTGTCTGGACGGGCATATTTAACTCTCATTTCCCACCAGGAAGAGGAATTAAACAAAGTCTCAGCGTGCCGTGCCGGAACCACACTAGGGCCTGAAGCAATCCTGCGGTGTTGCGGCCAGCTCACAAGAAAGCGAGTTGAAGAAAGGAGCTCAGGGGCACTGTCATTCACAAACCTGCAGAGTTATAAATGACAGCTATCGTCCAAAAATATATTGAAGTAAGGCTGCCAAGAGGACTTGAGAGCGGGGCAGAATTGCAGGAAACCGATTTCAGGAGGTAGACTGGAATTGCATGTAAAGCATAGGAAAAGAGGCAGAACGTCCACAATGACGCACTTGGCCAAAAAGGGCGTATGCGTTTTTTCCTGAATATATTCAGGAAAAAACGCATACGACCTTTTGGCCAACCAAGCAAGCTTGCAAAGGAAATCTGCACTACAATGAAGTCTCACTGCCCCCCAGTCAAAAGGGCCATCTGAAAAAAGTGTAAAATCCAGAAAGGCAGGACAGGCCATGGAGAACTGGGAGCCTTGATATGCTGATGGGCGAGATGTAAATTGCCAACAGCCACTCTGGAGAAGTGTATGGTGTTTCCTGAAACATCTAAAAAACAAAGCAACAGAGCCTAGGGCACTTCCACTTATGGTCCTATAGCTTAGGGAAATGAAAATCAAAAAGACACAGCCACCCCAAAGTTTGGGACGGCTCTGTTTACAAGAAGCTTGTTTACGGTACAAGTTCAATATCACAGAAAGCGAAAAATGGATAAAGAAGTTGTGGTACATACGTACAATACAATATCACTCAGCAATGAAATCTATGTCATCAGGCCCGTAGCAGCATAATGAGTGGATTCAGGTATGATGATTCTAAGTGAAATAAGTCACACAGAAAAAGAAACATCATAAGATATCACTACTACATGGAATGTAAACTTGACTACACAGGAACTGAATTACAAAACAGAACAGGGTCTCAAATGTAGAAAACCAACTTATGCTTGCTTAAGGGGAAAGGTGAGTTGGGGTGCTGCATAAAACCAGAGATTGAAATTAGCACAGATACCCTTCCATAAGCCAAATAAGTAATAGACAAGAGCTACTCCTTGCTCATCGAAGTGGACTCAACACCAAATATTAAACGCCTAAGAATATACCTGATTAGTAAGAATCTTAAAACCTATGGATTTATATGTCTCCGAAAGAGAATCAAGCGTGTGTACAGCGGCATAAACGCAGCAGTGATAGGATTGGTGAGGTTCGGTGAGCAAATGCAGACCCTTAGAAGTCATAGTGCATGGTACCCATTCCATGGGTCTCAACTATCCAGGTTTAAGAGATTCTTCCTTCAGCTAAAACATGCATGTGGAACCCAGAGTATGATCCACCGTGTGTTCGGGAAACGTGTTCAAATGTGTCTCAGTTTTCGTCCCCTGGTACACGGGCGCAACATTCCAGACGCTTTACTAACATTCTCCCCACTTGGAGAGTCAGTGCCTTTAACCTCCTGTTTGGCCCAGTTTGCAATTTCTGTGGAAAATGAACAGGAATAGGGAGAACCAATGTGAGACTAGCTGGAGGTGTCTGGACGGGCAAATTTAACTCTCATTTCCCACCAGGAAGAGGAATTAACCAAAGTCTCAGCGTGCCGTGCCCGAACCACACTAGGGCCTGAAGCAATCCTGCGGTGTTGCGGCCAGCTCACAAGAAAGCGAGTTGAAGAAAGGAGCTCAGGGGCACTGTCATTCACAAACCTGCAGAGTTATAAATGACAGCTATCGTCCAAAAATACATTGAAGTAAGGCTCCAAAGAGGACTTGAAAGCAGGGCAGAATTGCAGGAAACCGATTTCAGGAGGTAGACTGGAATTGCATGTAAAGCATAGGAAAAGAGGCAGAACGTTCACAATGATGCACGTGGCCAAAAAGTGCCTATGCATTTTATCCTGAATATATTCAGGAAAAAACACATACGCCCTTTTGGCCAACCAAGCAAGCTTGCAAAGGAAATCTGCACTACAATGAAGTCTCACTGCCCCCCGGTCAAAAGGGCCATCTGAGAAAAGTGTAAAATCCAGAAAGGCAGGACAGGCCATGGAGAACTGGGAGCATTGTTATGCTGGTGGGCGGGATGTAAATTGCCAACAGCCACCCTGTAGAGGTGTATGGTGTTTCCTGAAACATCTAAAAAACAAAGCAACAGAGCCTAGGGCACTTCCACTTATGGTCCTATAGCTTAGGGAAATTAAAATCAAAAAGACACAGCCACCCCAAATTTTGGACGGCTCTGTTTGCAAGAATCTCGTTTACAGTACAAGGTCAATATCGCAGACAGCGAGAAATGGATAAAGAAGTTGCGGTAATTACGTACAATGCAATATCACTCAGCAATGAAATCTATGTCACAGGCCCGTAGCAGCATAATGAGTGGATTCAGGTACGATGACTCTAAGTGAAATAAGTCACAGAGAAAAAGAAACATCATAAGATATCACTACTACACGGAATGTAAACTTGGCTACACAGGAACTGAATTACAAAACAGAACAGGGTCTCAAATGTAGAAAACCAACTTATGCTTGCTTAAGGGGAAAGGTGAGTTGGGGTGCTGCATAAAACCACAGATTGAAATTAGCACAGATAACGTTCCATAAGCCAAATATGTAATAGACAAGAGCTTCTCCTTGCTCAACGAAGTGGACTCAACACCCCATATTAAACGCCTAAGAATATACCTGACTAGTAAGAATCTTAAAACTTATGGATTTATGTCTCCGAAAGAGAATCAAGCGTGTGTACAGCGGCATAAATGCAGCAGTGATAGGATTGGTGAGGTTCGGTGAGCAAATGCAGACCCTTTGAAGTCATACTGCATGGTACCCATTCCATGGGTCTCAAATCTCCAGGTTTAAGGGATTCTTCCTTCAGCTAAAACATGCATGTGGACCCCAGAGTATGATCCACCGTGTGTTCGGGAAACGTGTTCAAATGTGTCTCAGTTTTCGTCCCCTGGTACACGGGCGCAACATTCCAGACGCTTTACTAACACTCTCCCCACTTGGAGAGTCAGTGCCTTTAACCTCCTGTTTGGCCCAGTTTGCAATTTCTGCGGAAAATGAACAGGAATAGGGAGAACCAATGAGAGACTAGCTGGAGGTGTCTGGACGGGCAAATTTAACTCTCATTTCCCACCAGGAAGAGGAATTAACCAAAGGCTCAGCGTGCCGTGCCGGAACCACACTAGGGCCTGAAGCAATCCTGCGGTGTTGCGGCCAGCTCACAAGAAAGCGAGTTGAAGAAAGGAGCTCGGGGCACTGTCATTCACAAACCTGTAGAGTTATAAATGACAGCTATCGTCCAAGAATATATTGAAGTAAGGCTGCCAAGAGGACTTGAATGTGGGGCAGAATTGCAGAAAACCGATTTCAGGAGGTAGACTGGAATTGCATGTAAAGCATAGGAAAAGAGGCAGAACGTCCACAATGATGCACTTGGCCAAAAATGGCGTATGCGTTTTTTCTGAATATATTCAGGAAAAAACACATACGCCCTTTTTGGCCAACCAAGCAAGCTTGCAAATGAAATCTGCACTACAATGAAGTCTCACTGCCCCCCGGTCAAAAGGGCCATCTGAAAAAAGTGTAAAATCCAGAAAGGCAGGACAGACCATGGAGAACTGGGAGCCTTGTTATGCTGATGGGCGGGATGTAAATTGCCAACAGCCACTCTGGAGAAGTTTATGGTGTTTCCTGAAACATCTAAAAAACAAAGCAACAGAGCCTAGGGCACTTCCACTTATGGTCCTATAGCTTAGGGAAATTAAAATCAAAAAGACACAGCCACCCCAAAGTTTGGGACGGCTCTGTTTACAAGAACCTCGTTTACGGTACAAGTTCAATATCACAGAAAGCGAAAAATGGATAAAGACGTTGTGGTACTTACGTACAATGCAATATCACTCAGCAATGAAATCTATGCCATCAGGCCCGTAGCAGCATAATGAGTGGATTCAGGTACGATGATTCTAAGTGAAATAAGTCACACAGAAAAAGAAACATCATAAGATATCACTACTACACGGAATGTAAACTTGACTACAAAGGAACTGAATTACAAAACAGAACAGGGTCTCAAATGTAGAAAACCAACTTATGCTTGCTTAAGGGGAAAGGTGAGTTGGGGTGCTGCATAAAACCAGGGATTGAAATTAGCACAGATAACGTTTCATAAGCCAAATATGTAATAGACAAGAGTTACTCCTTGCTCAACGAAGTGGACTCAACACCCCATATTAAACGCCTAAGTATATACCTGAGTAGTAAGAATCTTAAAACCTATGGATTTATATGTCTCCGAAAGAGAATGAAGCGTGTGTACAGCGGCATAAACGCAGCAGTGATAGGATTGGTGAGGTTCGGTGAGCAAATGCAGACCCTTTGAAGTCATATTGCATGGTACCCATTCCATGGGTCTCAATTCTCCAGGTTTAAGGGATTCTTCCTTCAGCTAAAACATGCATGTGGAACCCAAAGTACGATCCACCATGTGATCGGGAAACGTGTTCAAATGTGTGTCAGTTTTCGTCCCCTGGTACTCGGGTGCAACATTCCAGATGCTTTACTAACACTCTCCCCACTTGGAGAGTCAGTGCCTTTAACCTCCTGTTTGGCCCAGTTTGCAATTTCTGCGGAAAATGAACAGGAATAGGGAGAACCAATGAGAGACTAGCTGGAGGTGTCTGGACGGGCATATTTAACTCTCATTTCCCACCAGGAAGAGGAATTAAACAAAGTCTCAGCGTGCCGTGCCGGAACCACACTAGGGCCTGAAGCAATCCTGCGGTGTTGCGGCCAGCTCACAAGAAAGCGAGTTGAAGAAAGGAGCTCAGGGGCACTGTCATTCACAAACCTGCAGAGTTATAAATGACAGCTATCGTCCAAAAATATATTGAAGTAAGGCTGCCAAGAGGACTTGAGAGCGGGGCAGAATTGCAGGAAACCGATTTCAGGAGGTAGACTGGAATTGCATGTAAAGCATAGGAAAAGAGGCAGAACGTCCACAATGACGCACTTGGCCAAAAAGGGCGTATGCGTTTTTTCCTGAATATATTCAGGAAAAAACGCATACGACCTTTTGGCCAACCAAGCAAGCTTGCAAAGGAAATCTGCACTACAATGAAGTCTCACTGCCCCACAGTCAAAAGGGCCATCTGAAAAAAGTGTAAAATCCAGAAAGGCAGGACAGGCCATGGAGAACTGGGAGCCTTGATATGCTGATGGGCGAGATGTAAATTGCCAACAGCCACTCTGGAGAAGTGTATGGTGTTTCCTGAAACATCTAAAAAACAAAGCAACAGAGCCTAGGGCACTTCCACTTATGGTCCTATAGCTTAGGGAAATGAAAATCAAAAAGACACAGCCACCCCAAAGTTTGGGACGGCTCTGTTTACAAGAAGCTTGTTTACGGTACAAGTTCAATATCACAGAAAGCGAAAAATGGATAAAGAAGTTGTGGTACTTACGTACAATACAATATCACTCAGCAATGAAATCTATGTCATCAGGCCCGTAGCAGCATAATGAGTGGATTCAGGTACGATGATTCTAAGTGAAATAAGTCACACAGAAAAAGAAACATCATAAGATATCACTACTACATGGAATGTAAACTTGACTACACAGGAACTGAATTACAAAACAGAACAGGGTCTCAAATGTAGAAAACCAACTTATGCTTGCTTAAGGGGAAAGGTGAGTTGGGGTGCTGCATAAAACCAGAGATTGAAATTAGCACAGATACCCTTCCATAAGCCAAATAAGTAATAGACAAGAGCTACTCCTTGCTCATCGAAGTGGACTCAACACCAAATATTAAACGCCTAAGAATATACCTGATTAGTAAGAATCTTAAAACCTATGGATTTATATGTCTCCGAAAGAGAATCAAGCGTGTGTACAGCGGCATAAACGCAGCAGTGATAGGATTGGTGAGGTTCGGTGAGCAAATGCAGACCCTTAGAAGTCATAGTGCATGGTACCCATTCCATGGGTCTCAACTATCCAGGTTTAAGAGATTCTTCCTTCAGCTAAAACATGCATGTGGAACCCAGAGTATGATCCACCGTGTGTTCGGGAAACGTGTTCAAATGTGTCTCAGTTTTCGTCCCCTGGTACACGGGCGCAACATTCCAGACGCTTTACTAACATTCTCCCCACTTGGAGAGTCAGTGCCTTTAACCTCCTGTTTGGCCCAGTTTGCAATTTCTGTGGAAAATGAACAGGAATAGGGAGAACCAATGTGAGACTAGCTGGAGGTGTCTGGACGGGCAAATTTAACTCTCATTTCCCACCAGGAAGAGGAATTAACCAAAGTCTCAGCGTGCCGTGCCCGAACCACACTAGGGCCTGAAGCAATCCTGCGGTGTTGCGGCCAGCTCACAAGAAAGCGAGTTGAAGAAAGGAGCTCAGGGGCACTGTCATTCACAAACCTGCAGAGTTATAAATGACAGCTATCGTCCAAAAATACATTGAAGTAAGGCTCCAAAGAGGACTTGAAAGCAGGGCAGAATTGCAGGAAACCGATTTCAGGAGGTAGACTGGAATTGCATGTAAAGCATAGGAAAAGAGGCAGAACGTTCACAATGATGCACGTGGCCAAAAAGTGCCTATGCATTTTATCCTGAATATATTCAGGAAAAAACACATACGCCCTTTTGGCCAACCAAGCAAGCTTGCAAAGGAAATCTGCACTACAATGAAGTCTCACTGCCCCCCGGTCAAAAGGGCCATCTGAAAAAAGTGTAAAATCCAGAAAGGCAGGACAGGCCATGGAGAACTGGGAGCATTGTTATGCTGGTGGGCGGGATGTAAATTGCCAACAGCCACCCTGTAGAGGTGTATGGTGTTTCCTGAAACATCTAAAAAACAAAGCAACAGAGCCTAGGGCACTTCCACTTATGGTCCTATAGCTTAGGGAAATTAAAATCAAAAAGACACAGCCACCCCAAATTTTGGACGGCTCTGTTTGCAAGAATCTCGTTTACAGTACAAGGTCAATATCGCAGAGAGCGAGAAATGGATAAAGAAGTTGCGGTAATTACGTACAATGCAATATCACTCAGCAATGAAATCTATGTCACAGGCCCGTAGCAGCATAATGAGTGGATTCAGGTACGATGATTCTAAGTGAAATAAGTCACAGAGAAAAAGAAACATCATAAGATATCACTACTACACGGAATGTAAACTTGGCTACACAGGAACTGAATTACAAAACAGAACAGGGTCTCAAATGTAGAAAACCAACTTATGCTTGCTTAAGGGGAAAGGTGAGTTGGGGTGCTGCATAAAACCACAGATTGAAATTAGCACAGATAACGTTCCATAAGCCAAATATGTAATAGACAAGAGCTTCTCCTTGCTCAACGAAGTGGACTCAACACCCCATATTAAACGCCTAAGAATATACCTGACTAGTAAGAATCTTAAAACTTATGGATTTATGTCTCCGAAAGAGAATCAAGCGTGTGTACAGCGGCATAAATGCAGCAGTGATAGGATTGGTGAGGTTCGGTGAGCAAATGCAGACCCTTTGAAGTCATACTGCATGGTACCCATTCCATGGGTCTCAAATCTCCAGGTTTAAGGGATTCTTCCTTCAGCTAAAACATGCATGTGGACCCCAGAGTATGATCCACCGTGTGTTCGGGAAACGTGTTCAAATGTGTCTCAGTTTTCGTCCCCTGGTACACGGGCGCAACATTCCAGACGCTTTACTAACACTCTCCCCACTTGGAGAGTCAGTGCCTTTAACCTCCTGTTTGGCCCAGTTTGCAATTTCTGCGGAAAATGAACAGGAATAGGGAGAACCAATGAGAGACTAGCTGGAGGTGTCTGGACGGGCAAATTTAACTCTCATTTCCCACCAGGAAGAGGAATTAACCAAAGGCTCAGCGTGCCGTGCCGGAACAACACTAGGGCCTGAAGCAATCCTGCGGTGTTGCGGCCAGCTCACAAGAAAGCGAGTTGAAGAAAGGAGCTCGGGGCACTGTCATTCACAAACCTGTAGAGTTATAAATGACAGCTATCGTCCAAGAATATATTGAAGTAAGGCTGCCAAGAGGACTTGAATGTGGGGCAGAATTGCAGAAAACCGATTTCAGGAGGTAGACTGGAATTGCATGTAAAGCATAGGAAAAGAGGCAGAACGTCCACAATGATGCACTTGGCCAAAAATGGCGTATGCGTTTTTTCAGAATATATTCAGGAAAAAACACATACGCCGTTTTTGGCCAACCAAGCAAGCTTGCAAAGGAAATCTGCACTACAATGAAGTCTCACTGCCCCCCGGTCAAAAGGGCCATCTGAAAAAAGTGTAAAATCCAGAAAGGCAGGACAGACCATGGAGAACTGGGAGCCTTGTTATGCTGATGGGCGGGATGTAAATTGCCAACAGCCACTCTGGAGAAGTTTATGGTGTTTCCTGAAACATCTAAAAAACAAAGCAACACAGCCTAGGGCACTTCCACTTATGGTCCTATAGCTTAGGGAAATTAAAATCAAAAAGACACAGCCACCCCAAAGTTTGGGACGGCTCTGTTTACAAGAACCTCGTTTACGGTACAAGTTCAATATCACAGAAAGCGAAAAATGGATAAAGACGTTGTGGTACTTACGTACAATGCAATATCACTCAGCAATGAAATCTATGCCATCAGGCCCGTAGCAGCATAATGAGTGGATTCAGGTACGATGATTCTAAGTGAAATAAGTCACACAGAAAAAGAAACATCATAAGATATCACTACTACACGGAATGTAAACTTGACTACAAAGGAACTGAATTACAAAACAGAACAGGGTCTCAAATGTAGAAAACCAACTTATGCTTGCTTAAGGGGAAAGGTGAGTTGGGGTGCTGCATAAAACCAGGGATTGAAATTAGCACAGATACCGTTTCATAAGCCAAATATGTAATAGACAAGAGTTACTCCTTGCTCAACGAAGTGGACTCAACACCCCATATTAAACGCCTAAGTATATACCTGAGTAGTAAGAATCTTAAAACCTATGGATTTATATGTCTCCGAAAGAGAATGAAGCGTGTGTACAGCGGCATAAACGCAGCAGTGATAGGATTGGTGAGGTTCGGTGAGCAAATGCAGACCCTTTGAAGTCATATTGCATGGTACCCATTCCATGGGTCTCAATTCTCCAGGTTTAAGGGATTCTTCCTTCAGCTAAAACATGCATGTGGAACCCAAAGTACGATCCACCATGTGATCGGGAAACGTGTTCAAATGTGTGTCAGTTTTCGTCCCCTGGTACTCGGGTGCAACATTCCAGATGCTTTACTAACACTCTCCCCACTTGGAGAGTCAGTGCCTTTAACCTCCTGTTTGGCCCAGTTTGCAATTTCTGCGGAAAATGAACAGGAATAGGGAGAACCAATGAGAGACTAGCTGGAGGTGTCTGGACGGGCATATTTAACTCTCATTTCCCACCAGGAAGAAGAATTAAACAAAGTCTCAGCGTGCCGTGCCGGAACCACACTAGGGCCTGAAGCAATCCTGCGGTGTTGCGGCCAGCTCACAAGAAAGCGAGTTGAAGAAAGGAGCTCAGGGGCACTGTCATTCACAAACCTGCAGAGTTATAAATGACAGCTATCGTCCAAAAATATATTGAAGTAAGGCTGCCAAGAGGACTTGAGAGCGGGGCAGAATTGCAGGAAACCGATTTCAGGAGGTAGACTGGAATTGCATGTAAAGCATAGGAAAAGAGGCAGAACGTCCACAATGACGCACTTGGCCAAAAAGTGCGTATGCGTTTTTTCCTGAATATATTCAGGAAAAAACGCATACGACCTTTTGGCCAACCAAGCAAGCTTGCAAAGGAAATCTGCACTACAATGAAGTCTCACTGCCCCCCAGTCAAAAGGGCCATCTGAAAAAAGTGTAAAATCCAGAAAGGCAGGACAGGCCATGGAGAACTGGGAGCCTTGATATGCTGATGGGCGAGATGTAAATTGCCAACAGCCACTCTGGAGAAGTGTATGGTGTTTCCTGAAACATCTAAAAAACAAAGCAACAGAGCCTAGGGTACTTCCACTTATGGTCCTATAGCTTAGGGAAATGAAAATCAAAAAGACACAGCCACCCCAAAGTTTGGGACGGCTCTGTTTACAAGAAGCTTGTTTACGGTACAAGTTCAATATCACAGAAAGCGAAAAATGGATAAAGAAGTTGTGGTACTTACGTACAATACAATATCACTCAGCAATGAAATCTATGTCATCAGGCCCGTAGCAGCATAATGAGTGGATTCAGGTACGATGATTCTAAGTGAAATAAGTCACACAGAAAAAGAAACATCATAAGATATCACTACTACATGGAATGTAAACTTGACTACACAGGAACTGAATTACAAAACAGAACAGGGTCTCAAATGTAGAAAACCAACTTATGCTTGCTTAAGGGGAAAGGTGAGTTGGGGTGCTGCATAAAACCAGAGATTGAAATTAGCACAGATACCCTTCCATAAGCCAAATAAGTAATAGACAAGAGCTACTCCTTGCTCATCGAAGTGGACTCAACACCAAATATTAAACGCCTAAGAATATACCTGATTAGTAAGAATCTTAAAACCTATGGATTTATATGTCTCCGAAAGAGAATCAAGCGTGTGTACAGCGGCATAAACGCAGCAGTGATAGGATTGGTGAGGTTCGGTGAGCAAATGCAGACCCTTAGAAGTCATAGTGCATGGTACCCATTCCATGGGTCTCAACTATCCAGGTTTAAGAGATTCTTCCTTCAGCTAAAACATGCATGTGGAACCCAGAGTATGATCCACCGTGTGTTCGGGAAACGTGTTCAAATGTGTCTCAGTTTTCGTCCCCTGGTACACGGGCGCAACATTCCAGACGCTTTACTAACATTCTCCCCACTTGGAGAGTCAGTGCCTTTAACCTCCTGTTTGGCCCAGTTTGCAATTTCTGTGGAAAATGAACAGGAATAGGGAGAACCAATGTGAGACTAGCTGGAGGTGTCTGGACGGGCAAATTTAACTCTCATTTCCCACCAGGAAGAGGAATTAACCAAAGTCTCAGCGTGCCGTGCCCGAACCACACTAGGGCCTGAAGCAATCCTGCGGTGTTGCGGCCAGCTCACAAGAAAGCGAGTTGAAGAAAGGAGCTCAGGGGCACTGTCATTCACAAACCTGCAGAGTTATAAATGACAGCTATCGTCCAAAAATACATTGAAGTAAGGCTCCAAAGAGGACTTGAAAGCAGGGCAGAATTGCAGGAAACCGATTTCAGGAGGTAGACTGGAATTGCATGTAAAGCATAGGAAAAGAGGCAGAACGTTCACAATGATGCACGTGGCCAAAAAGTGCCTATGCATTTTATCCTGAATATATTCAGGAAAAAACACATACGCCCTTTTGGCCAACCAAGCAAGCTTGCAAAGGAAATCTGCACTACAATGAAGTCTCACTGCCCCCCGGTCAAAAGGGCCATCTGAAAAAAGTGTAAAATCCAGAAAGGCAGGACAGGCCATGGAGAACTGGGAGCATTGTTATGCTGGTGGGCGGGATGTAAATTGCCAACAGCCACCCTGTAGAGGTGTATGGTGTTTCCTGAAACATCTAAAAAACAAAGCAACAGAGCCTAGGGCACTTCCACTTATGGTCCTATAGCTTAGGGAAATTAAAATCAAAAAGACACAGCCACCCCAAATTTTGGACGGCTCTGTTTGCAAGAATCTCGTTTACAGTACAAGGTCAATATCGCAGAGAGCGAGAAATGGATAAAGAAGTTGCGGTAATTACGTACAATGCAATATCACTCAGCAATGAAATCTATGTCACAGGCCCGTAGCAGCATAATGAGTGGATTCAGGTACGATGATTCTAAGTGAAATAAGTCACAGAGAAAAAGAAACATCATAAGATATCACTACTACACGGAATGTAAACTTGGCTACACAGGAACTGAATTACAAAACAGAACAGGGTCTCAAATGTAGAAAACCAACTTATGCTTGCTTAAGGGGAAAGGTGAGTTGGGGTGCTGCATAAAACCAGAGATTGAAATTAGCACAGATACCGTTCCATAAGCCAAATATGTAATAGACAAGAGCTTCTCCTTGCTCAACGAAGTGGACTCAACACCCCATATTAAACGCCTAAGAATATACCTGACTAGTAAGAATCTTAAAACTTATGGATTTATGTCTCCGAAAGAGAATCAAGCGTGTGTACAGCGGCATAAATGCAGCAGTGATAGGATTGGTGAGGTTCGGTGAGCAAATGCAGACCCTTTGAAGTCATACTGCATGGTACCCATTCCATGGGTCTCAAATCTCCAGGTTTAAGGGATTCTTCCTTCAGCTAAAACATGCATGTGGACCCCAGAGTATGATCCACCGTGTGTTCGGGAAACGTGTTCAAATGTGTCTCAGTTTTCGTCCCCTGGTACACGGGCGCAACATTCCAGACGCTTTACTAACACTCTCCCCACTTGGAGAGTCAGTGCCTTTAACCTCCTGTTTGGCCCAGTTTGCAATTTCTGCGGAAAATGAACAGGAATAGGGAGAACCAATGAGAGACTAGCTGGAGGTGTCTGGACGGGCAAATTTAACTCTCATTTCCCACCAGGAAGAGGAATTAACCAAAGGCTCAGCGTGCCGTGCCGGAACAACACTAGGGCCTGAAGCAATCCTGCGGTGTTGCGGCCAGCTCACAAGAAAGCGAGTTGAAGAAAGGAGCTCGGGGCACTGTCATTCACAAACCTGTAGAGTTATAAATGACAGCTATCGTCCAAGAATATATTGAAGTAAGGCTGCCAAGAGGACTTGAATGTGGGGCAGAATTGCAGAAAACCGATTTCAGGAGGTAGACTGGAATTGCATGTAAAGCATAGGAAAAGAGGCAGAACGTCCACAATGATGCACTTGGCCAAAAATGGCGTATGCGTTTTTTCAGAATATATTCAGGAAAAAACACATACGCCGTTTTTGGCCAACCAAGCAAGCTTGCAAAGGAAATCTGCACTACAATGAAGTCTCACTGCCCCCCGGTCAAAAGGGCCATCTGAAAAAAGTGTAAAATCCAGAAAGGCAGGACAGACCATGGAGAACTGGGAGCCTTGTTATGCTGATGGGCGGGATGTAAATTGCCAACAGCCACTCTGGAGAAGTTTATGGTGTTTCCTGAAACATCTAAAAAACAAAGCAACACAGCCTAGGGCACTTCCACTTATGGTCCTATAGCTTAGGGAAATTAAAATCAAAAAGACACAGCCACCCCAAAGTTTGGGACGGCTCTGTTTACAAGAACCTCGTTTACGGTACAAGTTCAATATCACAGAAAGCGAAAAATGGATAAAGACGTTGTGGTACTTACGTACAATGCAATATCACTCAGCAATGAAATCTATGCCATCAGGCCCGTAGCAGCATAATGAGTGGATTCAGGTACGATGATTCTAAGTGAAATAAGTCACACAGAAAAAGAAACATCATAAGATATCACTACTACACGGAATGTAAACTTGACTACAAAGGAACTGAATTACAAAACAGAACAGGGTCTCAAATGTAGAAAACCAACTTATGCTTGCTTAAGGGGAAAGGTGAGTTGGGGTGCTGCATAAAACCAGGGATTGAAATTAGCACAGATACCGTTTCATAAGCCAAATATGTAATAGACAAGAGTTACTCCTTGCTCAACGAAGTGGACTCAACACCCCATATTAAACGCCTAAGTATATACCTGAGTAGTAAGAATCTTAAAACCTATGGATTTATATGTCTCCGAAAGAGAATGAAGCGTGTGTACAGCGGCATAAACGCAGCAGTGATAGGATTGGTGAGGTTCGGTGAGCAAATGCAGACCCTTTGAAGTCATATTGCATGGTACCCATTCCATGGGTCTCAATTCTCCAGGTTTAAGGGATTCTTCCTTCAGCTAAAACATGCATGTGGAACCCAAAGTACGATCCACCATGTGATCGGGAAACGTGTTCAAATGTGTGTCAGTTTTCGTCCCCTGGTACTCGGGTGCAACATTCCAGATGCTTTACTAACACTCTCCCCACTTGGAGAGTCAGTGCCTTTAACCTCCTGTTTGGCCCAGTTTGCAATTTCTGCGGAAAATGAACAGGAATAGGGAGAACCAATGAGAGACTAGCTGGAGGTGTCTGGACGGGCATATTTAACTCTCATTTCCCACCAGGAAGAAGAATTAAACAAAGTCTCAGCGTGCCGTGCCGGAACCACACTAGGGCCTGAAGCAATCCTGCGGTGTTGCGGCCAGCTCACAAGAAAGCGAGTTGAAGAAAGGAGCTCAGGGGCACTGTCATTCACAAACCTGCAGAGTTATAAATGACAGCTATCGTCCAAAAATATATTGAAGTAAGGCTGCCAAGAGGACTTGAGAGCGGGGCAGAATTGCAGGAAACCGATTTCAGGAGGTAGACTGGAATTGCATGTAAAGCATAGGAAAAGAGGCAGAACGTCCACAATGACGCACTTGGCCAAAAAGGGCGTATGCGTTTTTTCCTGAATATATTCAGGAAAAAACGCATACGACCTTTTGGCCAACCAAGCAAGCTTGCAAAGGAAATCTGCACTACAATGAAGTCTCACTGCCCCCCAGTCAAAAGGGCCATCTGAAAAAAGTGTAAAATCCAGAAAGGCAGGACAGGCCATGGAGAACTGGGAGCCTTGATATGCTGATGGGCGAGATGTAAATTGCCAACAGCCACTCTGGAGAAGTGTATGGTGTTTCCTGAAACATCTAAAAAACAAAGCAACAGAGCCTAGGGTACTTCCACTTATGGTCCTATAGCTTAGGGAAATGAAAATCAAAAAGACACAGCCACCCCAAAGTTTGGGACGGCTCTGTTTACAAGAAGCTTGTTTACGGTACAAGTTCAATATCACAGAAAGCGAAAAATGGATAAAGAAGTTGTGGTACTTACGTACAATACAATATCACTCAGCAATGAAATCTATGTCATCAGGCCCGTAGCAGCATAATGAGTGGATTCAGGTACGATGATTCTAAGTGAAATAAGTCACACAGAAAAAGAAACATCATAAGATATCACTACTACATGGAATGTAAACTTGACTACACAGGAACTGAATTACAAAACAGAACAGGGTCTCAAATGTAGAAAACCAACTTATGCTTGCTTAAGGGGAAAGGTGAGTTGGGGTGCTGCATAAAACCAGAGATTGAAATTAGCACAGATACCCTTCCATAAGCCAAATAAGTAATAGACAAGAGCTACTCCTTGCTCATCGAAGTGGACTCAACACCAAATATTAAACGCCTAAGAATATACGTGATTAGTAAGAATCTTAAAACCTATGGATTTATATGTCTCCGAAAGAGAATCAAGCGTGTGTACAGCGGCATAAATGCAGCAGTGATAGGATTGGTGAGGTTTGGTGAGCAAATGCAGACCCTTAGAAGTCATAGTGCATGGTACCCATTCCATGGGTCTCAACTATCCAGGTTTAAGAGATTCTTCCTTCAGCTAAAACATGCATGTGGAACCCAGAGTATGATCCACCGTGTGTTCGGGAAACGTGTTCAAATGTGTCTCAGTTTTCGTCCCCTGGTACACGGGCGCAACATTCCAGACGCTTTACTAACATTCTCCCCACTTGGAGAGTCAGTGCCTTTAACCTCCTGTTTGGCCCAGTTTGCAATTTCTGTGGAAAATGAACAGGAATAGGGAGAACCAATGTGAGACTAGCTGGAGGTGTCTGGACGGGCAAATTTAACTCTCATTTCCCACCAGGAAGAGGAATTAACCAAAGTCTCAGCGTGCCGTGCCCGAACCACACTAGGGCCTGAAGCAATCCTGCGGTGTTGCGGCCAGCTCACAAGAAAGCGAGTTGAAGAAAGGAGCTCAGGGGCACTGTCATTCACAAACCTGCAGAGTTATAAATGACAGCTATCGTCCAAAAATATATTGAAGTAAGGCTTCCAAGGGGACTTGAAAGCGGGGCAGAATTGCAGGAAACCGATTTCAGGAGGTAGACTGGAATTGCATGTAAAGCATAGGAAAAGAGGCAGAACGTCCACAATGATGCACTTGGCCAAAAACGGCGTATGCATTTTTTCCTGAATATATTCAGGAAAAAACGCATACGCCCTTTTGGCCAACAAAGCAAGCTCGCAAAGGAAATCTGCACTACAATGAAGTCTCACTGCCCACCTGTCAAAAGGGCCATCTGAAAAAAGTGTAAAATCCAGAAAGGCAGGACAGGCCATGGAGAACTGGGAGCCTTGTTATGCTGATGGGCGGGATGTAAATTGCCAACAGCCACTATGGAGAAGTGTATGGTGTTTCCTGAAACATCTAAAAAACAAAGCAACAGAGCCTAGGGCACTTCCTCTTATGGTCCTATAGCTTAGGGAAATTAAAATCAAAATGACACAGCCATCCCAAAGTTTGGGACGGCTCTGTTTACAAGAACCTCGTTTACGGTACAAATTCAATATCACAGAAAGCGAAAAATGGATAAAGAAGTTGTGGTACTTATGTACAATGCCATATCACTCAGCAATGAAATCTATGTCATCAGGCCCGTAGCAGCATAATGAGTGGATTCAGGTACGATGATTCTAAGTGAAATAAGTCACACAGAAAAAGAAAAATCATAAGATATCACTAATACACGGAATGTAAACTTGGCTACACAGAAACTGAATTACAAAACAGAACAGGGTCTCAAATGTAGAAAACCAACTTATGCTTGCTTAAGGGGAAAGGTGAGTTAGGGTGCTGCATAAAACCAGAGATTGAAATTAGCACAGATACCGTTCCATAAGCCAAATATGTAATAGACAAGAGCTACTCCTTGCTCAACGAAGTGGACTCAACACCCCATATTAAACGCCTAAGAATATACCTGACTAGTAAGAATCTTAAAACCTATGGATTTATATGTCTCCGAAAGAGAATCAAGCGTGTGTACAGCGGCATAAACGCAGCAGTGATAGGATTGGTGAGGTTCGGTGAGCAAATGCAGACCCTTTGAAGTCATATTGCATGGTACCCATTCCATGGGTCTCAACTCTCCACATTTAAGGGATTCTTCCTTCAGCTAAAACATGCATGTGGAACCCAGAGTATGGTCCATCGTGTGTTCGGGAAACGTGTTCAAATGTGTCTCAGTTTTCGTCCCCTGGTACACGGGCGCAACATTCCAGACGCTTTACTAACACTCTCCCCACTTGGAGAGTCAGTGCCTTTAACCTCCTGTTTGGCCCAGTTTGCAATTTCTGCGGAAAATGAACAGGAATAGGGAGAACCAATGAGAGACTAGCTGGAGGTGTCTGGACGGGCAAATTTAACTCTCATTTCCCACCAGGAAGAGGAATTAACAAAAGGCTCAGTGTGCCGTGCGGGAACCAAACTAGGGCCTGAATCAATCCTGCGGTGTTGCGGCCAGCTCACAAGAAAGCGAGTTGAAGAAAAGAGCTCAGGGGCACTGTCATTCACAAACCTGCAGAGTTATAAATGACAGCTATCGTCCAAAAATATATTGAAGTAAGGCTGCCAAGAGGACTTGAAAGCGGGGCAGAATTGCAGGAAACCGATTTCAGGAGGTAGACTGGAATTGCATGTAAAGCATAGGAAAAGAGGCAGAACGTCCACAATGATGCACTTGGCCAAAAAGGGCGTATGCGTTTTTTCCTGAATATATACAGGAAAAAACGCATACGCCCTTTTGGTCAACCAAGCAAGCTTGCAAAGGAAATCTGCACTACAATGAAGTCTCACTGCCCCCCGGTCAAAAGGGCCATCTGAAAAAAGTGTAAAATCCAGAAAGGCAGGACAGGCCATGGAGAACTGGGAGTCTTGTTATGCTGATAGGCGGGATGTAAATTGCCAACAGCCACTCTGGAGAAGTGTATGGTGTTTCTTGAAATATCTAAAAAAAAAAGCAACAGAGCCTAGGGCACTTCCACTTATGGTCCTACAGCTTAGGGAAATTAAAATAAAAAAGACACAGCCACCCCAAAGTTTGGGATGGCTCTGATTACAAGAACCTAGTTTACGGTACAAGTTCAATATCACAGAAAGCGAAAAATGGATAAAGAAGTTGTGGTACTTACGTACAATGCAATATCACTCAGCAATGAAATCTATGTCATCAGGCCCGTAGCAGCATAATGAGTGGATTCAGGTACGATGATTCTAAGTGAAATAAGTCACACAGAAAAAGAAACATCATAAGATATCACTACTACACGGAATGTAAACTTGGCTACACAGGAACTGAATTACAAAACAGAACAGGGTCTCAAATGTAGAAAACCAACTTATGCTTGCTTAAGGGGAAAGGTGAGTTGGGGTGCTGCATAAAACCAGAGATTGAAATTAGCACAGATACCGTTCCATAAGCCAAATATGTAATAGACAAGAGCTACTCCTTGCTCAACGAAGTGGACTCAACACCCCATATTAAACGCCTAAGAATATACCTGACTAGTAAGAATCTTAAAACCTATGGATTTATATGTCTCCGAAAGAGAATCAAGCGTGTGTACAGCGGCATAAACGCAGCAGTGATAGGATTGGTGAGGTTCGGTGAGCAAATGCAGACCCTTTGAAGTCATATTGCATGGTACCCATTCCATGGGTCTCAACTCTCCAGGTTTAAGGGATTCTTCCTTCAGCTAAAACATGCATGTGGAACCCAGAGTATGATCCACCGTGTGTTCGGGAAACGTGTTCAAATGTGTCTCAGTTTTTGTCCCCTGGTACACGGGCGCAACATTCCAGAAGCTTTACTAACACTCTCTCCACTTGGAGAGTCAGTGCCTTTAACCTCCTGTTTGGCCCAGTTTGCAATTTCTGCGGAAAATGAACAGGAATAGGGAGAACCAATGAGAGACTAGCTGGAGGTGTCTGGACGGGCAAATTTAACTCTCATTTCCCACCAGGAAGAGGAATTAACCAAAGGCTCAGCGTGCCGTGCCGGAACCACACTAGGGCCTGAAGCAATCCTGCGGTGTTGCAGCCAGCTCACAAGAAAGCGAGTTGAAGAAAGGAGCTCAGGGGCACTGTCATTCACAAACCTGCAGAGTTATAAATGACAGCTATCGTCCAAAAATATATTGAAGTAAGGCTGCCAAGGGGACTTGAAAGCGGGGCAGAATTGCAGGAAACCGATTTCAGGAGGTAGACTGGAATTGCATGTAAAGCATAGGAAAAGAGGCAGAACGTCCACAATGATGCACTTGGCCAAAAAGGGCATATGCGTTTTTTCCTTAATATATTCAGGAAAAAACGCATATGCCCTTTTGGCCAACCAAGCAAGCTCGCAAAGGAAATCTGCACTACAATGAAGTCTCACTGCCCCCCGGTCAAAAGGGCCATCTGAAAAAAGTGTAAAATCCAGAAAGGCAGGACAGGCCATGGAGAACTGGGAGCCTTGTTATGCTGATGGGCGGGATGTAAATTGCCAACAGCCACTCTGGAGAAGTGTATGGTGTTTCCTGAAACATCTAAAAAACAAAGCAACAGAGCCTAGGGCACTTCCTCTTATGGTCCTATAGCTTAGGGAAATTAAAATCAAAAAGACACAGCCATCCCAAAGTTTGGGACGGCTCTGTTTACAAGAACCTCGTTTACGGTACAAATTCAATATCACAGAAAGCGAGTAATGGATAAAGAAGTTGTGGTACTTACGTACAATGCAATATCACTCAGCAATGAAATCTATGTCATCAGGCCCATAACAGCATAATGAGTGGATTCAGGTATGATGATTCTAAGTGAAATAAGTCACACAGAAAAAGAAACATTATAAGATATCACTAATACACGGAATGTAAACTTGGCTGCACAGGAAGTGAATTACAAAACAGAACAGGGTCTCAAATGTAGAAAACCAACTTATGCTTGCTTAAGGGGAAAGGTGAGTTGGGGTGCTGCATAAAACCAGAGATTGAAATTAGCACAGATACCGTTCAATAAGCCAAATATGTAATAGACAAGAGCTACTGCTTGCTCAACGAAGTGGACTCAACACCCCATATTAAACGCCTAAGAATATACCTGACTAGTAAGAATCTTAAAACCTATGGATTTATATGTCTCCGAAAGAGAATCAAGCGTGTGTACAGCGGCATAAACGCAGCAGTGATAGGATTGGTGAGGTTCGGTGAGCAAATGCAGACCCTTTGAAGTCATATTGCATGGTACCCATTCCATGGGTCTCAACTCTCCAGGTTTAAGGGATTCTTCCTTCAGCTAAAACATGCATGTGGAACCCAGAGTATGGTCCACCGTGTGTTCGGGAAACGTGTTCAAATGTGTCTCAGTTTTCATCCCCTGGTACACGGGCGCAACATTCCAGACGCTTTACTAACACTCTCCCCACTTGGAGAGTCAGTGCCTTTAACCTCCTGTTTGGCCAAGTTTGCAATTTCTGCGGAAAATGAACAGGAATAGGGAGAACCAATGAGAGACTAGCTGGAGGTGTCTGGACGGGCAAATTTAACTCTCATTTCCCACCAGGAAGAGGAATTAACCAAAGGCTCAGCGTGCCGTGCCGGAACCACACTAGGGCCTGAAGCAATCCTGCGGTGTTGCGGCCAGCTCACAAGAAAGCGAGTTGAAGAAAGGAGCTCAGGGGCACTGTCATTCACAAACCTGCAGAGTTATAAATGACAGCTATCGTCCAAAAATATATTGAAGTAAGGCTGCCAAGAGGACTTGAATGCGGGGCAGAATTGCAGGAAACCGATTTCAGGAGGTAGACTGGAATTGCATGTAAAGCATAGGAAAAGAGGCAGAACGTCCACACTGATGCACTTGGCCAAAAAGGGCATATGCGTTTTTTCCTTAATATATTCAGGAAAAAACGCATATGCCCTTTTGGCCAACCAAGCAAGCTTGCAAAGGAAATCTGCACTACAATGAAGTCTCACTGCCCCCTGGTCAAAAGGGCCATCTGAAAAAAGTGTAAAATCCAGAAAGGCAGGACAGGCCATGGAGAACTGGCAGCCTTGTTATGCTGATAGGCGGGATGTAAATTGCCAACAGCCACTCTGGAGAAGTGTATGGTGTTTCCTGAAACATCTAAAAAACAAAGCAACAGAGCCTAGGGCACTTCCTTTTATGGTCCTATAGCTTAGGGAAATTAAAATCAAAAAGACACAGCCACCCCAAAGTTTGGGACGGCTCAGTTTACAAGAACCTTGTTTACGGTACAAGTTCAATATCACACAAAGCGAAAAATGGATAAAGAAGTTGTGGTACTTATGTACAATGCCATATCACTCAGCAATGAAATCTATGTCACCAGGCCCGTAGCAGCATAATGAGTGGATTCAGGTACGATGATTCTAAGTGAAATAAGTCACAGAGAAAAAGAAACATCATAAGATATCACTACTACACAGAATGTAAGCTTGACTACCCAGGAACTGAATTACAAAACAGAACAGGGTCTCAAATGTAGAAAACCAACTTATGCTTGCTTAAGGGGAAAGGTGAGTTGGTGTGCTGCATAAAACCAGAGATTGAAATTAGCACAGATACCGTTCCATAAGCCAAATATGTAATAGACAAGAGCTACTCCTTGCTCAACGAAGTGGACTCAACACCTCATATTAAACGCCTAAGAATATACCTGACTAGTAAGAATCTTAAAACCTATGGATTTATATGTCTCCGAAAGAGAATCAAGTGTGTGTACAGCGGCATAAACGCAGCAGTGATAGGATTGGTGAGGTTCGGTGAGCAAATGCAGACCCTTTGAAGTCATATTGCATGGTACCCATTCCATGGGTCTCAACTCTCCAGGTTTAAGGGATTCTTCCTTCAGCTAAAACATGCATGTGGAACCCAGAGTATGATCCACCGTGTGAACGGGAAACGTGTTCAAATGTGTCTCAGTTTTCGTCCCCTGGTACTCGGGTGCAACATTGAAGACGCTTTACTAACACTCTCCCCACTTGGAGAGTCAGTGCCTTTAACCTCCTATTTGGCCCAGTTTGCAATTTCTGCGGAAAATGAACAGGAATAGGGAGCACCAATGAGAGACTAGCTGGAGGTGTCTGGACGGGCAACTTTAACTCTCATTTCCCACCAGGAAGAGGAATTAACCAAAGGCTCAGCGTGCCGTGCCGGAACCACACTAGGGCCTGAAGCAATCCTGCAGTGTTGCGGCCAGCTCACAAGAAAGAGAGTTGAAGAAAGGAGCTCAGAGGCACTGTCATTCACAAACCTGCAGTGTTATAAATGACAGCTATCGTCCAAAAATATATTGAAGTAAGGCTGCCAAGAGGACTTGAGAGCGGGGCAGAATTGCAGGAAACCAATTTCAGGAGGTAGACTGGAATTGCATGTAAAACATAGGAAAAGAGGCAGAACGTCCACTATGATGCACTTGGCCAAAAAGGGCGTATGCGTTTTTTCCTGAATATATTCAGGAAAAAACGCATACGCACTTTTGGCCAACCAAGCAAGCTTGCAAAGGAAATATGCACTACAATGAAGTATCATTTCCCCCCGGTCTAAAGGGCCATCTGAAAAAAGTGTAACATCCAGAAAGGCAGGACAGGCCATGGACAGCTGGAGCTTTTTTCTGCTGATGGGCGGGATGTAAATTGCCAACAGCCACTCTGGAGAAGTGTATGGTGTTTCCTGAAACGTCTAAAAAACAAAGCAACGGAGCCTAGGGCACTTCCACTTATGGTCCTATAGCTTAGGGAAATTAAAATCAAAAAGACACAGCCACCCCAAAGTTTGGGATGGCTATGTATACAAGAACCTCATTTACGGTACAAGTTCAATATCACAGAAAGCGAAAAATGGATAAAGAAGTTGTGGTACTTACGTACAATGCAATATCACTCAGCAATGAAATCTATGTCATCAGGCCCGTAGCAGCATAATGAGTGGATTCAGGTACGATGATTCTAAGTGAAATAAATCACACAGAAAAAGAAACATCATAAGATATCACTACTACACGGAATGTAAACTTGGCTACACAGGAACTGAATTACAAAACAGAACAGGGTCTCAAATGTAGAAAACCAACTTATGCTTGCTTAAGGGGAATGGTGAGTTGGGGTGCTGCATAAAACCAGAGATTGAAATTAGCACAGAGACCGTTCCATAAGCCAAATATGTAATAGACAAGAGCTACTCCTTGCTCAACGAAGTGGACTCAACACCCCATATTAAACGCGTAAGAATATACCTGACTACTAAGAATCTTAAAACCTATGGATTTATATGTCTCTGAAAGAGAATCAAGCGTGTGTACAGCGGCATAAACGCAGCAGTGATAGGATTGGTGAGGTTTGGTGAGCAAATGCAGACGCTTTGAAGTCATATTGCATGGTACCCATTCCATGGGTCTCAACTATCCAGGTTGAAGGGATTCGTCCTTCAGCTAAAACATGCATGTGGAACCCACAGTATGATCCACCGTGTGTTCGAGAAACGTGTTCAAATGTGTCTCAGTTTTCGTCCCCTGGTACACGGGCGCAACATTCCAGACGCTTTACTAACACTCTCCCCACTTGGAGAGTCAGTGCCTTTAACCTCCTGTTTGGCCCAGTTTGCAATTTCTGCGGAAAATGAACAGGAATAGGGAGAACAAATGAGAGACTAGCTGGAGGTTTCTGGACGGGCAAATATAACTCTCATTTCCCACAAGGAAGAGGAATTAACCAAAGGCTCAGCGTGCCATGCCGGAACCACACTAGGGCCTGTTGCAATCCTGCGGTGTTGCGGCCAGCTCACAAGAAAACGAGTTGAAGAAAGGAGCTCGGGGGCACTGTCATTCACAAACCTGCAGAGTTATAAATGACAGCTATCGTCCAAAAATATATTGAAGTAAGGCTGCCAAGAGGACTTGAGAGCGGGGCAGAATTGCAGGAAACCGATTTCAGGAGGTAGACTGGAATTGCATGTAAAGCATAGGAAAAGAGGCAGAACGTCCACAATGATGCACTTGGCCAAAAAGGGCGTATGCGTTTTTTCCTGAATATATTCAGGAAAAAACGCATATGCCCTTTTGGTCAACCAAGCAAGCTTGCAAAGGAAATCTGCACTACAATGAAGTCTCACTGCCCCCCGGTCAAAAGGGCCATCTGAAAAAAGTGTAAAATCCAGAAAGGCAGGACAGCCCATGGAGAACTGGGAGCCTTGTTATGCTGATGGGCGGGATGTAAATTACCAACAGCCACTCTGGAGAATTGTATGGTGTTTCCTGAAACCTCTAAAAAACAAAGCAACAGAGCCTAGGGCACTTCCACTTATGGTCCTATAGCTTAGGGAAATTAAAATCAAAAAGACACAGCCACCCGAATGTTTGGGATGGCTCTGTTTACAAGAACCTCCTTTATGGTACAAGTTCAATATCACAGAAAGCGAGAAATGGATAAAGAATTTGTGGTACTTACGTACAATGCAATATCACTCAGCAATGAAATCTATGTCATCAGGCCCGTAACAGCATAATTAGTGGATTCAGGTACGATGATTCTAAGTGAAATAAGTCACAGAGAAAAAGAAACATCATAAGATGTCACTACTACACGGAATGTAAACTTGGCTACACAGGAAGTGAATTACAAAACAGAACAGGGTCTCAAATGTAGAAAACCAACTTATGCTTGCTTAAGGGGAAAGGTGAGTTGGGGTGCTGCATAAAACCAGAGATTGAAATTAGCACAGATACCGTTCCATAAGCCAAATATGTAATAGACAAGAGCTACTCCTTGCTCAACGAAGTGGACTCAACACCCCATATTAAACGCCTAAGAATATACCTGACTAGTAAGAATCTCAAAACCTATGGATTTATATGTCTCCGAAAGTGAATCAAGCGTGTGTACAGCGGCATACATGCAGCAGTGATAGGATTGGTGAGGTTCGGTGAGCAAATGCAGACCCTTTGAAGTCATATTGCATGGTACCCATTCCATGGGTCTCAACTCTCCAGGTTTAAGGGATTCTTCCTTCAGCTAAAACATGCATGTGGAACCCAGAGTATGATCCACCGTGTGTTCGGGAAACGTGTTCAAATGTGTCTCAGTTTTCGTCCCCTGGTACTCGGGTGCAACATTCCAGATGCTTTACTAACCCTCTCCCCACTTGGAGAGTCAGTGCCTTTAACCTCCTGTTTGTCCCAGGTTGCAATTTCTGCGGAAGATGAACAGCAATAGGGAGAACAAATGTGAGACTAGCTGGAGGTGTCTGGACGGGCAATTTTAACTATCATTTCCTACCAGGAGGAGGAAGTAACCAAAGGCTCAGCGTGCCATGCCGGAACCACACTACGGCCTGAAGCAATCCTGCACTGTTGCGGCCAGCTCACAAGAAAGCGAGTTGAAGACAGGAGCTCAGGGGCACTGTAATTCACAAACGTGCAGAGTTATAAATGACAGCTATTGTCCAAAAATATATTGAAGTAAGGCTGCCAAGAGGTATTGAAAACGGGGCAGAATTGCAGGAAACCAATTTCAGGAGGTAGACTGGTACTGCATTTAAAGCATAGGAAAAGAGGCAGAAAGTCCACAATGATGCACTTGGCCAAAAAGGGCGTGTGCGTTTTTTCCTGAATATATTCAGGAAAAAACGCATATGCCCTTTTGGCCAACCAAGCAAGCTTGCAAAGGAAATCTGCACTACAATGTAGTCTCACTGCCCCCCAGTCAAAAGGGCCATCTTTATAAACTGTAAAATCCAGAAAGGCAGGACAGGCCATGGAGAACTGGGAGCCTTGTTATGCTGATGGGCGGGATGTAAATTGCCAACAGCCACTCTGGAGAAGTGTATGGTGTTTCCTGAAACATCTAAAAAACAAAGCAACAGAGCCTAGGGCACTTCCACTTATGGTCCTATAGCTTAGGGAAATTAAAATCAAAAAGACACAGCCACCCCAAAGTTTGCGACGGCTCTGTTTAAAAGAACCTCGTTTACGGTACAAGTTCAATATCACAGAAAGCGAAAAATGGATAAAGAAGTTGTGGTACTTACGTACAATGCAATATCACTTAGCAATGAAATCTATGTCATCAGGCCCGTAGCAGCATAATGAGTGGATTCAGGTACGATGATTCTAAGTGAAATAAGTCACAGAGAAAAAGAAACATCATAAGATATCACTACTACACGGAATGTAAACTTGGCTACACAGGAACTGAATTACAAAACAGAACAGGGTCTCAAATGTAGAAAAGCAACTTATGCTTGCTTAAGGGGAAAGGTGAGTTGGGGTGCTGCATAAAACCAGAGATTGAAATTAGCACAGATACCGTTCCATAAGCCAAATATGTAATAGACAAGAGCTACTCCTTGCTCAACGAAGTGGACACAACAGCCCATATTAAACGCCTAGGAATATACCTGACTAGTAAGAATCTTAAAACCTATGGATTTATATGTCTCCAAAAGAGAATCAAGCGTGTGTACAGCAGCATAAGCGCAGCAGTGATAGGATTCGTGAGGTTCGGTGAGCAAATGCAGACCCTTTGAAGTCATATTGCATGGTACCCATTCCATGGGTCCCAACTCTCCAGGTTTAAGGGATTCTTCCTTCAGCTAAAACATGCATGTGGAACCCAGAGTATGATCCACCGTGTGATCGGGAAACGTGTTCAAATGTGTCTCAGTTTTCGTCCCCTGGTACTCGGGTGCAACATTCCAGATGCTTTACTAACACTCCACCCACTTGGAGAGTCAGTGCCTTTAACCTCCTGTTTGGCCCAGTTTGCAATTTCTGTGGAAGATGAACAGGACTAGGGAGAACCAATGAGAGACTAGCTGGAGGTGTCTGGACGGGCAAATTTAACTCTCATTTCCCACCAGGAAGAGGAATTAACCAAAGGCTCAGCGTGCCGAGCCGGAACCACACTAGGGCCTGAAGCAATCCTGTGGTGTTGCGGCCAGCTCACAAGAAAGCGTGTTGAAGAAAGGAGCTCAGGGGCACTGTCATTCACAAACCTGCAGAGTTATAAATGACAGCTATCGTCAAAAATATATTGAAGTAAGGCTGCCAAGAAGACTTGAAAGAGGGGCAGAATTGCAGGAAACCGATTTCAGGAGGTAGACAGGAATTGCATGTAAAGCATAGGAAAAGAGGTAGAACGTCCACAATGTTGCACTTGGCTAAAAAGGGCGTATGCGTTTTTTCCTGAATATATTCAGGAAAAAACGTACACGCCCTTTTTGGCCAACCAAGCAAGCTTGCAAAGGAAATCTGCACTACAATGAAGTCTCACTGCCCCCTGGTCAAAAGGGCCATCTGAAAAAAGTGTAAAATCCAGAAAGGCAGGACAGGCCATGGAGATCTGGGAGCCTTGTTATGCTGATGGACGGGATGTAAATTGCCAACAGCCACTCTGGAGAAGTGTATGGTGTTTCCTGAAACATCTGCAAAACAAAGCAACAGAGCCTAGGGCACTTCCACTTATGCTCCTATAGCTTAGGGAAATTAAAATCAAAAAGACACAGCCACCCCAAAGTTTGGGACGGCTCTGTTTACAAGAACCTCGTTTACGGTACAAGTTCAATATCACAGAAAGTGAAAAATGGATAAAGAAGTTGTGGTACTTACGTACAATGCAATATCACTCAGCAATGAAATCTATGTCATCAGGTCAGTAGCAGCGTAATGAGTGGATTGAGGTATGATGATTCTAAGAGAAATAAGTCACACAGAAAAAGAACCATCATAAGATATCACTATTACACGGAATGTAAACTTGGCTACACAGGAACTGAATTACAAAACAGAACAGGGTCTCAAATGTAGAAAACCAACTTATGCTTGCTTAAGGTGAAAGGTGAGTTGGGGTGCTGCATGAAACCAGAGATTGAAATTGGCACAGATACCATTCCATAAGCCAAATATGTAATAGACAAGAGCTACTCCTTGCTCAACGAAGTGGACACAACACCCCAAATTAAACGCCTAAGAAAATACCTGACTAGTAACAACCTTAAAACCTATGGATTTATATGTCTCCTAAAGAGAATCAAGCATGTTTACAGCAGCATAAACGCAGCAGTGATAGGACTGGTGAGGTTCGCTGAGAAAATGCAGACCCTTTGAAGTCATATTGCATGGTACCCATTCCATGGGTCTCAACTCTCCAGGTTTAAGGGTTTCTTCGTTCAGCTAAAACATGCATGTGGAACCCAGAGTATGATCCACCATGTGATCGGGAAATGTGTTCAAATGTGTCTCAGTTTTCGTCCCCTGGTACTCGGGTGCAACATTCCAGACGCTTTACTAACACTCTCCCCACTTGGAGAGTCAGTGCATTTAACCTCCTGTTTGGCCCAGTTTACAATTTCTGCCGATAATGAACAGGAACAGGGAGAACCCATGAGAGACTAGCTGGAGGTGTCTGGACGGGTACATTTAACTCTCATTTCCCACCAGGAAGAGGAATTAATCAAAGGCTCAGCGTGCCATGCCGGAACCACACTAGGGCCTGAAGCAATCCTGCGGTGTTGCGGGCCCCTCACAAGAAAGCGAGTTGAAGAAAGGAGCTCAGGGGGACTGTCATTCATAAACCTGCAGAGTTATAAATGACAGCTATCGTCCAAAAATATATTGAAGAAAGGCTGCCAAGAGGACTTGAAAGCGGGGCAGAATTGCAGGAAACCGATTTCACGAGGTAGACTGGAATTGCATGTAAAGCATAGGAAAAGAGGCAGAACGTCCACAATGATGCACTTGGCCAAAAAGGGCATATGCGTTTTTTCCTGAATATATTCAGGAAAAAACGCATATGCCCTTTTGGCCAACCAAGCAATCTTGCAAAGGAAATCTGCACTACAATGAAGTCTCACTGCCCCCCGGTCAAAAGGGCCATCTGAAAAAAGTGTAAAATCCAGAAAGGCTGGACAGGCCATGGAGAACTGGGAGCCTTGTTATGTTGATGGGCAGGATGTAAATTGCCAACAGCCACGCTGGAGAAGTGTATGGTGTTTCCTGAAACATCTAAACAACAAAGCAACAGAGCCTAGGGCACTTCCACTTATGGTCCTATACCTTACGGAAATTAAAATCAAAAAGACAGAGCCACCCCAAAGTTTGGGATGGCTCTGTTTACAAGAACCTCATTTACGGTACAAGTTCAATATCACAGAAAGCAAATAATGGATAAAGAAGTTGTGGTACTTACGTACAATGCAATATCACTCAGCAATGAAATCTGTGTCATCAGGCCCGTAGCAGCATAATGAATGGATTCAGGTATGATGATTCTAAGTGAAATAAGTCACAAAGAAAAAGAAACATCATAAGATATCACTATTACACGGAATGTAAACTTGGCTACACAGGAACTGAATTACAAAACAGAACAGGGTCTCAAATGTAGAAAACCAACTTATGCTTGCTTAAGGGGAAAGGTGAGTTGGGGTGCTGCATAAAACCAGAGATTGAAATTAGCACAGATACCGTTCCATAAGCCAAATATGTAATAGACAAGAGCTTCTCCTTGCTCAACGAAGTGGACTCAACACCCCATATTAAACGCCTAAGAATATACCTGACTAGTAAGAATCTTAAAACCTATGGATTTATATGTCTCCGAAAGAGAATGAAGCGTGTGTAAAGGGGCATAAACGCAGCAGTGATAGGATTGGTGAGGTTCGGTGAGCAAATGCAGACCCTTTGAAGTCATACTGCATGGTACCCATTCCATGGGTCTCAACTCTCCAGGTTTAAGGGATTCTTCCTTCAGCTAAAACATGCATGTGGAACCCAAAGTACGATCCACCATGTGATCGGGAAACGTGTTCAAATGTGTGTCAGTTTTCGTCCCCTGGTACTCGGGTGCAACATTTCAGACGCTTTAGTAACACTCTCCCCACTTGGAGAGTCAGTGCCTTTAACCTCCTGTTTGGCCCAGTTTGCAATTTCTGCAGAAAATGAACAGGAATAGGGAGAACCAATGAGAGACTAGCGGGAGGTGTCTGGACGGGCAAATTTAACTCTCATTTCCCACCAGGAAGAGGAATTAAACAAAGTCTCAGCGTGCCGTGCCTGAACCACACTAGGGCCTGAAGCAATCCTGCGGTGTTGCGGCCAGCTCATAAGAAAGCGAGTTGAAGAAAGGAGCTCAAGGGCACTGTCATTCACAAACCTGCAGAGTTATAAATGACAGCTATCGTCCAAAAATACATTGAAGTAAGGCTCCGAAGAGGACTTGAAAGCAGGGCAGAATTGCAGGAAACCGATTTCAGGAGGTAGACTGGAATTGCATGTAAAGCATAGGAAAAGAGGCAGAACGTTCACAATGTTGCACGTGGCCAAAAAGTGCCTATGCGTTTTTTCTGAATATATTCAGGAAAAAACGCATAGGACCTTTTGGCCAACCAAGCAAGCTTGCAAAGGAAATCTGCACTACAATGAAGTCTCACTGCCCCCCGGTCAAAAGGGCCATCTGAAAAAAGTGTAAAATCCAGAAAGGCAGGACAGGCCATGGAGAACTGGGAGCCTTGTTATGCTGATGGGCGGGATGTAAATTGCCAACAGCCACTCTGGAGAAGTGTATGTTGATTCCTGAAACATCTAAAAAACAAAGCAACAGAGCCTAGGGCACTTCCACTTATGGTCCTATAGCTTAGGGAAATTAAAATCAAAAATACACAGCCACCCCAAAGTTTGCGACGGCTCTGTTTATAAGAACCTCGTTTACGGTACAAGGTCAATATCGCAGACAGCGAAAAATGGATAAAGAAGTTGCGGTACTTACGTACAATGCAATATCACTCAGCAATGAAATCTATGTCACAGGCCCGTAGCAGCATAATGAGTGGATTCAGGTACGATGATTCTAAGTGAAATAAGTCACAGAGAAAAAGAAACATCATAAGATATCACTACTACACGGAATGTAAACTTGGCTACACAGGAACTGAATTACAAAACAGAACAGGGTCTCAAATGTAGAAAACCAACTTATGCTTGCTTAAGGGGAAAGGTGAGTTGGGGTGCTGCATAAAACCACAGATTGAAATTAGCACAGATAACGTTCCACAAGCCAAATATGTAATAGACAAGAGCTTTTCCTTGCTCAACGAAGTGGACTCAACACCCCATATTAAATGCCTAAGAATATACCTGACTAGTAAGAATCTTAAAACCTATGGATTTATATGTCTCCGAAAGAGAATCAAGCGTGTGTACAGCGGCATAAATGCAGCAGTGATAGGATTGGTGAGGTTCGGTGAGCAAATGCAGACCCTTTGAAGTCATACTGCATGGTACCCATTCCATGGGTCTCAAATCTCCAGGTTTAAGGGATTCTTCCTTCAGCTAAAACATGCATGTGGAACCCACAGTATGATCCACCATGTGTTCGGGAAACGTGTTCAAATGTTTCTCAGTTTTCGTCCCCTGGTACACGGGCGCAACATTCCAGACGCTTTACTAACACTCTCCCCACTTGGAGAGTCAGTGCCTTTAAACTCCTGTTTGGCCCAGTTTGCAATTTCTGCGGAAAATGAACAGGAATAGGGAGAACCAATGAGAGACTAGCTGGAGGTGTGTGGACGGGCAAATTTAACTCTCATTTCCCACCAGGAAGAGGAATTAACCAAAGGCTCAGCGTGCCGTGCCGGAACCACACTAGGGCCTGAAGCAATCCTGCGGTGTTGCGGCCAGCTCACAAGAAAGCGAGTTGAAGAACGGAGCTCAGGGGCACTGTCATTCACAAACCTGCAGAGTTATAAATGACAGCTATCGTCCAAAAATATATTGAAGTAAGGCTGCCAAGAGGACTTGAGAGCGGTGCAGAATTGCAGGAAACCGATTTCAGGAGGTAGACTGGAATTGCATGTAAAGCATAGGAAAAGAGGCAGAACGTTCACAATGATGCACTTGGCCAAAAAGTGCGTATGCGTTTTTTCCTGAATATATTCAGGAAAAAACGCATACGCCCTTTTGACCAACCAAGCAAGCTTGCAAAGGAAATCTGCACTACAATGAAGTCTCACTGCCCCCCGGTCAAAAGGGCCATCTGAAAAAAGTGTAAAATCCAGAAAGGCAGGACAGACCATGGAGAACTGGGAGCCTTGTTATGCTGATGGGCGGGATGTAAATTGCCAACAGCCACTCTGGAGAAGTGTATGGTGTTTCCTGAAACATCTAAAAAACAAAGCAACATAGCCTAGGGCACTTCCACTTATGGTCCTATAGCTTAGGGAAATGAAAATCAAAAAGACACAGCCACCCCAAAGTTTGGGACGGCTCTGTTTACAAGAACCTCGTTTACGGTACAAGTTCAATATCACAGAAAGCGAAAAATGGATAAAGAAGTTGTGGTACTTACGTACAATACAATATCACTCAGCAATGAAATCTATGTCATCAGGCCCGGAGCAGCATAATGAGTGGATTCAGGTACGATGATTCTAAGTGAAATAAGTTACAGAGAAAAAGAAATATCATAAGATATCACTACTACACGGAATGTAAACTTGACTACACAGGAACTGAATTACAAAACAGAACAGGGTCTCAAATGTAGAAAACCAACTTATGCTTGCTTAAGGGGAAAGGTGAGTTGGGGTGCTGCATAAAACCAGAGATTGAAATTAGCACAGATACCCTTCCATAAGCCAAATAAGTAATAGACAAGAGCTACACCTTGCTCATCGAAGTGGACTCAACACCCCATATTAAACGCCTAAGAATATACCTGACTAGTAAGAATCTTAAAACCTATGGATTTATATGTCTCCGAAAGAGAATCAAGCGTGTGTACAGCGGCATAAACGCAGCAGTGATAGGATTGGTGAGGTTCGGTGAGCAAATGCAGACCCTTTGAAGTCATAGTGCATGGTACCCATTCCATTGGTCTCAACTATCCAGGTTTAAGAGATTCTTCCTTCAGCTAAAACATGCATGTGGAACCCAGAGTATGATCCACCGTGTGTTCGGGAAACGTGTTCAAATGTGTCTCAGTTTTCGTCCCCTGGTACACGGGCACAACATTCCAGACGCTTTACTAACATTCTCCCCACTTGGAGAGTCAGTGCCTTTAACCTCCTGTTTGGCCCAGTTTGCAATTTCTGTGGAAAATGAACAGGAATAGGGAGAACCAATGAGAGACTAGCTGGAGGTGTCTGGACGGGCAAATTTAACTCTCATTTCCCACCAGGAAGAGGAATTAACCAAAGTCTCAGCGTGCCGTGCCCGAACCACACTAGGGCCTGAAGTAATCCTGCGGTGTTGCGGCTAGCTCATAAGAAAGCGAGTTGAAGAAAGGAGCTCAGGGGCACTGTCATTCACAAACCTGCAGAGTTATAAATGACAGCTATCGTCCAAAAATACATTGAAGTAAGGCTCCAAAGAGGACTTGAAAGCAGGGCAGAATTGCACGAAACCGATTTCAGGAGGTAGACTGGAATTGCATGTAAAGAATAGGAAAAGAGGCAGAACATTCACAATGATGCACGTGGCCAAAAAGTGCCTATGCGTTTTTTCCTGAATATATTCAGGAATATATTCCTGAATATAATCAGGAAAAAACGCATACGCCCTTTTGGCCAACCAAGCAAGCTTGCAAAGGAAATCTGCACTACAATGAAGTCTCACTGCCCCCCGGTCAAAAGGGCCATCTGAAAAAAGTGTAAAATCCAGAAAGGCAGGACAGGCCATGGAGAACTGGGAGCATTGTTATGCTGATGGGCGGGATGTAAATTGCCAACAGCCACCCTGGAGAGGTGTATGGTGTTTCCTGAAACATCTAAAAAACAAAGCAACAGAGCCTAGTGCACTTCCACTTATGGTCCTATAGCTTAGGGAAATTAAAATCAAAAAGACACAGCCACCCCAAATTTTGGACGGCTCTGTTTACAAGAATCTCGTTTACAGTACAAGGTCAATATCGCAGACAGCGAGAAATGGATAAAGAAGTTGCGGTAATTACGTACAATGCAATATCACTCAGCAATGAAATCTATGTCACAGGCCCGTAGCAGCATAATGAGTGGATTCAGGTACGATGATTCTAAGTGAAATAAGTCACAGAGAAAAAGAAACATCATAAGATATCACTACTACACGGAATGTAAACTTGGCTACACAGAAACTGAATTACAAAACAGAACAGGGTCTCAAATGTAGAAAACCAACTTATGCATGCTTAAGGGGAAAGGTGAGTTGGGGTGCTGCATAAAACCACAGATTGAAATTAGCACAGATAACGTTCCATAAGCCAAATATGTAATAGACAAGAGCTTCTCCTTGCTCAACGAAGTGGACTCAACACCCCATATTAAACGCCTAAGAATATACCTGACTAGTAAGAATCTTAAAACCTATGGATTTATATGTCTCCGAAAGAGAATCAAGCGTGTGTACAGCGGCATAAATGCAGCAGTGATAGGATTGGTGAGGTTCGGTGAGCAAATGCAGACCCTTTGAAGTCATACTGCATGGTACCCATTCCATGGGTCTCAAATCTCCAGGTTTAAGGGATTCTTCCTTCAGCTAAAACATGCATGTGGACCCCAGAGTATGATCCACCGTGTGTTCGGGAAATGTGTTCAAATGTGTCTCAGTTTTCGTCCCCTGGTACACGGGCGCAACATTCCAGACGCTTTACTAACACTCTCCCCACTTGGAGAGTCAGTGCCTTTAGACTCCTGTTTGGCCCAGTTTGCAATTTCTGCGGAAAATGAACAGGAATAGGGAGAACCAATGAGAGACTAGCTGGAGGTGTCTGGACGGGCAAATTTAACTCTCATTTCCCACCAGGAATAGGAATTAAACAAAGGCTCAGCGTGCCGTGCCGGAACCACACTAGGGCCTGAAGCAATCCTGCGGTGTTGCGGCCAGCTCACAAGAAAGCGAGTTGAAGAACGGAGCTCAGGGGCACTGTCATTCACAAACCTGCAGAGTTATAAATGACAGTTATCGTCCAAAAATATATTGAAGTAAGGCTGCCAAGAGGACTTGAGAGCGGGGCAGAATTGCAGGAAACCGATTTCAGGAGGTAGACTGGAATTGCATGTAAAGCATAGGAAAACAGGCAGAACGTCCACAATGATGCACTTGGCCAAAAAGTGCGTATGCGTTTTTCCTGAATATATTCAGGAAAAAACGCATACGCCCTTTTGGCCAACCAAGCAAGCTTGCAAAGGAAATCTGCACTACAATGAAGTCTCACTGCCCCCCGGTCAAAAGGGTCATCTGAAAAAAGTGTAAAATCCAGAAAGGCAGGACAGGCCATGGAGAACTGGGAGCCTTGATATGCTGATGGGCGGGATGTAAATTGCCAACAGCCACCCTGGAGAGGTGTATGGTGTTTCCTGAAACATCTAAAAAACAAAGCAACAGAGCCTAGTGCACTTCCACTTATGGTCCTATAGCTTAGGGAAATTAAAATCAAAAAGACACAGCCACCCCAAATTTTGGACGGCTCTGTTTGCAAGAATCTCGTTTACAGTACAAGGTCAATATCGCAGAAAGCGAAAAATGGATAAAGAAATTTTGGTACTTACGTACAATGCAATATCACTCAGCAAGGAAATCTATGTCATCAGGTCAGTAGCAGCAGAATGAGTGGATTGAGGTACGATGATTCTAAGAGAAATAAGTCACACAGAAAAAGAAACATCATAAGATATCACTAATACACGGAATGTAAACTTGGCTACACAGGAACTGAATTACAAAACAGAACAGGGTCTCAAATGTAGAAAACCAACTTATGCTTGCTTAAGGGGAAAGGTGAGTTGGGGTGCTGCATGAAACCAGAGATTGAAATTGGCACAGATACCATTCCATAAGCCAAATATGTAATAGACAAGAGCTACTCCTTGCTCAACGAAGTGGACTCAACACCCCATATTAAACGCCTAAGAATATACCTGACTAGTAACAATCTTAAAACCTATGGATTTATATGTCTCCTAAAGAGAATCAAGCATGTTTGCAGCAGCATAAACGCAGCAGTGATAGGATTGGTGAGGTTCGGTGAGCAAATGCAGACCCTTTGGAGTCATATTGCATGGTACCCATTCCATGGGTCTCAACTCTCCAGGTTTAAGGGATTCTTCCTTCAGCAAAAACATGCATGTGGAACCCAGAGTATGATCCACCGTGTGATCAGGAAACGTGTTCAAGTGTGTCTCAGTTTTCATCCCCTGGTACTCGGGTGCAACATTCCTCATGCTTTACTAACACTCTACCCACTTGAAGAGTCAGTGCCTTTAACCTCCCGTTTGGTTCAGTTTGCAATTTGTGCATAAGATAAACAGGAATAGGGAGAACCAATGAGAAACTAGTTGGAGGTGTCTGTACGGGCAAATTTAACTCTCATTTCCCACCAGGAAGAGGAATTAACCAAAGGCTCAGCGTGCCATGCCGGAACCACACTAGGGCCTGAAGCAGTCCTGCGGTGTTGTGGCCAGCTCACAAGAAAGCGAGTTGAAGAAAGGAGCCCAGGGGCACTGTAATTCAGAAACCTGCAGAGTTATAAATGACAGCTATCGTCCAAAAATATATTGAAGGAAGGCTGCCAAGAGGACTTGAATGTGGGGCAGAATTGCAGGAAACCGATTTCAGGAGGTAGACTGGAATTGCATGTAAAGCATAGGAAAAGAGGCAGAACGTCCACAATGATGCACTTGGCCAAAAAGGGCGTATGCGTTTTTTCCTAAATATATTCAGGAATAAACGCATACGTCATTTTTGGCCAACCAAGCAAGCTTGCAAAGGAAATCTGCACTACAATGAAGTCTCACTGCCCCCCGGTCAAAAGGGCCATCTGAAAAAAGTGTAAAATGCAGAAGGCAGGACAGGCCATGGAGAACTGGGAGCCTTGTTATGCTGAAGGGCGGGATGAAAATTGCCAACAGCCACTCTGAAGAAGTGTATGGTGTTTCCTGAAACATCTAAAAACCAAACCAACAGAGCCTAGGGCACTTCCACTTATGGTCTTATAGCTTAGGGAAATTAAAATCAAAAAGACACAGCCACCCCAAAGTTTGGGACGGCTCTGTTTACAAGAACCTCGTTTACAGTACAAGTTCAATATCGCAAAAAGCGAAAAATGGATAAAGAAGTTGTGGTACTTACATACAATGCAATATCACTCAGCAATGAAATCTATGACATCAGGTCAGTAGCAGCATAATGAGTGGATTCAGGTACGATGATTCTAAGAGAAATAAGTCACACAGAAAAAGAAACATCATAAGATATCACTAATACACGGAATGTAAACTTGGCTACACAGGAACTGAATTACAAAACAGAACAGGGTCTCAAATGTAGAAAACCAACTTATGCTTGCTTAAGGGGAAAGGTGAGTTTGGGTGCTGCATGAAACCAGAGATTGAAATTGGCACAGATACCATTCCATAAGCCAAATACGTAATAGACAAGAGCTACTCCTTGCTCAACGAAGTGGACTCAACACCCCATATTAAACGCCTAAGAATATAACTGACTAGTAACAATCTTAAAACCTATGGATTTATATGTCTCCGCAAGAGAATCAAGCGTGTGTACAGCGGCATAAGTTCAGCAGTGATAGGATTTGTGAGGTTCGTTGAGCAAATGCAGACCGTTTGAAATCATATTGCATGGTACCCATTCCATGGGTCTCAACTCTCCAGGTTTAAGGGATTCTTCCTTCAGCTAAAACATGCATGTGGTACGCAGAGTATGATCCACCATGTGATCGGGAAATGTGTTCAAATGTGTCTCAGTTTTCGTCCCCTGGTACTCGGGTGCAACATTCCAGATGCTTTACTAACACTCTACCTACTTGGAGAGTCAGTGCCTTTAACCTCCTGTTTGGCCCAGTTTGCAATTTCTGCGGAAAATGAACAGGAATAGGGAGTACCAATGAGAGACTACCTGGAGGTGTCTGGACGGGCAAATTTAACTCTCAGATCCCACCAGGAAGAGGAATTAACCAAAGGCTCAGCGTGCCATTCCAGAACCACACTAAGAACTTAAGCAATTCTGCGGTGTTTCGGCCAGCTCACAAGAAAGCGAGTTGAAGAAAGCAGCTCAGGGGCACTGTCATTCACAAACCTGCAGAGTTATAATTGACAGCTATGGTCCAAAAATATATTGAAGGAAGGCTGCCAAGAGGACTTGAAAGTGGGGCAGAATTGCAGGAAACCGATTTCAGGAGGTAGACTGGAATTGCATGTAAAGCATAGGAAAAGAGGCAGAAGGTCCACAATGATGCACTTGGCCAAAAAGGGCGTATGCGTTTTTTCCTGAATATATTCAGGTAAAAACGCATACGCCCTTTTTGTCCAACCAAGCAAGCTTGCAAAGGATATCTGCACTACAATGAAGTCTCACTTCTCCCCAGTCAAAAGGGCCATCTGAAAAAAGTGTAAAATCCAGAAAGTCAGGACAGGCCATGGAGAACTGGGAGCCTTGTTATGCTGATGGGCGGGTTGTAAATTGCCAACAGCCACTCTGGAGAAGTGTATGGTGTTTCCTGAAACATCTAAAAAACAAAGCAACAGAGCCTAGGGCACTTCCACTTATGGTCCTATAGCTTAGGGAAATTAAAATCAAAAAGACACAGCCACCCCAAAGTTTGGGACGGCTCTGTTTACAAGAACCTCGTTTACGGTACAAGTTCAATATCGCAGAAAGCGAAAAATGGATAAAGAAGTTGTGGTACTTACGTACAATGCAATATCACTCAGCAATGAAATCTATGTCATCAGGCCCGTAACAGCATAATGAGTGGATTCAGGTACGATGATTCTAAGTGAAATAAGTCACAGAGAAAAAGAAACATCATAAGATATCACTACTACACGGAATGGAAACGTGGCTACACAGGAACTTAATTACAAAACAGAATAGGGTCTCAAATGTAGAAAACCAAGTTATGCTTGTTTAACGGGAAAGGTGAGTTGGGGTGCTGCATGAAACCAGAGATTGAAATTGGCACAGATACCGTTCCATAAGCCAAATATGTAATAGACAAGAGCTACTCCTTGCTCAATGAAGTGGACTCAAGACGCCATATTAAACGCCTAAGAATATACGTGACTAGAACAATCTTAAAACCTATGGATTTATATGTCTCCTAAAGAGAATCAAGCATGTGTACAGTGGCATAAACGCAGCAGTGATAGGATTGGTGAGGTTCGGTGAGCAAATGCAGACCCTTTGAAGTCATATTGCATGGTACCAATTCCATGGGTCTCAACTCTCCAGGTTTAAGGGCTTCTTCCTTCAGCTAAAACATGAATGTGGTACGCAGAGTATGATCCACCGTGTGATCGGGAAATGTGTTCAAATGTGTCTCAGTTTTCATCCCCTGGTACTCGGCGGCAACTATCCACACGCTTTACTAACACTCTCCCCACTGGGAGAGTGAGTGCCTTTAACCTCCTGTTTGGCCCAGTTTGCAATTTCTGCGGAAGATGAACAGCAATAGGGAGAACCAATGAGAGACTAGTTGGAGGTGCCTGGACGGGCAAATTTAACTCTCATTTCCCACCAGGAAGAGGAATTAACCAAAGGCTCAGCGTGTTATGCCAGAACCACACTAAGGGCTGAAGCAATCCTGCGGTGTTGCGGCCAGCTCACAAGAAAGCGAGTTGAAGAAAGGAGCTCAGGGGCACTGTCATTCAGAAACCTGCAGAGTTATAAATGACAGCTATCGTCCAAAAATATATTGAAGTAAGGCTGCCAAGAGGACTTGAAAGCAGGGCAGAATTGCAGGAAACCGATTTCAGGAGGTAGACTGGAATTGCATGTAAAGCATAGGAAAAGAGGCAGAACGTCCACAATGATGCACTTGGCCAAAAAGGGCGTATGCGTTTTTTCCTAAATATATTCAGGAATAAACGCATACGTCCTTTTTGGCCAACCAAGCAAGCTTGCAAAGGAAATCTGCACTACAATGAAGTCTCACTGCCCCCCGGTCAAAAGGGCCATCTGAAAAAAGTGTAAAATGCAGAAGGCAGGACAGGCCATGGAGAACTGGGAGCCTTGTTATGCTGAAGGGCGGGATGAAAATTGCCAACAGCCACTCTGAAGAAGTGTATGGTGTTTCCTGAAACATCTAAAAACCAAACCAACAGAGCCTAGGGCACTTCCACTTATGGTCTTATAGCTTAGGGAAATTAAAATCAAAAAGACACAGCCACCCCAAAATTTGCGATGGCTCTGTTTACAAGAACCTCATTTATGGTACAAGTTCAATATCGCAGAAAGCGAAAAATGGATAAAGAAGTTGTGGTATTTACGTCCAAAGCAGTATCACTCAGCAATGAAATCTATGTTATCTGGCCCGTAGCAGCATAATGAGTGGATTCAGGTACGATGATTCTAAGTGAAATAAGTCACACAGAAAAAGAAACATCATAAGATATCACTAATACACGGAATGTAAACTTGGCTACACAGGAACTGAATTACAAAACAGAACAGGGTCTCAAATGTAGAAAACCAACTTATGCTTGTTTAAGGGGAAAGGTGAGTTGGGGTGCTGCATGAAACCAGAGATTGAAATTGGCACAGATACCATTCCATAAGCCAAATATGTAATAGACAAGAGCTACTCCTTGCTCAACGAAGTGGACTCAACACCCCATATTAAACGCCTAAGAATATACCTGACTAGTAAGAATCTTAAAACCTATGGATTTATATGTCTCCGCAAGAGAATCAAGTGTGTGTACAGCGGCATAAGTTCAGCAGTGATAGGATTTGTGAGGTTCGGTGAGCAAATGCAGACCCTTTGAAGTCATATTGCACGGTAACCATTCCATGGATCTCAACTCTCCAGGTTTAAGGGATTCTTCCTTCAGCTAAAACATGCATGTGGAACCCAGAGTATGATCCACCATGTGATCGGGAAACGTGTTCAAATGTGTCTCAGTTTTCGTCCCCTGGTACTCGGGTGCAACATTCCAGATGCTTTACTAACACTCTACCTACTTGGAGAGTCAGTGCCTTTAACCTCCTGTTTGGCCCAGTTTGCAATTTCTGCGGAAAATGAACAGGAATAGGGAGAACCAATGAGAGACTAGCTGGAGGTGTCTGGACGGGCAAATTTAACTCTCAGATCCCACCAGGAAGAGGAATTAACCAAAGGCTCAGCGTGCCATGCCGGAACCACACTAAGACCTTAAGCAATTCTGTGGTGTTTCGGCCAGCTCACAAGAAAGCGAGTTGAAGAAAGCAGCTCAGGGGCACTGTCACTCACAAACCTGCAGAGTTATAATTGACAGCTATGGTCCAAAAATATATTGAAGGAAGGCTGCCAAGAGGACTTGAAAGTGAGGCAGAATTGCAGGAAACCGATTTCAGGAGGTAGACTGGAATTGCCTGTAAAGCATAGGAAAAGAGGCAGAACGTCCACAATGATGCACTTGGCCAAAAAGGGCGTATGCGTTTTTTCCTGAATATATTCAGGAAAAAATGCATACGCCCTTTTTGGCCAACCAAGCAAGCTTGCAAAGGATATCTGCACTACAATGAAGTCTCACTTCCCCCCAGTCAAAAGGGCCATCTGAAAAAAGTGTAAAATCCAGAAAGTCAGGACAGGCCATGGAGAACTGGGAGCCTTGTTATGCTGATGGGCGGGTTGTAAATTGCCAACAGCCACTCTGGAGAAGTGTATGGTGTTTCCTGAAACATCTAAAAAGCAAAGCAACACAGCCTAGGGCACTTCCACTTATGGTCATATAGCTTAGGGAAATTAAAATCAAAAAGACACAGCCACCCCAAAGTTTGGGATGGCTCTGTTTACAAGAACCTCGTTTACGGTACAAGTTCAATATCGCAGAAAGCGAAAAATGGATAAAGAAGTTGTGGTACTTACGTACAATGCAATAACACTCAGCAAGGAAATCTATGTTATCAGGTCAGTAGCAGCAGAATGAGTGGATTGAGGTACGATGATTCTAAGAGAAATAAGTCACACAGAAAAAGAAACATCATAAGATATCACTAATACACGGAATGTAAACTTGGCTACACAGGAACTGAATTACAAAACAGAACAGGGTCTCAAATGTAGAAAACCAACTTATGCTTGCTTAAGGGGAAAGGTGAGTTGGGGTGCTGCATGAAACCAGAGATTGAAATTGGCACAGATACCATTCCATAAGCCAAATATGTAATAGACAAGAGCTACTCCTTGCTCAACGAAGTGGACTCAACACCCCATATTAAACGCCTAAGAATATACCTGACTAGTAACAATCTTAAAACCTATGGATTTATATGTCTCCTAAAGAGAATCAAGCATGTTTGCAGCAGCATAAACGCAGCAGTGATAGGATTGGTGAGGTTCGGTGAGCAAATGCAGACCCTTTGGAGTCATATTGCATGGTACCCTCCATGGGTCTCAACTCTCCAGGTTTAAGGGATTCTTCCTTCAGCTAAAACATGCATGTGGAACCCAGAGTATGATCCACCGTGTGATCAGGAAACGTGTTCAAGTGTGTCTCAGTTTTCATCCCCTGGTACTCGGGTGCAACATTCCACATGCTTTACTAACACTCTACCCACTTGAAGAGTCAGTGCCTTTAACCTCCTGTTTGGTTCAGTGTGCAATTTGTGCATAAGATAAACAGGAATAGGGAGAACCAATGAGAAACTAGTTGGAGGTGTCTGTACGGGCAAATTTAACTCTCAGATCCCACCAGGAAGAGGAATTCACCAAAGGCTCAGCGTGCCATGCCGGAACCACACTAGGGCCTGAAGCAGTCCTGCGGTGTTGTGGCCAGCTCACAAGAAAGCGAGTTGAAGAAAGGAGCCCAGGGGCACTGTAATTCAGAAACCTGCAGAGTTATAAATGACAGCTATCGTCCAAAAATATATTGAAGTAAGGCTGCCAAGAGGACTTGAAAGCGGGGCAGAATTGCAGGAAACCGATTTCAGGAGGTAGACTGGAATTGCATGTAAAGCATAGGAAAAGAGGCAGAACGTCCACAATGATGCACTTGGCCAAAAAGGGCGTATGCGTTTTTTCCTAAATATATTCAGGAATAAACGCATACGTCCTTTTTCTCCAACCAAGCTAGCTTGCAAAGGAAATCTGCACTACAATGAAGTCTCACTGCCCCTCGGTCAAAAGGGCCATCTGAAAAAAGTGTAAAATCCAGAAGGCAGGACAGGCCATGGAGAACTGGGAGCCTTGTTATGCTGAAGGGCGGGATGAAAATTGCCAACAGCCACTCTGAAGAAGTGTATGGTGTTTCCTGAAACATCTAAAAACCAAACCAACAGAGCCTAGGGCACTTCCACTTATGGTCTTATAGCTTAGGGAAATTAAAATCAAAAAGACACAGCCACCCCAAAATTTGCGATGGCTCTGTTTACAAGAACCTCATTTATGGTACAAGTTCAATATCGCAGAAAGTGAAAAATGGATAAAGAAGTTGTGGAACTTACGTCCAAAGCAGTATCACTCAGCAATGAAATCTATCTTATCTGGCCCGTAGCAGCATAATGAGTGGATTCAGGTACTATGATTCTAAGTGAAATAAGTCACACAGAAAAAGAAACATCATAAGATATCACTAATACACGGAATGCAAACTTGGCTACACAGGAACTGAATTACAAAACAGAACAGGGTCTCAAATGTAGAAAACCAACTTATGCTTGCTTAAGGGGAAAGGTGAGTTGGGGTGCTGCATGAAACCAGAGATTGAAATTGGCACAGATACCATTCCATAAGCCAAATATGTAATAGACAAGAGCTACTCCTTGCTCAACGAAGTGGACTCAACACCCCATATTAAACGCCTAAGAATATACCTGACTAGTAACAATCTTAAAACCTATGGATTTATATGTCTCCGCAAGAGAATCAAGCGTGTGTACAGCGGCATAAGTGCAGCAGTGATAGGATTTGTGAGGTTCGGTGAGCAAATGCAGACCCTTTGAAGTCATATTGCATGGTACCCATTCCATGGATCTCAACTCTCCAGGTTTAAGGGATTTTTCCTTCAGCTAAAACATGCATGTGGTACACAGAGTATGATCCACCGTGTGATCGGGAAATATGTTCAAAGTGTCTCAGTTTTCGTCCCCTGGTACTCGGGTGCAACATTCCAGATGCTTTACTAACACTCTACCTACTTGGAGAGTCAGTGCCTTTAACCTCCTGTTTGGCCCAGTTTACAATTTCTGCGGAAAATGAACAGGAATAGGGAGAACCAATGAGAGACTAGCTGGAGGTGTCTGGACGGGCAAATTTAACTCTCAGATCCCACCAGGAAGAGGAATTAACCAAAGGCTCAGCGTGCCATGCCGGAACCACACTAAGACCTTAAGCAATTATGCGGTGTTTCGGCCAGCTCACAAGAAAGCGAGTTGAAGAAAGCAGCTCAGGGGCACTGTCATTAACAAACCTGCAGAGCTATAATTGACAGCTATGGTCCAAAAATATATTGAAGGAAGGCTGCCAAGAGGACTTGAAAGTGGGGCAGAATTGCAGGAAACCGATTTCAGGAGGTAGACTGGAATTGCATGTAAATCATAGGAAAAGAGGCAGAACGTCCACAATGATGCACTTGGCCAAAAAGGGCATATGCGTTTTTTCCTGAATATATTCAGGTAAAAACGCATACGCCCTTTTTGTCCAACCAAGCAAGCTTGCAAAGGATATCTGCACTACAATGAAGTCTCACTTCCCCCCAGTCAAAAGGGCCATCTGAATAAAGTGTAAAATCCAGAAAGTCAGGACAGGCCATGGAGAACTGGGAGCCTTGTTATGCTGATGGGCGGGTTGTAAATTGCCAACAGCCACTCTGGAGAAGTGTATGGTGTTTTCTGAAACATCTAAAAAACAAAGCAACAGAGCCTAGGGCACTTCCACTTATGGTCCTATAGCTTAGGGAAATTAAAATCAAAAAGACACAGCCACCCCAAAGTTTGGGACGGCTCTGTTTACAAGAACCTTGTTTACGGTACAAGTTCAATATCGCAGAAAGCGAAAAATGGATAAAGAAATTTTGGTACTTACGTACAATGCAATATCACTCAGCAAGGAAATCTATGTCATCAGGTCAGTAGCAGCAGAATGAGTGGATTGAGGTACGATGATTCTAAGAGAAATAAGTCACACAGAAAAAGAAACATCATAAGATATCACTAATACACGGAATGTAAACTTGGCTACACAGGAACTGAATTACAAAACAGAACAGGGTCTCAAATGTAGAAAACCAACTTATGCTTGCTTAAGGGGAAAGGTGAGTTGGGGTGCTGCATGAAACCAGAGATTGAAATTGGCACAGATACCATTCCATAAGCCAAATATGTAATAGACAAGAGCTACTCCTTGCTCAACGAAGTGGACTCAACACCCCATATTAAACGCCTAAGAATATACCTGACTAGTAACAATCTTAAAACCTATGGATTTATATGTCTCCTAAAGAGAATCAAGCATGTTTGCAGCAGCATAAACGCAGCAGTGATAGGATTGGTGAGGTTCGGTGAGCAAATGCAGACCCTTTGGAGTCATATTGCATGGTACCCTCCATGGGTCTCAACTCTCCAGGTTTAAGGGATTCTTCCTTCAGCTAAAACATGCATGTGGAACCCAGAGTATGATCCACCGTGTGATCAGGAAACGTGTTCAAGTGTGTCTCAGTTTTCATCCCCTGGTACTCGGGTGCAACATTCCACATGCTTTACTAACACTCTCACCACTTGGAGAGTCAGTGCCTTTAACCTCCTGTTTGGCCCAGTTTACAATTTCTGCGGAAAATGAACAGGAATAGGGAGAACCAATGAGAGACTAGCTGGAGGTGTGTGGACGGGCAAATTTAACTCTCATTTCCCACCAGGAAGAGGAATTAACCAAAGGTTCAACATGCCATGCCGGAACCACACTAGGGCCTGAAGCAATCCTGCGGTGTTGCGGCCAGCTCACAAGAAAGCGAGTTGAAGAAAGGAGCTCAGGGGCACTGTAATTCACAAACCTGCAGAGTTATAAATGACAGCTATCGTCCAAAAATATATTGAAGAAAGGCTGCCAAGAGGACTTGTAAGCTGGGCAGAATTGCAGGAAACCGATTTCAGGAGGTAGACTGGAATTGCATGTAAAGCATAGGAAAAGGGGCAGAACGTCCGCCATGATGCACTTGGCCAAAAACAGCGTATGCATTTTTTCCTGAATATATTCAGGAAAAAACGCATACGCACTTTTTGGCCAACCAAGCAAGCTTGCAAAGAAATCTGCACTACAATGAAGTCTCACTGAGCCCTGGTCAAAAGGGCCATCTGAAAAATGTGTAAAATCCAGAAAGGCAGGACAGGCCATGGAGAACTGGGAGCCTTGTTATGCTGATGGGTGAGATGTAAATTGCCAAAAGCCACTCTGGAGAAATGTATGGTGTTTCCTGAAACATCTAAAAAACAAAGCAACAGAGCCTAGGGCACTTCCTCTTATGGTCCTATAGATTAGGGATATTAAAATCAAAAAGACGCAGCCACCCCAAAGTTTGGGACGGCTCTGTTTACAAGAACCTCGTTTACGGTACTAGTTCAATATCGCAGAAAGCGAAAAATGGATAAAGACAGAAGTTGTGGTACTTACGTAGAATGCAATATCATTCAGCAATGAAATCTATGTCATCAGGCCCGTAGCAGCATAATGAGTGGATTCAGGTACAATGATTCTAAGTGAAATAAGTCACACAGAAAAAGAAACATCATAAGGTATGACTACTACACGGAATGTAAACGTGGCTCCACAGGAACTGAATTACAAAACAGAACAGGGTCTCAAATGTAGAAAACCAACTTATGCTAGCTTAAGGGGAATGGTTAGTTGTGGTGCTGCATGAAGCCAGAGATTGAAATTGGCACAGATACCGTTCCATAAGCCAAATATGTAATAGACAAGAGCTACTCCTTGCTCAACGAAGTGGACTCAACACCCCATATTATACGCCTAAGAATATACCTGACTAGTAACAATCTTAAAACCTATGGATTTATATGTCTCCGAAAGAGAATCAAGCGTGTGTACAGCGGCATAAACGCAGCAGTGATAGGATTGGTGAGGTTCGGTGAGCAAATGCAGACCCTTTGAAGTCATATTGCATGGTACCCATTCCATGGGTCTCAACTCTCCAGGTTTAAGGGATTCTTCCTTCAGCTAAAACATGCATGTGGAACCCAGAGTATGGTCCACCGTGTGTTCGGGAAACGTGTTCAAATGTGTCTCAGTTTTCGTCCCCTGGTACATGGGCGCAACATTCCAGACGCTTTACTAACACTCTCCCCACTTGGAGAGTCAGTGCCTTTAACCTCCTGTTTGGCCCAGTTTGCAATTTCTGCGGAAAATGAACAGGAATAGGGAGATCCAATGAGAGACTAGCTGGAGGTGTCTGGACAGGCAAATTTAACTCTCATTTCCCACCAGGAAGAGGAATTAACCAAAGGCTCAGCGTGCCGTGCCGGAACCACACTAGGGCCTGAAGCAATCCTGCAGTGTTGCGGCCAGCTCACAAGAAAGCGAGTTGAAGAAAGGAGCTCAGGGGCACTGTCATTCACAAACCTTCAGAGTTACAAATGACAGCTATCGTCCAAAAATATATTGAAGTAAGGCTGCCAAGAGGACTTGAAAGTGGGGCAGAATTGCAGGAAACCGATTTCAGGAGGTAGACTGGAATTGCATGTAAAGCATAGGAAAAGAGGCAGAACGTCCACAATGATGCACTTGGCCAAAAAGGGCGTATCCGTTTTTTCCTGAATATATTCAGGAAAAAACTCATAGGTCGTTTTGGCGAACCAAGCAAGCTTGCAAAGGAAATCTGCACTACAATGAAGTCTCACTGCCCCCCGGTCAAAAGGGCCATCTGAAAAAAGTGTAAAATCCAGAAAGGCAGGACAGGCCATGGAGAACTGGGAGCCTTGTTATGTTGATGATCGGGATGTAATTTGACAACAGCCACTCTGGAAAAGTGTTTCCTGAAACATCTAAGAAACAAAGCAACAGAGCCTAGGGCACTTCCACTTATGGTCCTATAGCTTAGGGAAATTAAAATCAAAAAGACACAGCCACCCCAAAGTTTGGGACGGCTCTGTTTACAACAACCTCATTTACGGTACAAGTTCAATATCGCAGAAAGCAAAAAATGGATAAAGAAGTTGTGGTACTTAAGTACAATGCAATATCGCTCAGCAATGAAATCTATGTCATCACGCCCGTAGCAGCATAATGAGTGGATTCAGGTACGATGATTCCAAGTGAAATAAGTCACACAGAAAAAGAAACATCATAAGATATCACTACTATATGGAACGTAAACTTGGCTACACAGGAATTGAATTAGAAAACAGAACAGGGTCTCAAATGTAGAAAACCAACTTATGCTTGCTTAAGGGGAAAGGTGAGTTGGGGTGCTGCATAAAACCAGAGATTGAAATTAGCACAGATACCGATCCATAAGCCAAAAGCGTAATAGACAAGAGCTACTCCTTGCTCAACAAAGTGGACTCACCACTCCATATTAAACGCCTAAGAATATACCTGACTAGTAAGAATCTTACAACCTATGGATTTATATGTCTCCGAAAGAGAATCAAGCGTGTGTACAGCGGCATAAACGCAGCAGTGATAGGATTGGTGAGGTTCGGTGAGCCAATGCAGACCCTTTGAAGTCATATTGCGTGGTACCCATTCCATGGGTCTCAACTCTCCAGGTTTAAGGGATTCTTCCTTCAGCTAAAACATGCATGTGGATCGAGAGTATGATCCACCGTGTAATCGGGAAACGTGTTCAGATGTGTCTCAGTTTTTGCCCGAGGTACTTGGGTGCAACATTCCAGACACTTTACTAACACTCTCCTCACTTGGAGAGTCAGTGCCTTTAAGCTCATGTTTGTCCCAGTTTGCAATTTTTGCGGAAGATGAACAGGAATAGGGAGAACAAATGTGAGACTAGCTGGAGGTGTCTAGACGGGCAAGTTTAACTATCATTTCCTACCAGGGGGAGGAATTAACCAAAGGCTCAGCGTGCCATGCCGGAACCACACTAGGGCCTGAAGCAATCCTGCAGTGTTGCGGCCAGCTCACAAGAAAGCGAGTTGAAGAAAGGAGCTCAGGAGCACTGTAATTCACAAACGTGCAGAGTTATAAATGACAGCTATCATCCAAAAATATATTGAAGTAAGGCTGCCAAGAGGACTTGAAAGCGGGGCAGAATTGCAGGAAACTGATTTCAGGAGGTAGACTGGAATTGCATGTAAAGCATAGGAAAAGAGGCAGAACGTCCACAACGATGCACTTGGCCAAAAAGGGCGTATGCGTTTTTTCCTGAATATATTCAGGAAAAAACGCATACGCCCTTTTTGGCAAACCAAGCAAGCTTGCAAAGGAAATCTGCACTACAATGAAGTCTCACTGCCCCCCGGTCAAAAGGGCCATCTGAAAAAAGTGTAAAATCCAGAAAGGCAGGACAGGCCATGGAGAACTGGGAGCCTTGTTCTGCTGATGAGCGGGATGTAAATTGCCAACAACCACTCTGGAGAAGTATATGGTGTTTCCTGAAACATCTAAAAAACAAAGCAACAGAGCCTAGGGCACTTCCACTTATGGTCCTATAGCTTAGGGAAATTAAAATCAAAAAGACACAGCCACCCCAAATTTTGGGACGGCTCTGTTTACAAGAACGTCGTTTACGGTACAAGTTCAATATCACAGAAAGCGAAAAATGGATAAAGAATTTGTGGTACTTACGTACAATACAATATCACTCAGCAATGAAATCTATGTCATCAGGCCCGGAGCAGCATAATGAGTGGATTCAGGTATGATGATTCTAAGTGAAATAAGTCACACAGAAAAAGAAACATCATAATATATCACTACTACACTGAATGTAAACTTGGCTACACAGGAACTGAATTACAAAACAGAACAGGATCGCAAATGTAGAAAACCAACTTATGCTTGCTTAAGGGGAAAGGTGAGTTGGGGTGCTGCATAAAACCAGAGATTGAAATTAGCACAGATACCGTTCCATAAGCCAAATATGTAATAGACAAGAGCTACTCCTTGCTCAACGAAGTGGACTCAACACCCCATATTAAACGCCTAAGAATATACCTGACTAGTAAGAATCTTAAAACCTATGGATTTATATGTCTCCGAAAGAGAATCAAGCGTGTGTACAGCGGCATAAACGCAGCAGTGATAGGATTGGTGAGGTTCGGTGAGCAAATGCAGACCCTTTGAAGTCATATTGCATGGTACCCATTCCATGGGTCTCAACTCTCCAGGTTTAAGGGATTCTTCCTTCAGCTAAAACATGCATGTGGAAACCAGAGTATGGTCCACCGTGTGTTCGGGAAACGTGTTCAAATGTGTCTCAGTTTTCGTCCCCTGGTACATGGGCGCAACATTCCAGACGCTTTACTAACACTCTCCCCACTTGGAGAGTCAGTGCCTTTAACCTCCTGTTTGGCCCAGTTTGCAATTTCTGCGGAAAATGAACAGGAATAGGGAGATCCAATGAGAGACTAGCTGGAGGTGTCTGGACAGGCAAATTTAACTCTCATTTCCCACCAGGAAGAGGAATTAACCAAAGGCTCAGCGTGCCGTGCCGGAACCACACTAGGGCCTGAAGCAATCCTGTGGTGTTGCGGCCAGCTCACAAGAAAGCGAGTTGAAGAAAGGAGCTCAGGGGCACTGTCATTCACAAACCTGCAGAGTTATAAATGACAGCTATCGTCCAAAAATATATTGAAGTAAGGCTGCCAAGAAGACTTGAGAGCGGGGCAGAATTACAGGAAACCGATTTCAGGAGGTAGACTGGAATTGCATGTAAAGCATAGGAAAAGAGGCAGAACGTCCACAATGATGCACTTGGCCAAAAAGTGCGTATGCGTTTTTTCCTGAATATATTCAGGAAAAAACGCATACGCCCTTTTGGCCAACCAAGCAAGCTTGCAAAAGATATCTGCACTACAATGAAGTCTCACTGCCCCCCGGTCAAAAGGGCCATCTGAAAAAAGTGTAAAATCCAGAAAGGCAGGACAGGCCATGGAGAACTGGGAGCCTTGTTATGCTGATGGGCGGGATGTAAATTGCCAACAGCCACTCTGGAGAAGTGTATGGTGTTTCCTGAAACATCTAAAAAACAAAGCAACAGAGCCTAGGGCACTTCCACTTATGGTCCTATAGCTTAGGGAAATTAAAATCAAAAAGACACAGCCACCCCAAAGTTTGCGACGGCTCTGTTTAAAAGAACCTCGTTTACGGTACAAGTTCAATATCACAGAAAGCGAAAAATGGATAAAGAAGTTGTGGTACTTACGTACAATGCAATATCACTTAGCAATGAAATCTATGTCATCAGGCCCATAGCAGCATAATGAGTGGATTCAGGTACGATGATTCTAAGTGAAATAAGTCACAGAGAAAAAGAAACATCATAAGATATCACTACTACACGGAATGTAAACTTGGCTACACAGGAACTGAATTACAAAACAGAACAGGGTCTCAAATGTAGAAAAGCAACTTATGCTTGCTTAAGGGGAAAGGTGAGTTGGGGTGCTGCATAAAACCAGAGATTGAAATTAGCACAGATACCGTTCCATAAGCCAAATATGTAATAGACAAGAGCTACTCCTTGCTCAACGAAGTGGACACAACAGCCCATATTAAACGCCTAGGAATATACCTGACTAGTAAGAATCTTAAAACCTATGGATTTATATGTCTCCAAAAGAGAATCAAGCGTGTGTACAGCAGCATAAGCGCAGCAGTGATAGGATTCGTGAGGTTCGGTGAGCAAATGCAGACCCTTTGAAGTCATATTGCATGGTACCCATTCCATGGGTCCCAACTCTCCAGGTTTAAGGGATTCTTCCTTCAGCTAAAACATGCATGTGGAACCCAGAGTATGATCCACCGTGTGATCGGGAAACGTGTTCAAATGTGTCTCAGTTTTCGTCCCCTGGTACTCGGGTGCAACATTCCAGATGCTTTACTAACACTCCACCCACTTGGAGAGTCAGTGCCTTTAACCTCCTGTTTGGCCCAGTTTGCAATTTCTGTGGAAGATGAACAGGACTAGGGAGAACCAATGAGAGACTAGCTGGAGGTGTCTGGACGGGCAAATTTAACTCTCATTTCCCACCAGGAAGAGGAATTAACCAAAGGCTCAGCGTGCCGAGCCGGAACCACACTAGGGCCTGAAGCAATCCTGTGGTGTTGCGGCCAGCTCACAAGAAAGCGTGTTGAAGAAAGGAGCTCAGGGGCACTGTCATTCACAAACCTGCAGAGTTATAAATGACAGCTATCGTCAAAAATATATTGAAGTAAGGCTGCCAAGAAGACTTGAAAGAGGGGCAGAATTGCAGGAAACCGATTTCAGGAGGTAGACAGGAATTGCATGTAAAGCATAGGAAAAGAGGTAGAACGTCCACAATGTTGCACTTGGCTAAAAAGGGCGTATGCGTTTTTTCCTGAATATATTCAGGAAAAAACGTACACGCCCTTTTTGGCCAACCAAGCAAGCTTGCAAAGGAAATCTGCACTACAATGAAGTCTCACTGCCCCCTGGTCAAAAGGGCCATCTGAAAAAAGTGTAAAATCCAGAAAGGCAGGACAGGCCATGGAGAACTGGGAGCCTTGTTATGCTGATGGACGGGATGTAAATTGCCAACAGCCACTCTGGAGAAGTGTATGGTGTTTCCTGAAACATCTGCAAAACAAAGCAACAGAGCCTAGGGCACTTCCACTTATGCTCCTATAGCTTAGGGAAATTAAAATCAAAAAGACACAGCCACCCCAAAGTTTGGGACGGCTCTGTTTACAAGAACCTCGTTTACGGTACAAGTTCAATATCACAGAAAGTGAAAAATGGATAAAGAAGTTGTGGTACTTACGTACAATGCAATATCACTCAGCAATGAAATCTATGTCATCAGGTCAGTAGCAGCGTAATGAGTGGATTGAGGTATGATGATTCTAAGAGAAATAAGTCACACAGAAAAAGAACCATCATAAGATATCACTATTACACGGAATGTAAACTTGGCTACACAGGAACTGAATTACAAAACAGAACAGGGTCTCAAATGTAGAAAACCAACTTATGCTTGCTTAAGGTGAAAGGTGAGTTGGGGTGCTGCATGAAACCAGAGATTGAAATTGGCACAGATACCATTCCATAAGCCAAATATGTAATAGACAAGAGCTACTCCTTGCTCAACGAAGTGGACACAACACCCCAAATTAAACGCCTAAGAAAATACCTGACTAGTAACAACCTTAAAACCTATGGATTTATATGTCTCCTAAAGAGAATCAAGCATGTTTACAGCAGCATAAACGCAGCAGTGATAGGACTGGTGAGGTTCGCTGAGAAAATGCAGACCCTTTGAAGTCATATTGCATGGTACCCATTCCATGGGTCTCAACTCTCCAGGTTTAAGGGTTTCTTCGTTCAGCTAAAACATGCATGTGGAACCCAGAGTATGATCCACCATGTGATCGGGAAATGTGTTCAAATGTGTCTCAGTTTTCGTCCCCTGGTACTCGGGTGCAACATTCCAGACGCTTTACTAACACTCTCCCCACTTGGAGAGTCAGTGCATTTAACCTCCTGTTTGGCCCAGTTTACAATTTCTGCCGATAATGAACAGGAACAGGGAGAACCCATGAGAGACTAGCTGGAGGTGTCTGGACGGGTACATTTAACTCTCATTTCCCACCAGGAAGAGGAATTAATCAAAGGCTCAGCGTGCCATGCCGGAACCACACTAGGGCCTGAAGCAATCCTGCGGTGTTGCGGGCCCCTCACAAGAAAGCGAGTTGAAGAAAGGAGCTCAGGGGGACTGTCATTCATAAACCTGCAGAGTTATAAATGACAGCTATCGTCCAAAAATATATTGAAGAAAGGCTGCCAAGAGGACTTGAAAGCGGGGCAGAATTGCAGGAAACCGATTTCACGAGGTAGACTGGAATTGCATGTAAAGCATAGGAAAAGAGGCAGAACGTCCACAATGATGCACTTGGCCAAAAAGGGCATATGCGTTTTTTCCTGAATATATTCAGGAAAAAACGCATATGCCCTTTTGGCCAACCAAGCAATCTTGCAAAGGAAATCTGCACTACAATGAAGTCTCACTGCCCCCCGGTCAAAAGGGCCATCTGAAAAAAGTGTAAAATCCAGAAAGGCTGGACAGGCCATGGAGAACTGGGAGCCTTGTTATGTTGATGGGCAGGATGTAAATTGCCAACAGCCACGCTGGAGAAGTGTATGGTGTTTCCTGAAACATCTAAACAACAAAGCAACAGAGCCTAGGGCACTTCCACTTATGGTCCTATACCTTACGGAAATTAAAATCAAAAAGACAGAGCCACCCCAAAGTTTGGGATGGCTCTGTTTACAAGAACCTCATTTACGGTACAAGTTCAATATCACAGAAAGCAAATAATGGATAAAGAAGTTGTGGTACTTACGTACAATGCAATATCACTCAGCAATGAAATCTGTGTCATCAGGCCCGTAGCAGCATAATGAATGGATTCAGGTATGATGATTCTAAGTGAAATAAGTCACAAAGAAAAAGAAACATCATAAGATATCACTATTACACGGAATGTAAACTTGGCTACACAGGAACTGAATTACAAAACAGAACAGGGTCTCAAATGTAGAAAACCAACTTATGCTTGCTTAAGGGGAAAGGTGAGTTGGGGTGCTGCATAAAACCAGAGATTGAAATTAGCACAGATACCGTTCCATAAGCCAAATATGTAATAGACAAGAGCTTCTCCTTGCTCAACGAAGTGGACTCAACACCCCATATTAAACGCCTAAGAATATACCTGACTAGTAAGAATCTTAAAACCTATGGATTTATATGTCTCCGAAAGAGAATGAAGCGTGTGTAAAGGGGCATAAACGCAGCAGTGATAGGATTGGTGAGGTTCGGTGAGCAAATGCAGACCCTTTGAAGTCATACTGCATGGTACCCATTCCATGGGTCTCAACTCTCCAGGTTTAAGGGATTCTTCCTTCAGCTAAAACATGCATGTGGAACCCAAAGTACGATCCACCATGTGATCGGGAAACGTGTTCAAATGTGTGTCAGTTTTCGTCCCCTGGTACTCGGGTGCAACATTTCAGACGCTTTAGTAACACTCTCCCCACTTGGAGAGTCAGTGCCTTTAACCTCCTGTTTGGCCCAGTTTGCAATTTCTGCAGAAAATGAACAGGAATAGGGAGAACCAATGAGAGACTAGCGGGAGGTGTCTGGACGGGCAAATTTAACTCTCATTTCCCACCAGGAAGAGGAATTAAACAAAGTCTCAGCGTGCCGTGCCTGAACCACACTAGGGCCTGAAGCAATCCTGCGGTGTTGCGGCCAGCTCATAAGAAAGCGAGTTGAAGAAAGGAGCTCAAGGGCACTGTCATTCACAAACCTGCAGAGTTATAAATGACAGCTATCGTCCAAAAATACATTGAAGTAAGGCTCCGAAGAGGACTTGAAAGCAGGGCAGAATTGCAGGAAACCGATTTCAGGAGGTAGACTGGAATTGCATGTAAAGCATAGGAAAAGAGGCAGAACGTTCACAATGTTGCACGTGGCCAAAAAGTGCCTATGCGTTTTTTCTGAATATATTCAGGAAAAAACGCATAGGACCTTTTGGCCAACCAAGCAAGCTTGCAAAGGAAATCTGCACTACAATGAAGTCTCACTGCCCCCCGGTCAAAAGGGCCATCTGAAAAAAGTGTAAAATCCAGAAAGGCAGGACAGGCCATGGAGAACTGGGAGCCTTGTTATGCTGATGGGCGGGATGTAAATTGCCAACAGCCACTCTGGAGAAGTGTATGTTGATTCCTGAAACATCTAAAAAACAAAGCAACAGAGCCTAGGGCACTTCCACTTATGGTCCTATAGCTTAGGGAAATTAAAATCAAAAATACACAGCCACCCCAAAGTTTGCGACGGCTCTGTTTATAAGAACCTCGTTTACGGTACAAGGTCAATATCGCAGACAGCGAAAAATGGATAAAGAAGTTGCGGTACTTACGTACAATGCAATATCACTCAGCAATGAAATCTATGTCACAGGCCCGTAGCAGCATAATGAGTGGATTCAGGTACGATGATTCTAAGTGAAATAAGTCACAGAGAAAAAGAAACATCATAAGATATCACTACTACACGGAATGTAAACTTGGCTACACAGGAACTGAATTACAAAACAGAACAGGGTCTCAAATGTAGAAAACCAACTTATGCTTGCTTAAGGGGAAAGGTGAGTTGGGGTGCTGCATAAAACCACAGATTGAAATTAGCACAGATAACGTTCCACAAGCCAAATATGTAATAGACAAGAGCTTTTCCTTGCTCAACGAAGTGGACTCAACACCCCATATTAAATGCCTAAGAATATACCTGACTAGTAAGAATCTTAAAACCTATGGATTTATATGTCTCCGAAAGAGAATCAAGCGTGTGTACAGCGGCATAAATGCAGCAGTGATAGGATTGGTGAGGTTCGGTGAGCAAATGCAGACCCTTTGAAGTCATACTGCATGGTACCCATTCCATGGGTCTCAAATCTCCAGGTTTAAGGGATTCTTCCTTCAGCTAAAACATGCATGTGGAACCCACAGTATGATCCACCATGTGTTCGGGAAACGTGTTCAAATGTTTCTCAGTTTTCGTCCCCTGGTACACGGGCGCAACATTCCAGACGCTTTACTAACACTCTCCCCACTTGGAGAGTCAGTGCCTTTAAACTCCTGTTTGGCCCAGTTTGCAATTTCTGCGGAAAATGAACAGGAATAGGGAGAACCAATGAGAGACTAGCTGGAGGTGTCTGGACGGGCAAATTTAACTCTCATTTCCCACCAGGAAGAGGAATTAACCAAAGGCTCAGCGTGCCGTGCCGGAACCACACTAGGGCCTGAAGCAATCCTGCGGTGTTGCGGCCAGCTCACAAGAAAGCGAGTTGAAGAACGGAGCTCAGGGGCACTGTCATTCACAAACCTGCAGAGTTATAAATGACAGCTATCGTCCAAAAATATATTGAAGTAAGGCTGCCAAGAGGACTTGAGAGCGGTGCAGAATTGCAGGAAACCGATTTCAGGAGGTAGACTGGAATTGCATGTAAAGCATAGGAAAAGAGGCAGAACGTTCACAATGATGCACTTGGCCAAAAAGTGCGTATGCGTTTTTTCCTGAATATATTCAGGAAAAAACGCATACGCCCTTTTGGCCAACCAAGCAAGCTTGCAAAGGAAATCTGCACTACAATGAAGTCTCACTGCCCCCCGGTCAAAAGGGCCATCTGAAAAAAGTGTAAAATCCAGAAAGGCAGGACAGACCATGGAGAACTGGGAGCCTTGTTATGCTGATGGGCGGGATGTAAATTGCCAACAGCCACTCTGGAGAAGTGTATGGTGTTTCCTGAAACATCTAAAAAACAAAGCAACATAGCCTAGGGCACTTCCACTTATGGTCCTATAGCTTAGGGAAATTAAAATCAAAAAGACACAGCCACCCCAAAGTTTGGGACGGCTCTGTTTACAAGAACCTCGTTTACGGTACAAGTTCAATATCACAGAAAGCGAAAAATGGATAAAGAAGTTGTGGTACTTACGTACAATACAATATCACTCAGCAATGAAATCTATGTCATCAGGCCCGGAGCAGCATAATGAGTGGATTCAGGTACGATGATTCTAAGTGAAATAAGTTACAGAGAAAAAGAAATATCATAAGATATCACTACTACACGGAATGTAAACTTGACTACACAGGAACTGAATTACAAAACAGAACAGGGTCTCAAATGTAGAAAACCAACTTATGCTTGCTTAAGGGGAAAGGTGAGTTGGGGTGCTGCATAAAACCAGAGATTGAAATTAGCACAGATACCCTTCCATAAGCCAAATAAGTAATAGACAAGAGCTACACCTTGCTCATCGAAGTGGACTCAACACCCCATATTAAACGCCTAAGAATATACCTGACTAGTAAGAATCTTAAAACCTATGCATTTATATGTCTCCGAAAGAGAATCAAGCGTGTGTACAGCGGCATAAACGCAGCAGTGATAGGATTGGTGAGGTTCGGTGAGCAAATGCAGACCCTTTGAAGTCATAGTGCATGGTACCCATTCCATTGGTCTCAACTATCCAGGTTTAAGAGATTCTTCCTTCAGCTAAAACATGCATGTGGAACCCAGAGTATGATCCACCGTGTGTTCGGGAAACGTGTTCAAATGTGTCTCAGTTTTCGTCCCCTGGTACACGGGCACAACATTCCAGACGCTTTACTAACATTCTCCCCACTTGGAGAGTCAGTGCCTTTAACCTCCTGTTTGGCCCAGTTTGCAATTTCTGTGGAAAATGAACAGGAATAGGGAGAACCAATGAGAGACTAGCTGGAGGTGTCTGGACGGGCAAATTTAACTCTCATTTCCCACCAGGAAGAGGAATTAACCAAAGTCTCAGCGTGCCGTGCCCGAACCACACTAGGGCCTGAAGTAATCCTGCGGTGTTGCGGCTAGCTCATAAGAAAGCGAGTTGAAGAAAGGAGCTCAGGGGCACTGTCATTCACAAACCTGCAGAGTTATAAATGACAGCTATCGTCCAAAAATACATTGAAGTAAGGCTCCAAAGAGGACTTGAAAGCAGGGCAGAATTGCAGGAAACCGATTTCAGGAGGTAGACTGGAATTGCATGTAAAGAATAGGAAAAGAGGCAGAACATTCACAATGATGCACGTGGCCAAAAAGTGCCTATGCGTTTTTTCCTGAATATATTCAGGAATATATTCCTGAATATAATCAGGAAAAAACGCATACGCCCTTTTGGCCAACCAAGCAAGCTTGCAAAGGAAATCTGCACTACAATGAAGTCTCACTGCCCCCGGGTCAAAAGGGCCATCTGAAAAAAGTGTAAAATCCAGAAAGGCAGGACAGGCCATGGAGAACTGGGAGCATTGTTATGCTGATGGGCGGGATGTAAATTGCCAACAGCCACCCTGGAGAGGTGTATGGTGTTTCCTGAAACATCTAAAAAACAAAGCAACAGAGCCTAGTGCACTTCCACTTATGGTCCTATAGCTTAGGGAAATTAAAATCAAAAAGACACAGCCACCCCAAATTTTGGACGGCTCTGTTTACAAGAATCTCGTTTACAGTACAAGGTCAATATCGCAGACAGCGAGAAATGGATAAAGAAGTTGCGGTAATTACGTACAATGCAATATCACTCAGCAATGAAATCTATGTCACAGGCCCGTAGCAGCATAATGAGTGGATTCAGGTACGATGATTCTAAGTGAAATAAGTCACAGAGAAAAAGAAACATCATAAGATATCACTACTACACGGAATGTAAACTTGGCTACACAGAAACTGAATTACAAAACAGAACAGGGTCTCAAATGTAGAAAACCAACTTATGCATGCTTAAGGGGAAAGGTGAGTTGGGGTGCTGCATAAAACCACAGATTGAAATTAGCACAGATAACGTTCCATAAGCCAAATATGTAATAGACAAGAGCTTCTCCTTGCTCAACGAAGTGGACTCAACACCCCATATTAAACGCCTAAGAATATACCTGACTAGTAAGAATCTTAAAACCTATGGATTTATATGTCTCCGAAAGAGAATCAAGCGTGTGTACAGCGGCATAAATGCAGCAGTGATAGGATTGGTGAGGTTCGGTGAGCAAATGCAGACCCTTTGAAGTCATACTGCATGGTACCCATTCCATGGGTCTCAAATCTCCAGGTTTAAGGGATTCTTCCTTCAGCTAAAACATGCATGTGGACCCCAGAGTATGATCCACCGTGTGTTCGGGAAATGTGTTCAAATGTGTCTCAGTTTTCATCCCCTGGTACACGGGCGCAACATTCCAGACGCTTTACTAACACTCTCCCCACTTGGAGAGTCAGTGCCTTTAGACTCCTGTTTGGCCCAGTTTGCAATTTCTGCGGAAAATGAACAGGAATAGGGAGAACCAATGAGAGACTAGCTGGAGGTGTCTGGACGGGCAAATTTAACTCTCATTTCCCACCAGGAATAGGAATTAAACAAAGGCTCAGCGTGCCGTGCCGGAACCACACTAGGGCCTGAAGCAATCCTGCGGTGTTGCGGCCAGCTCACAAGAAAGCGAGTTGAAGAACGGAGCTCAGGGGCACTGTCATTCACAAACCTGCAGAGTTATAAATGACAGTTATCGTCCAAAAATATATTGAAGTAAGGCTGCCAAGAGGACTTGAGAGCGGGGCAGAATTGCAGGAAACCGATTTCAGGAGGTAGACTGGAATTGCATGTAAAGCATAGGAAAACAGGCAGAACGTCCACAATGATGCACTTGGCCAAAAAGTGCGTATGCGTTTTTCCTGAATATATTCAGGAAAAAACGCATACGCCCTTTTGGCCAACCAAGCAAGCTTGCAAAGGAAATCTGCACTACAATGAAGTCTCACTGCCCCCCGGTCAAAAGGGTCATCTGAAAAAAGTGTAAAATCCAGAAAGGCAGGACAGGCCATGGAGAACTGGGAGCCTTGATATGCTGATGGGCGGGATGTAAATTGCCAACAGCCACCCTGGAGAGGTGTATGGTGTTTCCTGAAACATCTAAAAAACAAAGCAACAGAGCCTAGTGCACTTCCACTTATGGTCCTATAGCTTAGGGAAATTAAAATCAAAAAGACACAGCCACCCCAAATTTTGGACGGCTCTGTTTACAAGAATCTCGTTTACAGTACAAGGTCAATATCGCAGACAGTGAGAAATGGATAAAGAAGTTGCGGTAATTACGTACAATGCAATATCACTCAGCAATGAAATCTATGTCACAGGCCCGTAGCAGCATAATGAGTGGATTCAGGTACGATGATTCTAAGTGAAATAAGTCACAGAGAAAAAGAAACATCATAAGATATCACTACTACACGGAATGTAAACTTGGCTACACAGGAACTGAATTACAAAACAGAACAGGGTCTCAAATGTAGAAAACCAACTTATGCATGCTTAAGGGGAAAGGTGAGTTGGGGTGCTGCATAAAACCACAGATTGAAATTAGCACAGATAACGTTCCATAAGCCAAATATGTAATAGACAAGAGCTTCTCCTTGCTCAACGAAGTGGACTCAACACCCCATATTAAACGCCTAAGAATATACCTGACTAGTAAGAATCTTAAAACCTATGGATTTATATGTCTCCGAAAGAGAATCAAGCGTGTGTACAGCGGCATAAATGCAGCAGTGATAGGATTGGTGAGGTTCGGTGAGCAAATGCAGACCCTTTGAAGTCATACTGCATGGTACCCATTCAATGGGTCTCAAATCTCCAGGTTTAAGGGATTCTTCCTTCAGCTAAAACATGCATGTGGACCCCAGAGTATGATCCACCGTGTGTTCGGGAAATGTGTTCAAATGTGTCTCAGTTTTCGTCCCCTGGTACATGGGCGCAACATTCCAGACGCTTTACTAACACTCTCCCCACTTGGAGAGTCAGTGCCTTTAGACTCCTGTTTGGCCCAGTTTGCAATTTCTGCGGAAAATGAACAGGAATAGGGAGAACCAATGAGAGACTAGCTGGAGGTGTCTGGACGGGCAAATTTAACTCTCATTTCCCACCAGGAAGAGGAATTAACCAAAGGCTCAGCGTGCCGTGCCGGAACCACACTAGGGCCTGAAGCAATCCTGCGGTGTTGCGGCCAGCTCACAAGAAAGCGAGTTGAAGAACGGAGCTCAGGGGCACTGTCATTCACAAACATGCAGAGTTATAAATGACAGTTATCATCCAAAAATATATTGAAGTAAGGCTGCCAAGAGGACTTCAGAGCGGGGCAGAATTGCAGGAAACCGATTTCAGGAGGTAGACTGGAATTGCATGTAAAGCATAGGAAAACAGGCAGAACGTCCACAATGATGCACTTGGCCAAAAAGTGCGTATGCGTTTTTCCTGAATATATTCAGGAATAAACGCATACGCCCTTTTGGCCAACCAAGCAAGCTTGCAAAGGAAATCTGCACTACAATGAAGTCTCACTGCCCCCCGGTCAAAAGGGCCATCTGAAAAAAGTGTAAAATCCAGAAAGGCAGGACAGGCCATGGAGAACTGGGAGCCTTGGTATGCTGATGGGCGGGATGTAAATTGCCAACAGCCACTCGGGAGAAGTGTATGGTGTTTCCTGAAACATCTAAAAAACAAAGCAACAGAGCCTAGGGCACTTCCACTTATGGTCCTATAGCTTAGGGAAATGAAAATCAAAAAGACACAGCCACCCCAAAGTTTGGGAGGGCTCTGTTTACAAGAAGCTTGTTTACGGTACAAGTTCAATATCACAGAAAGCGAAAAATGGATAAAGAAGTTGTGGTACTTACGTACAACACAATATCACTCAGCAATGAAATCTATGTCATCAGGCCCGTAGCAGCATAATGAGTGGATTCAGGTACGATGATTCTAAGTGAAATAAGTCACAGAGAAAAAGAAACATCATAAGATATCACTACTACACGGAATGTAAACTTGACTACACAGGAACTGAATTACAAAACAGAACAGGGTCTCAAATGTAGAAAACCAACTTATGCTAGCTTAAGGGGAATGGTTAGTTGTGGTGCTGCATGAAGCCAGAGATTGAAATTGGCACAGATACCGTTCCATAAGCCAAATATGTAATAGACAAGAGCTACTCCTTGCTCAACGAAGTGGACTCAACACCCCATATTATACGCCTAAGAATATACCTGACTAGTAACAATCTTAAAACCTATGGATTTATATGTCTCCGAAAGAGAATCAAGCGTGTGTACAGCGGCATAAACGCAGCAGTGATAGGATTGGTGAGGTTCGGTGAGCAAATGCAGACCCTTTGAAGTCATATTGCATGGTACCCATTCCATGGGTCTCAACTCTCCAGGTTTAAGGGATTCTTCCTTCAGCTAAAACATGCATGTGGAACCCAGAGTATGGTCCACCGTGTGTTCGGGAAACGTGTTCAAATGTGTCTCAGTTTTCGTCCCCTGGTACATGGGCGCAACATTCCAGACGCTTTACTAACACTCTCCCCACTTGGAGAGTCAGTGCCTTTAACCTCCTGTTTGGCCCAGTTTGCAATTTCTGCGGAAAATGAACAGGAATAGGGAGATCCAATGAGAGACTAGCTGGAGGTGTCTGGACAGGCAAATTTAACTCTCATTTCCCACCAGGAAGAGGAATTAACCAAAGGCTCAGCGTGCCGTGCCGGAACCACACTAGGGCCTGAAGCAATCCTGCAGTGTTGCGGCCAGCTCACAAGAAAGCGAGTTGAAGAAAGGAGCTCAGGGGCACTGTCATTCACAAACCTTCAGAGTTATAAATGACAGCTATCGTCCAAAAATATATTGAAGTAAGGCTGCCAAGAGGACTTGAAAGTGGGGCAGAATTGCAGGAAACCGATTTCAGGAGGTAGACTGGAATTGCATGTAAAGCATAGGAAAAGAGGCAGAACGTCCACAATGATGCACTTGGCCAAAAAGGGCGTATCCGTTTTTTCCTGAATATATTCAGGAAAAAACTCATAGGTCGTTTTGGCGAACCAAGCAAGCTTGCAAAGGAAATCTGCACTACAATGAAGTCTCACTGCCCCCCGGTCAAAAGGGCCATCTGAAAAAAGTGTAAAATCCAGAAAGGCAGGACAGGCCATGGAGAACTGGGAGCCTTGTTATGTTGATGATCGGGATGTAATTTGACAACAGCCACTCTGGAAAAGTGTTTCCTGAAACATCTAAGAAACAAAGCAACAGAGCCTAGGGCACTTCCACTTATGGTCCTATAGCTTAGGGAAATTAAAATCAAAAAGACACAGCCACCCCAAAGTTTGGGACGGCTCTGTTTACAACAACCTCATTTACGGTACAAGTTCAATATCGCAGAAAGCAAAAAATGGATAAAGAAGTTGTGGTACTTAAGTACAATGCAATATCGCTCAGCAATGAAATCTATGTCATCACGCCCGTAGCAGCATAATGAGTGGATTCAGGTACGATGATTCCAAGTGAAATAAGTCACACAGAAAAAGAAACATCATAAGATATCACTACTATATGGAACGTAAACTTGGCTACACAGGAATTGAATTAGAAAACAGAACAGGGTCTCAAATGTAGAAAACCAACTTATGCTTGCTTAAGGGGAAAGGTGAGTTGGGGTGCTGCATAAAACCAGAGATTGAAATTAGCACAGATACCGATCCATAAGCCAAAAGCGTAATAGACAAGAGCTACTCCTTGCTCAACAAAGTGGACTCACCACTCCATATTAAACGCCTAAGAATATACCTGACTAGTAAGAATCTTACAACCTATGGATTTATATGTCTCCGAAAGAGAATCAAGCGTGTGTACAGCGGCATAAACGCAGCAGTGATAGGATTGGTGAGGTTCGGTGAGCCAATGCAGACCCTTTGAAGTCATATTGCGTGGTACCCATTCCATGGGTCTCAACTCTCCAGGTTTAAGGGATTCTTCCTTCAGCTAAAACATGCATGTGGATCGAGAGTATGATCCACCGTGTAATCGGGAAACGTGTTCAGATGTGTCTCAGTTTTTGCCCGAGGTACTTGGGTGCAACATTCCAGACACTTTACTAACACTCTCCTCACTTGGAGAGTCAGTGCCTTTAAGCTCATGTTTGTCCCAGTTTGCAATTTTTGCGGAAGATGAACAGGAATAGGGAGAACAAATGTGAGACTAGCTGGAGGTGTCTAGACGGGCAAGTTTAACTATCATTTCCTACCAGGGGGAGGAATTAACCAAAGGCTCAGCGTGCCATGCCGGAACCACACTAGGGCCTGAAGCAATCCTGCAGTGTTGCGGCCAGCTCACAAGAAAGCGAGTTGAAGAAAGGAGCTCAGGAGCACTGTAATTCACAAACGTGCAGAGTTATAAATGACAGCTATCATCCAAAAATATATTGAAGTAAGGCTGCCAAGAGGACTTGAAAGCGGGGCAGAATTGCAGGAAACTGATTTCAGGAGGTAGACTGGAATTGCATGTAAAGCATAGGAAAAGAGGCAGAACGTCCACAACGATGCACTTGGCCAAAAAGGGCGTATGCGTTTTTTCCTGAATATATTCAGGAAAAAACGCATACGCCCTTTTTGGCAAACCAAGCAAGCTTGCAAAGGAAATCTGCACTACAATGAAGTCTCACTGCCCCCCGGTCAAAAGGGCCATCTGAAAAAAGTGTAAAATCCAGAAAGGCAGGACAGGCCATGGAGAACTGGGAGCCTTGTTCTGCTGATGAGCGGGATGTAAATTGCCAACAACCACTCTGGAGAAGTATATGGTGTTTCCTGAAACATCTAAAAAACAAAGCAACAGAGCCTAGGGCACTTCCACTTATGGTCCTATAGCTTAGGGAAATTAAAATCAAAAAGACACAGCCACCCCAAATTTTGGGACGGCTCTGTTTACAAGAACGTCGTTTACGGTACAAGTTCAATATCACAGAAAGCGAAAAATGGATAAAGAATTTGTGGTACTTACGTACAATACAATATCACTCAGCAATGAAATCTATGTCATCAGGCCCGGAGCAGCATAATGAGTGGATTCAGGTATGATGATTCTAAGTGAAATAAGTCACACAGAAAAAGAAACATCATAATATATCACTACTACACTGAATGTAAACTTGGCTACACAGGAACTGAATTACAAAACAGAACAGGATCGCAAATGTAGAAAACCAACTTATGCTTGCTTAAGGGGAAAGGTGAGTTGGGGTGCTGCATAAAACCAGAGATTGAAATTAGCACAGATACCGTTCCATAAGCCAAATATGTAATAGACAAGAGCTACTCCTTGCTCAACGAAGTGGACTCAACACCCCATATTAAACGCCTAAGAATATACCTGACTAGTAAGAATCTTAAAACCTATGGATTTATATGTCTCCGAAAGAGAATCAAGCGTGTGTACAGCGGCATAAACGCAGCAGTGATAGGATTGGTGAGGTTCGGTGAGCAAATGCAGACCCTTTGAAGTCATATTGCATGGTACCCATTCCATGGGTCTCAACTCTCCAGGTTTAAGGGATTCTTCCTTCAGCTAAAACATGCATGTGGAAACCAGAGTATGGTCCACCGTGTGTTCGGGAAACGTGTTCAAATGTGTCTCAGTTTTCGTCCCCTGGTACATGGGCGCAACATTCCAGACGCTTTACTAACACTCTCCCCACTTGGAGAGTCAGTGCCTTTAACCTCCTGTTTGGCCCAGTTTGCAATTTCTGCGGAAAATGAACAGGAATAGGGAGATCCAATGAGAGACTAGCTGGAGGTGTCTGGACAGGCAAATTTAACTCTCATTTCCCACCAGGAAGAGGAATTAACCAAAGGCTCAGCGTGCCGTGCCGGAACCACACTAGGGCCTGAAGCAATCCTGTGGTGTTGCGGCCAGCTCACAAGAAAGCGAGTTGAAGAAAGGAGCTCAGGGGCACTGTCATTCACAAACCTGCAGAGTTATAAATGACAGCTATCGTCCAAAAATATATTGAAGTAAGGCTGCCAAGAAGACTTGAGAGCGGGGCAGAATTACAGGAAACCGATTTCAGGAGGTAGACTGGAATTGCATGTAAAGCATAGGAAAAGAGGCAGAACGTCCACAATGATGCACTTGGCCAAAAAGTGCGTATGCGTTTTTTCCTGAATATATTCAGGAAAAAACGCATACGCCCTTTTGGCCAACCAAGCAAGCTTGCAAAAGATATCTGCACTACAATGAAGTCTCACTGCCCCCCGGTCAAAAGGGCCATCTGAAAAAAGTGTAAAATCCAGAAAGGCAGGACAGGCCATGGAGAACTGGGAGCCTTGTTATGCTGATGGGCGGGATGTAAATTGCCAACAGCCACTCTGGAGAAGTGTATGGTGTTTCCTGAAACATCTAAAAAACAAAGCAACAGAGCCTAGGGCACTTCCACTTATGGTCCTATAGCTTAGGGAAATTAAAATCAAAAAGACACAGCCACCCCAAAGTTTGCGACGGCTCTGTTTAAAAGAACCTCGTTTACGGTACAAGTTCAATATCACAGAAAGCGAAAAATGGATAAAGAAGTTGTGGTACTTACGTACAATGCAATATCACTTAGCAATGAAATCTATGTCATCAGGCCCATAGCAGCATAATGAGTGGATTCAGGTACGATGATTCTAAGTGAAATAAGTCACAGAGAAAAAGAAACATCATAAGATATCACTACTACACGGAATGTAAACTTGGCTACACAGGAACTGAATTACAAAACAGAACAGGGTCTCAAATGTAGAAAAGCAACTTATGCTTGCTTAAGGGGAAAGGTGAGTTGGGGTGCTGCATAAAACCAGAGATTGAAATTAGCACAGATACCGTTCCATAAGCCAAATATGTAATAGACAAGAGCTACTCCTTGCTCAACGAAGTGGACACAACAGCCCATATTAAACGCCTAGGAATATACCTGACTAGTAAGAATCTTAAAACCTATGGATTTATATGTCTCCAAAAGAGAATCAAGCGTGTGTACAGCAGCATAAGCGCAGCAGTGATAGGATTCGTGAGGTTCGGTGAGCAAATGCAGACCCTTTGAAGTCATATTGCATGGTACCCATTCCATGGGTCCCAACTCTCCAGGTTTAAGGGATTCTTCCTTCAGCTAAAACATGCATGTGGAACCCAGAGTATGATCCACCGTGTGATCGGGAAACGTGTTCAAATGTGTCTCAGTTTTCGTCCCCTGGTACTCGGGTGCAACATTCCAGATGCTTTACTAACACTCCACCCACTTGGAGAGTCAGTGCCTTTAACCTCCTGTTTGGCCCAGTTTGCAATTTCTGTGGAAGATGAACAGGACTAGGGAGAACCAATGAGAGACTAGCTGGAGGTGTCTGGACGGGCAAATTTAACTCTCATTTCCCACCAGGAAGAGGAATTAACCAAAGGCTCAGCGTGCCGAGCCGGGACCACACTAGGGCCTGAAGCAATCCTGTGGTGTTGCGGCCAGCTCACAAGAAAGCGTGTTGAAGAAAGGAGCTCAGGGGCACTGTCATTCACAAACCTGCAGAGTTATAAATGACAGCTATCGTCAAAAATATATTGAAGTAAGGCTGCCAAGAAGACTTGAAAGAGGGGCAGAATTGCAGGAAACCGATTTCAGGAGGTAGACAGGAATTGCATGTAAAGCATAGGAAAAGAGGTAGAACGTCCACAATGTTGCACTTGGCTAAAAAGGGCGTATGCGTTTTTTCCTGAATATATTCAGGAAAAAACGTACACGCCCTTTTTGGCCAACCAAGCAAGCTTGCAAAGGAAATCTGCACTACAATGAAGTCTCACTGCCCCCTGGTCAAAAGGGCCATCTGAAAAAAGTGTAAAATCCAGAAAGGCAGGACAGGCCATGGAGAACTGGGAGCCTTGTTATGCTGATGGACGGGATGTAAATTGCCAACAGCCACTCTGGAGAAGTGTATGGTGTTTCCTGAAACATCTGCAAAACAAAGCAACAGAGCCTAGGGCACTTCCACTTATGCTCCTATAGCTTAGGGAAATTAAAATCAAAAAGACACAGCCACCCCAAAGTTTGGGACGGCTCTGTTTACAAGAACCTCGTTTACGGTACAAGTTCAATATCACAGAAAGTGAAAAATGGATAAAGAAGTTGTGGTACTTACGTACAATGCAATATCACTCAGCAATGAAATCTATGTCATCAGGTCAGTAGCAGCGTAATGAGTGGATTGAGGTATGATGATTCTAAGAGAAATAAGTCACACAGAAAAAGAACCATCATAAGATATCACTATTACACGGAATGTAAACTTGGCTACACAGGAACTGAATTACAAAACAGAACAGGGTCTCAAATGTAGAAAACCAACTTATGCTTGCTTAAGGTGAAAGGTGAGTTGGGGTGCTGCATGAAACCAGAGATTGAAATTGGCACAGATACCATTCCATAAGCCAAATATGTAATAGACAAGAGCTACTCCTTGCTCAACGAAGTGGACACAACACCCCAAATTAAACGCCTAAGAAAATACCTGACTAGTAACAACCTTAAAACCTATGGATTTATATGTCTCCTAAAGAGAATCAAGCATGTTTACAGCAGCATAAACGCAGCAGTGATAGGACTGGTGAGGTTCGCTGAGAAAATGCAGACCCTTTGAAGTCATATTGCATGGTACCCATTCCATGGGTCTCAACTCTCCAGGTTTAAGGGTTTCTTCGTTCAGCTAAAACATGCATGTGGAACCCAGAGTATGATCCACCATGTGATCGGGAAATGTGTTCAAATGTGTCTCAGTTTTCGTCCCCTGGTACTCGGGTGCAACATTCCAGACGCTTTACTAACACTCTCCCCACTTGGAGAGTCAGTGCATTTAACCTCCTGTTTGGCCCAGTTTACAATTTCTGCCGATAATGAACAGGAACAGGGAGAACCCATGAGAGACTAGCTGGAGGTGTCTGGACGGGTACATTTAACTCTCATTTCCCACCAGGAAGAGGAATTAATCAAAGGCTCAGCGTGCCATGCCGGAACCACACTAGGGCCTGAAGCAATCCTGCGGTGTTGCGGGCCCCTCACAAGAAAGCGAGTTGAAGAAAGGAGCTCAGGGGGACTGTCATTCATAAACCTGCAGAGTTATAAATGACAGCTATCGTCCAAAAATATATTGAAGAAAGGCTGCCAAGAGGACTTGAAAGCGGGGCAGAATTGCAGGAAACCGATTTCACGAGGTAGACTGGAATTGCATGTAAAGCATAGGAAAAGAGGCAGAACGTCCACAATGATGCACTTGGCCAAAAAGGGCATATGCGTTTTTTCCTGAATATATTCAGGAAAAAACGCATATGCCCTTTTGGCCAACCAAGCAATCTTGCAAAGGAAATCTGCACTACAATGAAGTCTCACTGCCCCCCGGTCAAAAGGGCCATCTGAAAAAAGTGTAAAATCCAGAAAGGCTGGACAGGCCATGGAGAACTGGGAGCCTTGTTATGTTGATGGGCAGGATGTAAATTGCCAACAGCCACGCTGGAGAAGTGTATGGTGTTTCCTGAAACATCTAAACAACAAAGCAACAGAGCCTAGGGCACTTCCACTTATGGTCCTATACCTTACGGAAATTAAAATCAAAAAGACAGAGCCACCCCAAAGTTTGGGATGGCTCTGTTTACAAGAACCTCATTTACGGTACAAGTTCAATATCACAGAAAGCAAATAATGGATAAAGAAGTTGTGGTACTTACGTACAATGCAATATCACTCAGCAATGAAATCTGTGTCATCAGGCCCGTAGCAGCATAATGAATGGATTCAGGTATGATGATTCTAAGTGAAATAAGTCACAAAGAAAAAGAAACATCATAAGATATCACTATTACACGGAATGTAAACTTGGCTACACAGGAACTGAATTACAAAACAGAACAGGGTCTCAAATGTAGAAAACCAACTTATGCTTGCTTAAGGGGAAAGGTGAGTTGGGGTGCTGCATAAAACCAGAGATTGAAATTAGCACAGATACCGTTCCATAAGCCAAATATGTAATAGACAAGAGCTTCTCCTTGCTCAACGAAGTGGACTCAACACCCCATATTAAACGCCTAAGAATATACCTGACTAGTAAGAATCTTAAAACCTATGGATTTATATGTCTCCGAAAGAGAATGAAGCGTGTGTAAAGGGGCATAAACGCAGCAGTGATAGGATTGGTGAGGTTCGGTGAGCAAATGCAGACCCTTTGAAGTCATACTGCATGGTACCCATTCCATGGGTCTCAACTCTCCAGGTTTAAGGGATTCTTCCTTCAGCTAAAACATGCATGTGGAACCCAAAGTACGATCCACCATGTGATCGGGAAACGTGTTCAAATGTGTGTCAGTTTTCGTCCCCTGGTACTCGGGTGCAACATTTCAGACGCTTTAGTAACACTCTCCCCACTTGGAGAGTCAGTGCCTTTAACCTCCTGTTTGGCCCAGTTTGCAATTTCTGCAGAAAATGAACAGGAATAGGGAGAACCAATGAGAGACTAGCGGGAGGTGTCTGGACGGGCAAATTTAACTCTCATTTCCCACCAGGAAGAGGAATTAAACAAAGTCTCAGCGTGCCGTGCCTGAACCACACTAGGGCCTGAAGCAATCCTGCGGTGTTGCGGCCAGCTCATAAGAAAGCGAGTTGAAGAAAGGAGCTCAAGGGCACTGTCATTCACAAACCTGCAGAGTTATAAATGACAGCTATCGTCCAAAAATACATTGAAGTAAGGCTCCGAAGAGGACTTGAAAGCAGGGCAGAATTGCAGGAAACCGATTTCAGGAGGTAGACTGGAATTGCATGTAAAGCATAGGAAAAGAGGCAGAACGTTCACAATGTTGCACGTGGCCAAAAAGTGCCTATGCGTTTTTTCTGAATATATTCAGGAAAAAACGCATAGGACCTTTTGGCCAACCAAGCAAGCTTGCAAAGGAAATCTGCACTACAATGAAGTCTCACTGCCCCCCGGTCAAAAGGGCCATCTGAAAAAAGTGTAAAATCCAGAAAGGCAGGACAGGCCATGGAGAACTGGGAGCCTTGTTATGCTGATGGGCGGGATGTAAATTGCCAACAGCCACTCTGGAGAAGTGTATGTTGATTCCTGAAACATCTAAAAAACAAAGCAACAGAGCCTAGGGCACTTCCACTTATGGTCCTATAGCTTAGGGAAATTAAAATCAAAAATACACAGCCACCCCAAAGTTTGCGACGGCTCTGTTTATAAGAACCTCGTTTACGGTACAAGGTCAATATCGCAGACAGCGAAAAATGGATAAAGAAGTTGCGGTACTTACGTACAATGCAATATCACTCAGCAATGAAATCTATGTCACAGGCCCGTAGCAGCATAATGAGTGGATTCAGGTACGATGATTCTAAGTGAAATAAGTCACAGAGAAAAAGAAACATCATAAGATATCACTACTACACGGAATGTAAACTTGGCTACACAGGAACTGAATTACAAAACAGAACAGGGTCTCAAATGTAGAAAACCAACTTATGCTTGCTTAAGGGGAAAGGTGAGTTGGGGTGCTGCATAAAACCACAGATTGAAATTAGCACAGATAACGTTCCACAAGCCAAATATGTAATAGACAAGAGCTTTTCCTTGCTCAACGAAGTGGACTCAACACCCCATATTAAATGCCTAAGAATATACCTGACTAGTAAGAATCTTAAAACCTATGGATTTATATGTCTCCGAAAGAGAATCAAGCGTGTGTACAGCGGCATAAATGCAGCAGTGATAGGATTGGTGAGGTTCGGTGAGCAAATGCAGACCCTTTGAAGTCATACTGCATGGTACCCATTCCATGGGTCTCAAATCTCCAGGTTTAAGGGATTCTTCCTTCAGCTAAAACATGCATGTGGAACCCACAGTATGATCCACCATGTGTTCGGGAAACGTGTTCAAATGTTTCTCAGTTTTCGTCCCCTGGTACACGGGCGCAACATTCCAGACGCTTTACTAACACTCTCCCCACTTGGAGAGTCAGTGCCTTTAAACTCCTGTTTGGCCCAGTTTGCAATTTCTGCGGAAAATGAACAGGAATAGGGAGAACCAATGAGAGACTAGCTGGAGGTGTCTGGACGGGCAAATTTAACTCTCATTTCCCACCAGGAAGAGGAATTAACCAAAGGCTCAGCGTGCCGTGCCGGAACCACACTAGGGCCTGAAGCAATCCTGCGGTGTTGCGGCCAGCTCACAAGAAAGCGAGTTGAAGAACGGAGCTCAGGGGCACTGTCATTCACAAACCTGCAGAGTTATAAATGACAGCTATCGTCCAAAAATATATTGAAGTAAGGCTGCCAAGAGGACTTGAGAGCGGTGCAGAATTGCAGGAAACCGATTTCAGGAGGTAGACTGGAATTGCATGTAAAGCATAGGAAAAGAGGCAGAACGTTCACAATGATGCACTTGGCCAAAAAGTGCGTATGCGTTTTTTCCTGAATATATTCAGGAAAAAACGCATACGCCCTTTTGGCCAACCAAGCAAGCTTGCAAAGGAAATCTGCACTACAATGAAGTCTCACTGCCCCCCGGTCAAAAGGGCCATCTGAAAAAAGTGTAAAATCCAGAAAGGCAGGACAGACCATGGAGAACTGGGAGCCTTGTTATGCTGATGGGCGGGATGTAAATTGCCAACAGCCACTCTGGAGAAGTGTATGGTGTTTCCTGAAACATCTAAAAAACAAAGCAACATAGCCTAGGGCACTTCCACTTATGGTCCTATAGCTTAGGGAAATTAAAATCAAAAAGACACAGCCACCCCAAAGTTTGGGACGGCTCTGTTTACAAGAACCTCGTTTACGGTACAAGTTCAATATCACAGAAAGCGAAAAATGGATAAAGAAGTTGTGGTACTTACGTACAATACAATATCACTCAGCAATGAAATCTATGTCATCAGGCCCGGAGCAGCATAATGAGTGGATTCAGGTACGATGATTCTAAGTGAAATAAGTTACAGAGAAAAAGAAATATCATAAGATATCACTACTACACGGAATGTAAACTTGACTACACAGGAACTGAATTACAAAACAGAACAGGGTCTCAAATGTAGAAAACCAACTTATGCTTGCTTAAGGGGAAAGGTGAGTTGGGGTGCTGCATAAAACCAGAGATTGAAATTAGCACAGATACCCTTCCATAAGCCAAATAAGTAATAGACAAGAGCTACACCTTGCTCATCGAAGTGGACTCAACACCCCATATTAAACGCCTAAGAATATACCTGACTAGTAAGAATCTTAAAACCTATGGATTTATATGTCTCCGAAAGAGAATCAAGCGTGTGTACAGCGGCATAAACGCAGCAGTGATAGGATTGGTGAGGTTCGGTGAGCAAATGCAGACCCTTTGAAGTCATAGTGCATGGTACCCATTCCATTGGTCTCAACTATCCAGGTTTAAGAGATTCTTCCTTCAGCTAAAACATGCATGTGGAACCCAGAGTATGATCCACCGTGTGTTCGGGAAACGTGTTCAAATGTGTCTCAGTTTTCGTCCCCTGGTACACGGGCACAACATTCCAGACGCTTTACTAACATTCTCCCCACTTGGAGAGTCAGTGCCTTTAACCTCCTGTTTGGCCCAGTTTGCAATTTCTGTGGAAAATGAACAGGAATAGGGAGAACCAATGAGAGACTAGCTGGAGGTGTCTGGACGGGCAAATTTAACTCTCATTTCCCACCAGGAAGAGGAATTAACCAAAGTCTCAGCGTGCCGTGCCCGAACCACACTAGGGCCTGAAGTAATCCTGCGGTGTTGCGGCTAGCTCATAAGAAAGCGAGTTGAAGAAAGGAGCTCAGGGGCACTGTCATTCACAAACCTGCAGAGTTATAAATGACAGCTATCGTCCAAAAATACATTGAAGTAAGGCTCCAAAGAGGACTTGAAAGCAGGGCAGAATTGCAGGAAACCGATTTCAGGAGGTAGACTGGAATTGCATGTAAAGAATAGGAAAAGAGGCAGAACATTCACAATGATGCACGTGGCCAAAAAGTGCCTATGCGTTTTTTCCTGAATATATTCAGGAATATATTCCTGAATATAATCAGGAAAAAACGCATACGCCCTTTTGGCCAACCAAGCAAGCTTGCAAAGGAAATCTGCACTACAATGAAGTCTCACTGCCCCCGGGTCAAAAGGGCCATCTGAAAAAAGTGTAAAATCCAGAAAGGCAGGACAGGCCATGGAGAACTGGGAGCATTGTTATGCTGATGGGCGGGATGTAAATTGCCAACAGCCACCCTGGAGAGGTGTATGGTGTTTCCTGAAACATCTAAAAAACAAAGCAACAGAGCCTAGTGCACTTCCACTTATGGTCCTATAGCTTAGGGAAATTAAAATCAAAAAGACACAGCCACCCCAAATTTTGGACGGCTCTGTTTACAAGAATCTCGTTTACAGTACAAGGTCAATATCGCAGACAGCGAGAAATGGATAAAGAAGTTGCGGTAATTACGTACAATGCAATATCACTCAGCAATGAAATCTATGTCACAGGCCCGTAGCAGCATAATGAGTGGATTCAGGTACGATGATTCTAAGTGAAATAAGTCACAGAGAAAAAGAAACATCATAAGATATCACTACTACACGGAATGTAAACTTGGCTACACAGAAACTGAATTACAAAACAGAACAGGGTCTCAAATGTAGAAAACCAACTTATGCATGCTTAAGGGGAAAGGTGAGTTGGGGTGCTGCATAAAACCACAGATTGAAATTAGCACAGATAACGTTCCATAAGCCAAATATGTAATAGACAAGAGCTTCTCCTTGCTCAACGAAGTGGACTCAACACCCCATATTAAACGCCTAAGAATATACCTGACTAGTAAGAATCTTAAAACCTATGGATTTATATGTCTCCGAAAGAGAATCAAGCGTGTGTACAGCGGCATAAATGCAGCAGTGATAGGATTGGTGAGGTTCGGTGAGCAAATGCAGACCCTTTGAAGTCATACTGCATGGTACCCATTCCATGGGTCTCAAATCTCCAGGTTTAAGGGATTCTTCCTTCAGCTAAAACATGCATGTGGACCCCAGAGTATGATCCACCGTGTGTTCGGGAAATGTGTTCAAATGTGTCTCAGTTTTCATCCCCTGGTACACGGGCGCAACATTCCAGACGCTTTACTAACACTCTCCCCACTTGGAGAGTCAGTGCCTTTAGACTCCTGTTTGGCCCAGTTTGCAATTTCTGCGGAAAATGAACAGGAATAGGGAGAACCAATGAGAGACTAGCTGGAGGTGTCTGGACGGGCAAATTTAACTCTCATTTCCCACCAGGAATAGGAATTAAACAAAGGCTCAGCGTGCCGTGCCGGAACCACACTAGGGCCTGAAGCAATCCTGCGGTGTTGCGGCCAGCTCACAAGAAAGCGAGTTGAAGAACGGAGCTCAGGGGCACTGTCATTCACAAACCTGCAGAGTTATAAATGACAGTTATCGTCCAAAAATATATTGAAGTAAGGCTGCCAAGAGGACTTGAGAGCGGGGCAGAATTGCAGGAAACCGATTTCAGGAGGTAGACTGGAATTGCATGTAAAGCATAGGAAAACAGGCAGAACGTCCACAATGATGCACTTGGCCAAAAAGTGCGTATGCGTTTTTCCTGAATATATTCAGGAAAAAACGCATACGCCCTTTTGGCCAACCAAGCAAGCTTGCAAAGGAAATCTGCACTACAATGAAGTCTCACTGCCCCCCGGTCAAAAGGGTCATCTGAAAAAAGTGTAAAATCCAGAAAGGCAGGACAGGCCATGGAGAACTGGGAGCCTTGATATGCTGATGGGCGGGATGTAAATTGCCAACAGCCACCCTGGAGAGGTGTATGGTGTTTCCTGAAACATCTAAAAAACAAAGCAACAGAGCCTAGTGCACTTCCACTTATGGTCCTATAGCTTAGGGAAATTAAAATCAAAAAGACACAGCCACCCCAAATTTTGGACGGCTCTGTTTACAAGAATCTCGTTTACAGTACAAGGTCAATATCGCAGACAGTGAGAAATGGATAAAGAAGTTGCGGTAATTACGTACAATGCAATATCACTCAGCAATGAAATCTATGTCACAGGCCCGTAGCAGCATAATGAGTGGATTCAGGTACGATGATTCTAAGTGAAATAAGTCACAGAGAAAAAGAAACATCATAAGATATCACTACTACACGGAATGTAAACTTGGCTACACAGGAACTGAATTACAAAACAGAACAGGGTCTCAAATGTAGAAAACCAACTTATGCATGCTTAAGGGGAAAGGTGAGTTGGGGTGCTGCATAAAACCACAGATTGAAATTAGCACAGATAACGTTCCATAAGCCAAATATGTAATAGACAAGAGCTTCTCCTTGCTCAACGAAGTGGACTCAACACCCCATATTAAACGCCTAAGAATATACCTGACTAGTAAGAATCTTAAAACCTATGGATTTATATGTCTCCGAAAGAGAATCAAGCGTGTGTACAGCGGCATAAATGCAGCAGTGATAGGATTGGTGAGGTTCGGTGAGCAAATGCAGACCCTTTGAAGTCATACTGCATGGTACCCATTCAATGGGTCTCAAATCTCCAGGTTTAAGGGATTCTTCCTTCAGCTAAAACATGCATGTGGACCCCAGAGTATGATCCACCGTGTGTTCGGGAAATGTGTTCAAATGTGTCTCAGTTTTCGTCCCCTGGTACATGGGCGCAACATTCCAGACGCTTTACTAACACTCTCCCCACTTGGAGAGTCAGTGCCTTTAGACTCCTGTTTGGCCCAGTTTGCAATTTCTGCGGAAAATGAACAGGAATAGGGAGAACCAATGAGAGACTAGCTGGAGGTGTCTGGACGGGCAAATTTAACTCTCATTTCCCACCAGGAAGAGGAATTAACCAAAGGCTCAGCGTGCCGTGCCGGAACCACACTAGGGCCTGAAGCAATCCTGCGGTGTTGCGGCCAGCTCACAAGAAAGCGAGTTGAAGAACGGAGCTCAGGGGCACTGTCATTCACAAACATGCAGAGTTATAAATGACAGTTATCATCCAAAAATATATTGAAGTAAGGCTGCCAAGAGGACTTGAGAGCGGGGCAGAATTGCAGGAAACCGATTTCAGGAGGTAGACTGGAATTGCATGTAAAGCATAGGAAAACAGGCAGAACGTCCACAATGATGCACTTGGCCAAAAAGTGCGTATGCGTTTTTCCTGAATATATTCAGGAATAAACGCATACGCCCTTTTGGCCAACCAAGCAAGCTTGCAAAGGAAATCTGCACTACAATGAAGTCTCACTGCCCCCCGGTCAAAAGGGCCATCTGAAAAAAGTGTAAAATCCAGAAAGGCAGGACAGGCCATGGAGAACTGGGAGCCTTGGTATGCTGATGGGCGGGATGTAAATTGCCAACAGCCACTCGGGAGAAGTGTATGGTGTTTCCTGAAACATCTAAAAAACAAAGCAACAGAGCCTAGGGCACTTCCACTTATGGTCCTATAGCTTAGGGAAATGAAAATCAAAAAGACACAGCCACCCCAAAGTTTGGGAGGGCTCTGTTTACAAGAAGCTTGTTTACGGTACAAGTTCAATATCACAGAAAGCGAAAAATGGATAAAGAAGTTGTGGTACTTACGTACAACACAATATCACTCAGCAATGAAATCTATGTCATCAGGCCCGTAGCAGCATAATGAGTGGATTCAGGTACGATGATTCTAAGTGAAATAAGTCACAGAGAAAAAGAAACATCATAAGATATCACTACTACACGGAATGTAAACTTGACTACACAGGAACTGAATTACAAAACAGAACAGGGTCTCAAATGTAGAAAACCAACTTATGCTTGCTTAAGGGGAAAGGTGAGTTGGGGTGCTGCATAAAACCAGAGATTGAAATTAGCACAGATACCCTTCCATAATCCAAATAAGTAATAGACAAGAGCTACTCCTTGCTCATCGAAGTGGACTCAACACCAAATATTAAACGCCTAAGAATATACCTGACTAGTAAGAATCTTAAAACCTATGGATTTATATGTCTCCGAAAGAGAATCAAGCGTGTGTACAGCGGCATAAACGCAGCAGTGATAGGATTGGTGAGGTTCGGTGAGCAAATGCAGACCCTTAGAAGTCATAGTGCATGGTACCCATTCCATGGGTCTCAACTATCCAGGTTTAAGAGATTCTTCCTTCAGCTAAAACATGCATGTGGAACCCAGAGTATGATCCACCGTGTGTTCGGGAAACGTGTTCAAATGTGTCTCAGTTTTCGTCCCCTGGTACACGGGCACAACATTCCAGACGCTTTACTAACATTCTCCCCACTTGGAGAGTCAGTGCCTTTAACCTCCTGTTTGGCCCAGTTTGCAATTTCTGTGGAAAATGAACAGGAATAGGGAGAACCAATGTGAGACTAGCTGGAGGTGTCTGGACGGGCAAATTTAACTCTCATTTCCCACCAGGAAGAGGAATTAACCAAAGTCTCAGCGTGCCGTGCCCGAACCACACTAGGGCCTGAAGCAATCCTGCGGTGTTGCGGCCAGCTCACAAGAAAGCGAGTTGAAGAAAGGAGCTCAGGGGCACTGTCATTCACAAACCTGCAGAGTTATAAATGACAGCTATCGTCCAAAAATACATTGAAGTAAGGCTCCAAAGAGGACTTGAAAGCAGGGCAGAATTGCAGGAAACCGATTTCAGGAGGTAGACTGGAATTGCATGTAAAGCATAGGAAAAGAGGCAGAACATTCACAATGATGCACGTGGCCAAAAAGTGCCTATGCATTTTATCCTGAATATATTCAGGAAAAAACACATACGCCCTTTTGGCCAACCAAGCAAGCTTGCAAAGGAAATCTGCACTACAATGAAGTCTCACTGCCCCCCGGTCAAAAGGGCCATCTGAAAAAAGTGTAAAATCCAGAAAGGCAGGACAGGCCATGGAGAACTGGGAGCATTGTTATGCTGATGGGCGGGATGTAAATTGCCAACAGCCACCCTGTAGAGGTGTATGGTGTTTCCTGAAACATCTAAAAAACAAAGCAACAGAGCCTAGGGCACTTCCACTTATGGTCCTATAGCTTAGGGAAATTAAAATCAAAAAGACACAGCCACCCCAAATTTTGGACGGCTCTGTTTGCAAGAATCTCGTTTACAGTACAAGGTCAATATCGCAGAAAGCGAAAAATGGATAAAGAAATTTTGGTACTTACGTACAATGCAATATCACTCAGCAAGGAAATCTATGTCATCAGGTCAGTAGCAGCAGAATGAGTGGATTGAGGTACGATGATTCTAAGAGAAATAAGTCACACAGAAAAAGAAACATCATAAGATATCACTAATACACGGAATGTAAACTTGGCTACACAGGAACTGAATTACAAAACAGAACAGGGTCTCAAATGTAGAAAACCAACTTATGCTTGCTTAAGGGGAAAGGTGAGTTGGGGTGCTGCATGAAACCAGAGATTGAAATTGGCACAGATACCATTCCATAAGCCAAATATGTAATAGACAAGAGCTACTCCTTGCTCAACGAAGTGGACTCAACACCCCATATTAAACGCCTAAGAATATACCTGACTAGTAACAATCTTAAAACCTATGGATTTATATGTCTCCTAAAGAGAATCAAGCATGTTTGCAGCAGCATAAACGCAGCAGTGATAGGATTGGTGAGGTTCGGTGAGCAAATGCAGACCCTTTGGAGTCATATTGCATGGTACCCATTCCATGGGTCTCAACTCTCCAGGTTTAAGGGATTCTTCCTTCAGCAAAAACATGCATGTGGAACCCAGAGTATGATCCACCGTGTGATCAGGAAACGTGTTCAAGTGTGTCTCAGTTTTCATCCCCTGGTACTCGGGTGCAACATTCCTCATGCTTTACTAACACTCTACCCACTTGAAGAGTCAGTGCCTTTAACCTCCCGTTTGGTTCAGTTTGCAATTTGTGCATAAGATAAACAGGAATAGGGAGAACCAATGAGAAACTAGTTGGAGGTGTCTGTACGGGCAAATTTAACTCTCATTTCCCACCAGGAAGAGGAATTAACCAAAGGCTCAGCGTGCCATGCCGGAACCACACTAGGGCCTGAAGCAGTCCTGCGGTGTTGTGGCCAGCTCACAAGAAAGCGAGTTGAAGAAAGGAGCCCAGGGGCACTGTAATTCAGAAACCTGCAGAGTTATAAATGACAGCTATCGTCCAAAAATATATTGAAGGAAGGCTGCCAAGAGGACTTGAATGTGGGGCAGAATTGCAGGAAACCGATTTCAGGAGGTAGACTGGAATTGCATGTAAAGCATAGGAAAAGAGGCAGAACGTCCACAATGATGCACTTGGCCAAAAAGGGCGTATGCGTTTTTTCCTAAATATATTCAGGAATAAACGCATACGTCATTTTTGGCCAACCAAGCAAGCTTGCAAAGGAAATCTGCACTACAATGAAGTCTCACTGCCCCCCGGTCAAAAGGGCCATCTGAAAAAAGTGTAAAATGCAGAAGGCAGGACAGGCCATGGAGAACTGGGAGCCTTGTTATGCTGAAGGGCGGGATGAAAATTGCCAACAGCCACTCTGAAGAAGTGTATGGTGTTTCCTGAAACATCTAAAAACCAAACCAACAGAGCCTAGGGCACTTCCACTTATGGTCTTATAGCTTAGGGAAATTAAAATCAAAAAGACACAGCCACCCCAAAGTTTGGGACGGCTCTGTTTACAAGAACCTCGTTTACAGTACAAGTTCAATATCGCAAAAAGCGAAAAATGGATAAAGAAGTTGTGGTACTTACATACAATGCAATATCACTCAGCAATGAAATCTATGACATCAGGTCAGTAGCAGCATAATGAGTGGATTCAGGTACGATGATTCTAAGAGAAATAAGTCACACAGAAAAAGAAACATCATAAGATATCACTAATACACGGAATGTAAACTTGGCTACACAGGAACTGAATTACAAAACAGAACAGGGTCTCAAATGTAGAAAACCAACTTATGCTTGCTTAAGGGGAAAGGTGAGTTTGGGTGCTGCATGAAACCAGAGATTGAAATTGGCACAGATACCATTCCATAAGCCAAATACGTAATAGACAAGAGCTACTCCTTGCTCAACGAAGTGGACTCAACACCCCATATTAAACGCCTAAGAATATAACTGACTAGTAACAATCTTAAAACCTATGGATTTATATGTCTCCGCAAGAGAATCAAGCGTGTGTACAGCGGCATAAGTTCAGCAGTGATAGGATTTGTGAGGTTCGTTGAGCAAATGCAGACCGTTTGAAATCATATTGCATGGTACCCATTCCATGGGTCTCAACTCTCCAGGTTTAAGGGATTCTTCCTTCAGCTAAAACATGCATGTGGTACGCAGAGTATGATCCACCATGTGATCGGGAAATGTGTTCAAATGTGTCTCAGTTTTCGTCCCCTGGTACTCGGGTGCAACATTCCAGATGCTTTACTAACACTCTACCTACTTGGAGAGTCAGTGCCTTTAACCTCCTGTTTGGCCCAGTTTGCAATTTCTGCGGAAAATGAACAGGAATAGGGAGTACCAATGAGAGACTACCTGGAGGTGTCTGGACGGGCAAATTTAACTCTCAGATCCCACCAGGAAGAGGAATTAACCAAAGGCTCAGCGTGCCATTCCAGAACCACACTAAGAACTTAAGCAATTCTGCGGTGTTTCGGCCAGCTCACAAGAAAGCGAGTTGAAGAAAGCAGCTCAGGGGCACTGTCATTCACAAACCTGCAGAGTTATAATTGACAGCTATGGTCCAAAAATATATTGAAGGAAGGCTGCCAAGAGGACTTGAAAGTGGGGCAGAATTGCAGGAAACCGATTTCAGGAGGTAGACTGGAATTGCATGTAAAGCATAGGAAAAGAGGCAGAAGGTCCACAATGATGCACTTGGCCAAAAAGGGCGTATGCGTTTTTTCCTGAATATATTCAGGTAAAAACGCATACGCCCTTTTTGTCCAACCAAGCAAGCTTGCAAAGGATATCTGCACTACAATGAAGTCTCACTTCTCCCCAGTCAAAAGGGCCATCTGAAAAAAGTGTAAAATCCAGAAAGTCAGGACAGGCCATGGAGAACTGGGAGCCTTGTTATGCTGATGGGCGGGTTGTAAATTGCCAACAGCCACTCTGGAGAAGTGTATGGTGTTTCCTGAAACATCTAAAAAACAAAGCAACAGAGCCTAGGGCACTTCCACTTATGGTCCTATAGCTTAGGGAAATTAAAATCAAAAAGACACAGCCACCCCAAAGTTTGGGACGGCTCTGTTAACAAGAACCTCGTTTACGGTACAAGTTCAATATCGCAGAAAGCGAAAAATGGATAAAGAAGTTGTGGTACTTACGTACAATGCAATATCACTCAGCAATGAAATCTATGTCATCAGGCCCGTAACAGCATAATGAGTGGATTCAGGTACGATGATTCTAAGTGAAATAAGTCACAGAGAAAAAGAAACATCATAAGATATCACTACTACACGGAATGGAAACGTGGCTACACAGGAACTTAATTACAAAACAGAATAGGGTCTCAAATGTAGAAAACCAAGTTATGCTTGTTTAACGGGAAAGGTGAGTTGGGGTGCTGCATGAAACCAGAGATTGAAATTGGCACAGATACCGTTCCATAAGCCAAATATGTAATAGACAAGAGCTACTCCTTGCTCAATGAAGTGGACTCAAGACGCCATATTAAACGCCTAAGAATATACGTGACTAGAACAATCTTAAAACCTATGGATTTATATGTCTCCTAAAGAGAATCAAGCATGTGTACAGTGGCATAAACGCAGCAGTGATAGGATTGGTGAGGTTCGGTGAGCAAATGCAGACCCTTTGAAGTCATATTGCATGGTACCAATTCCATGGGTCTCAACTCTCCAGGTTTAAGGGCTTCTTCCTTCAGCTAAAACATGAATGTGGTACGCAGAGTATGATCCACCGTGTGATCGGGAAATGTGTTCAAATGTGTCTCAGTTTTCATCCCCTGGTACTCGGCGGCAACTATCCACACGCTTTACTAACACTCTCCCCACTGGGAGAGTGAGTGCCTTTAACCTCCTGTTTGGCCCAGTTTGCAATTTCTGCGGAAGATGAACAGCAATAGGGAGAACCAATGAGAGACTAGTTGGAGGTGCCTGGACGGGCAAATTTAACTCTCATTTCCCACCAGGAAGAGGAATTAACCAAAGGCTCAGCGTGTTATGCCAGAACCACACTAAGGGCTGAAGCAATCCTGCGGTGTTGCGGCCAGCTCACAAGAAAGCGAGTTGAAGAAAGGAGCTCAGGGGCACTGTCATTCAGAAACCTGCAGAGTTATAAATGACAGCTATCGTCCAAAAATATATTGAAGTAAGGCTGCCAAGAGGACTTGAAAGCAGGGCAGAATTGCAGGAAACCGATTTCAGGAGGTAGACTGGAATTGCATGTAAAGCATAGGAAAAGAGGCAGAACGTCCACAATGATGCACTTGGCCAAAAAGGGCGTATGCGTTTTTTCCTAAATATATTCAGGAATAAACGCATACGTCCTTTTTGGCCAACCAAGCAAGCTTGCAAAGGAAATCTGCACTACAATGAAGTCTCACTGCCCCCCGGTCAAAAGGGCCATCTGAAAAAAGTGTAAAATGCAGAAGGCAGGACAGGCCATGGAGAACTGGGAGCCTTGTTATGCTGAAGGGCGGGATGAAAATTGCCAACAGCCACTCTGAAGAAGTGTATGGTGTTTCCTGAAACATCTAAAAACCAAACCAACAGAGCCTAGGGCACTTCCACTTATGGTCTTATAGCTTAGGGAAATTAAAATCAAAAAGACACAGCCACCCCAAAATTTGCGATGGCTCTGTTTACAAGAACCTCATTTATGGTACAAGTTCAATATCGCAGAAAGCGAAAAATGGATAAAGAAGTTGTGGTATTTACGTCCAAAGCAGTATCACTCAGCAATGAAATCTATGTTATCTGGCCCGTAGCAGCATAATGAGTGGATTCAGGTACGATGATTCTAAGTGAAATAAGTCACACAGAAAAAGAAACATCATAAGATATCACTAATACACGGAATGTAAACTTGGCTACACAGGAACTGAATTACAAAACAGAACAGGGTCTCAAATGTAGAAAACCAACTTATGCTTGTTTAAGGGGAAAGGTGAGTTGGGGTGCTGCATGAAACCAGAGATTGAAATTGGCACAGATACCATTCCATAAGCCAAATATGTAATAGACAAGAGCTACTCCTTGCTCAACGAAGTGGACTCAACACCCCATATTAAACGCCTAAGAATATACCTGACTAGTAAGAATCTTAAAACCTATGGATTTATATGTCTCCGCAAGAGAATCAAGTGTGTGTACAGCGGCATAAGTTCAGCAGTGATAGGATTTGTGAGGTTCGGTGAGCAAATGCAGACCCTTTGAAGTCATATTGCACGGTAACCATTCCATGGATCTCAACTCTCCAGGTTTAAGGGATTCTTCCTTCAGCTAAAACATGCATGTGGAACCCAGAGTATGATCCACCATGTGATCGGGAAACGTGTTCAAATGTGTCTCAGTTTTCGTCCCCTGGTACTCGGGTGCAACATTCCAGATGCTTTACTAACACTCTACCTACTTGGAGAGTCAGTGCCTTTAACCTCCTGTTTGGCCCAGTTTGCAATTTCTGCGGAAAATGAACAGGAATAGGGAGAACCAATGAGAGACTAGCTGGAGGTGTCTGGACGGGCAAATTTAACTCTCAGATCCCACCAGGAAGAGGAATTAACCAAAGGCTCAGCGTGCCATGCCGGAACCACACTAAGACCTTAAGCAATTCTGTGGTGTTTCGGCCAGCTCACAAGAAAGCGAGTTGAAGAAAGCAGCTCAGGGGCACTGTCACTCACAAACCTGCAGAGTTATAATTGACAGCTATGGTCCAAAAATATATTGAAGGAAGGCTGCCAAGAGGACTTGAAAGTGAGGCAGAATTGCAGGAAACCGATTTCAGGAGGTAGACTGGAATTGCCTGTAAAGCATAGGAAAAGAGGCAGAACGTCCACAATGATGCACTTGGCCAAAAAGGGCGTATGCGTTTTTTCCTGAATATATTCAGGAAAAAATGCATACGCCCTTTTTGGCCAACCAAGCAAGCTTGCAAAGGATATCTGCACTACAATGAAGTCTCACTTCCCCCCAGTCAAAAGGGCCATCTGAAAAAAGTGTAAAATCCAGAAAGTCAGGACAGGCCATGGAGAACTGGGAGCCTTGTTATGCTGATGGGCGGGTTGTAAATTGCCAACAGCCACTCTGGAGAAGTGTATGGTGTTTCCTGAAACATCTAAAAAGCAAAGCAACACAGCCTAGGGCACTTCCACTTATGGTCATATAGCTTAGGGAAATTAAAATCAAAAAGACACAGCCACCCCAAAGTTTGGGATGGCTCTGTTTACAAGAACCTCGTTTACGGTACAAGTTCAATATCGCAGAAAGCGAAAAATGGATAAAGAAGTTGTGGTACTTACGTACAATGCAATAACACTCAGCAAGGAAATCTATGTTATCAGGTCAGTAGCAGCAGAATGAGTGGATTGAGGTACGATGATTCTAAGAGAAATAAGTCACACAGAAAAAGAAACATCATAAGATATCACTAATACACGGAATGTAAACTTGGCTACACAGGAACTGAATTACAAAACAGAACAGGGTCTCAAATGTAGAAAACCAACTTATGCTTGCTTAAGGGGAAAGGTGAGTTGGGGTGCTGCATGAAACCAGAGATTGAAATTGGCACAGATACCATTCCATAAGCCAAATATGTAATAGACAAGAGCTACTCCTTGCTCAACGAAGTGGACTCAACACCCCATATTAAACGCCTAAGAATATACCTGACTAGTAACAATCTTAAAACCTATGGATTTATATGTCTCCTAAAGAGAATCAAGCATGTTTGCAGCAGCATAAACGCAGCAGTGATAGGATTGGTGAGGTTCGGTGAGCAAATGCAGACCCTTTGGAGTCATATTGCATGGTACCCTCCATGGGTCTCAACTCTCCAGGTTTAAGGGATTCTTCCTTCAGCTAAAACATGCATGTGGAACCCAGAGTATGATCCACCGTGTGATCAGGAAACGTGTTCAAGTGTGTCTCAGTTTTCATCCCCTGGTACTCGGGTGCAACATTCCACATGCTTTACTAACACTCTACCCACTTGAAGAGTCAGTGCCTTTAACCTCCTGTTTGGTTCAGTGTGCAATTTGTGCATAAGATAAACAGGAATAGGGAGAACCAATGAGAAACTAGTTGGAGGTGTCTGTACGGGCAAATTTAACTCTCAGATCCCACCAGGAAGAGGAATTCACCAAAGGCTCAGCGTGCCATGCCGGAACCACACTAGGGCCTGAAGCAGTCCTGCGGTGTTGTGGCCAGCTCACAAGAAAGCGAGTTGAAGAAAGGAGCCCAGGGGCACTGTAATTCAGAAACCTGCAGAGTTATAAATGACAGCTATCGTCCAAAAATATATTGAAGTAAGGCTGCCAAGAGGACTTGAAAGCGGGGCAGAATTGCAGGAAACCGATTTCAGGAGGTAGACTGGAATTGCATGTAAAGCATAGGAAAAGAGGCAGAACGTCCACAATGATGCACTTGGCCAAAAAGGGCGTATGCGTTTTTTCCTAAATATATTCAGGAATAAACGCATACGTCCTTTTTCTCCAACCAAGCTAGCTTGCAAAGGAAATCTGCACTACAATGAAGTCTCACTGCCCCTCGGTCAAAAGGGCCATCTGAAAAAAGTGTAAAATCCAGAAGGCAGGACAGGCCATGGAGAACTGGGAGCCTTGTTATGCTGAAGGGCGGGATGAAAATTGCCAACAGCCACTCTGAAGAAGTGTATGGTGTTTCCTGAAACATCTAAAAACCAAACCAACAGAGCCTAGGGCACTTCCACTTATGGTCTTATAGCTTAGGGAAATTAAAATCAAAAAGACACAGCCACCCCAAAATTTGCGATGGCTCTGTTTACAAGAACCTCATTTATGGTACAAGTTCAATATCGCAGAAAGTGAAAAATGGATAAAGAAGTTGTGGAACTTACGTCCAAAGCAGTATCACTCAGCAATGAAATCTATCTTATCTGGCCCGTAGCAGCATAATGAGTGGATTCAGGTACTATGATTCTAAGTGAAATAAGTCACACAGAAAAAGAAACATCATAAGATATCACTAATACACGGAATGCAAACTTGGCTACACAGGAACTGAATTACAAAACAGAACAGGGTCTCAAATGTAGAAAACCAACTTATGCTTGCTTAAGGGGAAAGGTGAGTTGGGGTGCTGCATGAAACCAGAGATTGAAATTGGCACAGATACCATTCCATAAGCCAAATATGTAATAGACAAGAGCTACTCCTTGCTCAACGAAGTGGACTCAACACCCCATATTAAACGCCTAAGAATATACCTGACTAGTAACAATCTTAAAACCTATGGATTTATATGTCTCCGCAAGAGAATCAAGCGTGTGTACAGCGGCATAAGTGCAGCAGTGATAGGATTTGTGAGGTTCGGTGAGCAAATGCAGACCCTTTGAAGTCATATTGCATGGTACCCATTCCATGGATCTCAACTCTCCAGGTTTAAGGGATTTTTCCTTCAGCTAAAACATGCATGTGGTACACAGAGTATGATCCACCGTGTGATCGGGAAATATGTTCAAAGTGTCTCAGTTTTCGTCCCCTGGTACTCGGGTGCAACATTCCAGATGCTTTACTAACACTCTACCTACTTGGAGAGTCAGTGCCTTTAACCTCCTGTTTGGCCCAGTTTACAATTTCTGCGGAAAATGAACAGGAATAGGGAGAACCAATGAGAGACTAGCTGGAGGTGTCTGGACGGGCAAATTTAACTCTCAGATCCCACCAGGAAGAGGAATTAACCAAAGGCTCAGCGTGCCATGCCGGAACCACACTAAGACCTTAAGCAATTATGCGGTGTTTCGGCCAGCTCACAAGAAAGCGAGTTGAAGAAAGCAGCTCAGGGGCACTGTCATTAACAAACCTGCAGAGCTATAATTGACAGCTATGGTCCAAAAATATATTGAAGGAAGGCTGCCAAGAGGACTTGAAAGTGGGGCAGAATTGCAGGAAACCGATTTCAGGAGGTAGACTGGAATTGCATGTAAATCATAGGAAAAGAGGCAGAACGTCCACAATGATGCACTTGGCCAAAAAGGGCATATGCGTTTTTTCCTGAATATATTCAGGTAAAAACGCATACGCCCTTTTTGTCCAACCAAGCAAGCTTGCAAAGGATATCTGCACTACAATGAAGTCTCACTTCCCCCCAGTCAAAAGGGCCATCTGAAAAAAGTGTAAAATCCAGAAAGTCAGGACAGGCCATGGAGAACTGGGAGCCTTGTTATGCTGATGGGCGGGTTGTAAATTGCCAACAGCCACTCTGGAGAAGTGTATGGTGTTTTCTGAAACATCTAAAAAACAAAGCAACAGAGCCTAGGGCACTTCCACTTATGGTCCTATAGCTTAGGGAAATTAAAATCAAAAAGACACAGCCACCCCAAAGTTTGGGACGGCTCTGTTTACAAGAACCTTGTTTACGGTACAAGTTCAATATCGCAGAAAGCGAAAAATGGATAAAGAAATTTTGGTACTTACGTACAATGCAATATCACTCAGCAAGGAAATCTATGTCATCAGGTCAGTAGCAGCAGAATGAGTGGATTGAGGTACGATGATTCTAAGAGAAATAAGTCACACAGAAAAAGAAACATCATAAGATATCACTAATACACGGAATGTAAACTTGGCTACACAGGAACTGAATTACAAAACAGAACAGGGTCTCAAATGTAGAAAACCAACTTATGCTTGCTTAAGGGGAAAGGTGAGTTGGGGTGCTGCATGAAACCAGAGATTGAAATTGGCACAGATACCATTCCATAAGCCAAATATGTAATAGACAAGAGCTACTCCTTGCTCAACGAAGTGGACTCAACACCCCATATTAAACGCCTAAGAATATACCTGACTAGTAACAATCTTAAAACCTATGGATTTATATGTCTCCTAAAGAGAATCAAGCATGTTTGCAGCAGCATAAACGCAGCAGTGATAGGATTGGTGAGGTTCGGTGAGCAAATGCAGACCCTTTGGAGTCATATTGCATGGTACCCTCCATGGGTCTCAACTCTCCAGGTTTAAGGGATTCTTCCTTCAGCTAAAACATGCATGTGGAACCCAGAGTATGATCCACCGTGTGATCAGGAAACGTGTTCAAGTGTGTCTCAGTTTTCATCCCCTGGTACTCGGGTGCAACATTCCACATGCTTTACTAACACTCTCACCACTTGGAGAGTCAGTGCCTTTAACCTCCTGTTTGGCCCAGTTTACAATTTCTGCGGAAAATGAACAGGAATAGGGAGAACCAATGAGAGACTAGCTGGAGGTGTGTGGACGGGCAAATTTAACTCTCATTTCCCACCAGGAAGAGGAATTAACCAAAGGTTCAACATGCCATGCCGGAACCACACTAGGGCCTGAAGCAATCCTGCGGTGTTGCGGCCAGCTCACAAGAAAGCGAGTTGAAGAAAGGAGCTCAGGGGCACTGTAATTCACAAACCTGCAGAGTTATAAATGACAGCTATCGTCCAAAAATATATTGAAGAAAGGCTGCCAAGAGGACTTGTAAGCTGGGCAGAATTGCAGGAAACCGATTTCAGGAGGTAGACTGGAATTGCATGTAAAGCATAGGAAAAGGGGCAGAACGTCCGCCATGATGCACTTGGCCAAAAACAGCGTATGCATTTTTTCCTGAATATATTCAGGAAAAAACGCATACGCACTTTTTGGCCAACCAAGCAAGCTTGCAAAGAAATCTGCACTACAATGAAGTCTCACTGACCCCTGGTCAAAAGGGCCATCTGAAAAATGTGTAAAATCCAGAAAGGCAGGACAGGCCATGGAGAACTGGGAGCCTTGTTATGCTGATGGGTGAGATGTAAATTGCCAAAAGCCACTCTGGAGAAATGTATGGTGTTTCCTGAAACATCTAAAAAACAAAGCAACAGAGCCTAGGGCACTTCCTCTTATGGTCCTATAGATTAGGGATATTAAAATCAAAAAGACGCAGCCACCCCAAAGTTTGGGACGGCTCTGTTTACAAGAACCTCGTTTACGGTACTAGTTCAATATCGCAGAAAGCGAAAAATGGATAAAGACAGAAGTTGTGGTACTTACGTAGAATGCAATATCATTCAGCAATGAAATCTATGTCATCAGGCCCGTAGCAGCATAATGAGTGGATTCAGGTACAATGATTCTAAGTGAAATAAGTCACACAGAAAAAGAAACATCATAAGGTATGACTACTACACGGAATGTAAACGTGGCTCCACAGGAACTGAATTACAAAACAGAACAGGGTCTCAAATGTAGAAAACCAACTTATGCTAGCTTAAGGGGAATGGTTAGTTGTGGTGCTGCATGAAGCCAGAGATTGAAATTGGCACAGATACCGTTCCATAAGCCAAATATGTAATAGACAAGAGCTACTCCTTGCTCAACGAAGTGGACTCAACACCCCATATTATACGCCTAAGAATATACCTGACTAGTAACAATCTTAAAACCTATGGATTTATATGTCTCCGAAAGAGAATCAAGCGTGTGTACAGCGGCATAAACGCAGCAGTGATAGGATTGGTGAGGTTCGGTGAGCAAATGCAGACCCTTTGAAGTCATATTGCATGGTACCCATTCCATGGGTCTCAACTCTCCAGGTTTAAGGGATTCTTCCTTCAGCTAAAACATGCATGTGGAACCCAGAGTATGGTCCACCGTGTGTTCGGGAAACGTGTTCAAATGTGTCTCAGTTTTCGTCCCCTGGTACATGGGCGCAACATTCCAGACGCTTTACTAACACTCTCCCCACTTGGAGAGTCAGTGCCTTTAACCTCCTGTTTGGCCCAGTTTGCAATTTCTGCGGAAAATGAACAGGAATAGGGAGATCCAATGAGAGACTAGCTGGAGGTGTCTGGACAGGCAAATTTAACTCTCATTTCCCACCAGGAAGAGGAATTAACCAAAGGCTCAGCGTGCCGTGCCGGAACCACACTAGGGCCTGAAGCAATCCTGCAGTGTTGCGGCCAGCTCACAAGAAAGCGAGTTGAAGAAAGGAGCTCAGGGGCACTGTCATTCACAAACCTTCAGAGTTATAAATGACAGCTATCGTCCAAAAATATATTGAAGTAAGGCTGCCAAGAGGACTTGAAAGTGGGGCAGAATTGCAGGAAACCGATTTCAGGAGGTAGACTGGAATTGCATGTAAAGCATAGGAAAAGAGGCAGAACGTCCACAATGATGCACTTGGCCAAAAAGGGCGTATCCGTTTTTTCCTGAATATATTCAGGAAAAAACTCATAGGTCGTTTTGGCGAACCAAGCAAGCTTGCAAAGGAAATCTGCACTACAATGAAGTCTCACTGCCCCCCGGTCAAAAGGGCCATCTGAAAAAAGTGTAAAATCCAGAAAGGCAGGACAGGCCATGGAGAACTGGGAGCCTTGTTATGTTGATGATCGGGATGTAATTTGACAACAGCCACTCTGGAAAAGTGTTTCCTGAAACATCTAAGAAACAAAGCAACAGAGCCTAGGGCACTTCCACTTATGGTCCTATAGCTTAGGGAAATTAAAATCAAAAAGACACAGCCACCCCAAAGTTTGGGACGGCTCTGTTTACAACAACCTCATTTACGGTACAAGTTCAATATCGCAGAAAGCAAAAAATGGATAAAGAAGTTGTGGTACTTAAGTACAATACAATATCGCTCAGCAATGAAATCTATGTCATCACGCCCGTAGCAGCATAATGAGTGGATTCAGGTACGATGATTCCAAGTGAAATAAGTCACACAGAAAAAGAAACATCATAAGATATCACTACTATATGGAACGTAAACTTGGCTACACAGGAATTGAATTAGAAAACAGAACAGGGTCTCAAATGTAGAAAACCAACTTATGCTTGCTTAAGGGGAAAGGTGAGTTGGGGTGCTGCATAAAACCAGAGATTGAAATTAGCACAGATACCGATCCATAAGCCAAAAGCGTAATAGACAAGAGCTACTCCTTGCTCAACAAAGTGGACTCACCACTCCATATTAAACGCCTAAGAATATACCTGACTAGTAAGAATCTTACAACCTATGGATTTATATGTCTCCGAAAGAGAATCAAGCGTGTGTACAGCGGCATAAACGCAGCAGTGATAGGATTGGTGAGGTTCGGTGAGCCAATGCAGACCCTTTGAAGTCATATTGCGTGGTACCCATTCCATGGGTCTCAACTCTCCAGGTTTAAGGGATTCTTCCTTCAGCTAAAACATGCATGTGGATCGAGAGTATGATCCACCGTGTAATCGGGAAACGTGTTCAGATGTGTCTCAGTTTTTGCCCGAGGTACTTGGGTGCAACATTCCAGACACTTTACTAACACTCTCCTCACTTGGAGAGTCAGTGCCTTTAACCTCATGTTTGTCCCAGTTTGCAATTTTTGCGGAAGATGAACAGGAATAGGGAGAACAAATGTGAGACTAGCTGGAGGTGTCTAGACGGGCAAGTTTAACTATCATTTCCTACCAGGGGGAGGAATTAACCAAAGGCTCAGCGTGCCATGCCGGAACCACACTAGGGCCTGAAGCAATCCTGCAGTGTTGCGGCCAGCTCACAAGAAAGCGAGTTGAAGAAAGGAGCTCAGGAGCACTGTAATTCACAAACGTGCAGAGTTATAAATGACAGCTATCATCCAAAAATATATTGAAGTAAGGCTGCCAAGAGGACTTGAAAGCGGGGCAGAATTGCAGGAAACTGATTTCAGGAGGTAGACTGGAATTGCATGTAAAGCATAGGAAAAGAGGCAGAACGTCCACAACGATGCACTTGGCCAAAAAGGGCGTATGCGTTTTTTCCTGAATATATTCAGGAAAAAACGCATACGCCCTTTTTGGCAAACCAAGCAAGCTTGCAAAGGAAATCTGCACTACAATGAAGTCTCACTGCCCCCCGGTCAAAAGGGCCATCTGAAAAAAGTGTAAAATCCAGAAAGGCAGGACAGGCCATGGAGAACTGGGAGCCTTGTTCTGCTGATGAGCGGGATGTAAATTGCCAACAACCACTCTGGAGAAGTATATGGTGTTTCCTGAAACATCTAAAAAACAAAGCAACAGAGCCTAGGGCACTTCCACTTATGGTCCTATAGCTTAGGGAAATTAAAATCAAAAAGACACAGCCACCCCAAATTTTGGGACGGCTCTGTTTACAAGAACGTCGTTTACGGTACAAGTTCAATATCACAGAAAGCGAAAAATGGATAAAGAATTTGTGGTACTTACGTACAATACAATATCACTCAGCAATGAAATCTATGTCATCAGGCCCGGAGCAGCATAATGAGTGGATTCAGGTATGATGATTCTAAGTGAAATAAGTCACACAGAAAAAGAAACATCATAATATATCACTACTACACTGAATGTAAACTTGGCTACACAGGAACTGAATTACAAAACAGAACAGGATCGCAAATGTAGAAAACCAACTTATGCTTGCTTAAGGGGAAAGGTGAGTTGGGGTGCTGCATAAAACCAGAGATTGAAATTAGCACAGATACCGTTCCATAAGCCAAATATGTAATAGACAAGAGCTACTCCTTGCTCAACGAAGTGGACTCAACACCCCATATTAAACGCCTAAGAATATACCTGACTAGTAAGAATCTTAAAAGCTATGGATTTATATGTCTCCGAAAGAGAATCAAGCGTGTGTACAGCGGCATAAACGCAGCAGTGATAGGATTGGTGAGGTTCGGTGAGCAAATGCAGACCCTTTGAAGTCATATTGCATGGTACCCATTCCATGGGTCTCAACTCTCCAGGTTTAAGGGATTCTTCCTTCAGCTAAAACATGCATGTGGAAACCAGAGTATGGTCCACCGTGTGTTCGGGAAACGTGTTCAAATGTGTCTCAGTTTTCGTCCCCTGGTACATGGGCGCAACATTCCAGACGCTTTACTAACACTCTCCCCACTTGGAGAGTCAGTGCCTTTAACCTCCTGTTTGGCCCAGTTTGCAATTTCTGCGGAAAATGAACAGGAATAGGGAGATCCAATGAGAGACTAGCTGGAGGTGTCTGGACAGGCAAATTTAACTCTCATTTCCCACCAGGAAGAGGAATTAACCAAGGGCTCAGCGTGCCGTGCCGGAACCACACTAGGGCCTGAAGCAATCCTGTGGTGTTGCGGCCAGCTCACAAGAAAGCGAGTTGAAGAAAGGAGCTCAGGGGCACTGTCATTCACAAACCTGCAGAGTTATAAATGACAGCTATCGTCCAAAAATATATTGAAGTAAGGCTGCCAAGAAGACTTGAGAGCGGGGCAGAATTACAGGAAACCGATTTCAGGAGGTAGACTGGAATTGCATGTAAAGCATAGGAAAAGAGGCAGAACGTCCACAATGATGCACTTGGCCAAAAAGTGCGTATGCGTTTTTTCCTGAATATATTCAGGAAAAAACGCATACGCCCTTTTGGCCAACCAAGCAAGCTTGCAAAAGATATCTGCACTACAATGAAGTCTCACTGCCCCCCGGTCAAAAGGGCCATCTGAAAAAAGTGTAAAATCCAGAAAGGCAGGACAGGCCATGGAGAACTGGGAGCCTTGTTATGCTGATGGGCGGGATGTAAATTGCCAACAGCCACTCTGGAGAAGTGTATGGTGTTTCCTGAAACATCTAAAAAACAAAGCAACAGAACCTAGGGCACTTCCACTTATGGTCCTATAGCTTAGGGAAATTAAAATCAAAAAGACACAGCAACCCCAAAGTTTGGGACGGCTCAGTTTACAAGAACCTTGTTTACGGTACAAGTTCAATATCACAGAAAGCAAAAATGGATAAAGAAGTTGTGGTACTTATGCACAATGCAATATCACTCAGCAATGAAATCTATGTCATCACGCCCGTAGCAGCATAATGAGTGGATTCAGGTACGATGATTCTAAGTGAAATAAGTCACAGAGAAATAGAAACATCATAAGATATCACTACTACACGGAATGTAAACTTGACTACACAGGAACTGAATTACAAAACAGAACAGGGTCTCAAATGTAGAAAACCAACTTATGCTTGCTTAAGGGGAAAGGTGAGTTGGGGTGCTGCATAAAACCACAGATTGAAATTAGCACAGATAACGTTCCATAAGCCAAATATGTAATAGACAAGAGCTACTCCTTGCTCAACGAAGTGGACTCAACACCCCATATTAAACGCCTAAGAATATACCTGACTAGTAAGAATCTTAAAACCTATGGATTTATATGTCTCCGAAAGAGAATCAAGCGTGTGTACAGCGACATAAATGCAGCAGTGATAGGATTGGTGAGGTTTGGTGAGCAAATGCAGACCCTTTGAAGTCATATTGCATGGTACCCATTCCATGGGTCTCAACTCTTCAGGTTTAAGGGATTCTTCCTTCAGCTAAAACATGCATGTGGAACCCACAGTATGATCCACCGTGTGTTCGGGAAACGTGTTCAAATGTGTCTCAGTTTTCGTCCCCTGGTACACGGGCGCAACATTCCAGACGCTTTAATAACACTCTCCCCACTTGGAGAGTCAGTGCCTTTAACCTCCTGTTTGGCTCAGTTTGCAATTTCTCCGGAAAATGAACAGGAATAGGGAGAACCAATGAGAGACTAGCTGGAGGTGTCTGGACGGGCAAATTTAACTCTCATTTCCCACCAGGAAGAGGAATTAAACAAAGTCTCAGCGTGCCGTGCAGGAAGCACACTAGGGCCTGAAGCAATCCTGCAGTGTTGCCGCCAGCTCACAAGAAAGCGAGTTGAAGAAAGGAGCTCAGGGGCACTGTCATTCACAAACCTGCAGAGTTATAAATGACAGCTATCGTCCAAAAATATATTGAAGTAAGGCTGCCAAGAGGACTTGAAAGCAGGACAGAATTGCAGGAAACCGATTTCAGGAGGTAGACTGGAATTGCATGTAAAGCATAGGAAAAGAGGCAGAACGTCCACAATGATGCACTTGGCCAAAAAGGGCGTATCCGTTTTTTCCTGAATATATTCAGGAAAAAACTCATAGGCCGTTTTGGCGAACCAAGCAAGCTTGCAAAGGAAATCTGCACTACAATGAAGTCTCACTGCCCCCCGGTCAAAAGGGCCATCTGAAAAAAGTGTAAAATCCAGAAAGGCAGGACAGGCCATGGAGAACTGGGAGCCTTGTTCTGCTGATGAGCGGGATGTAAATTGCCAACAGCCACTCTGGAGAAGTGTATGGTGTTTCCTGAAACATCTAAAAAACAAAGCAACAGAGCATAGGGCACTTCCACTTATGGTCCTAGAGCTTAGGGAAATTAAAATCAAAAAGACATAGCCACCCCAAATTTTGGGACGGCTCTGTTTACAAGAACGTCATTTACGGTACAAGTTCAATATCACAGAAAGCGAAAAATGGATAAAGAATTTGTGGTACTTACGTACAATACAATATCACTCAGCAATGAAATCTATGTCATCAGGCCCGGAGCAGCATAATGAGTGGATTCAGGTACGATGATTCTAAGTGAAATAAGTCACACAGAAAAAGAAACATCATAAGATATCACTACTACACTGAATGTAAACTTGGCTACAAAGGAACTGAATTACAAAACAGAACAGGATCGCAAATGTAGAAAACCAACTTATGCTTGCTTAAGGGGAAAGGTGAGTTGGGGTGCTGCATAAAACCAGAGATTGAAATTAGCACAGATACCGTTCCATAAGCCAAATATGTAATAGACAAGAGCTACTCCTTGCTCAACGAAGTGGACTCAACACCCCATATTAAACGCCTAAGAATATACCTGACTAGTAAGAATCTTAAAACCTATGGATTTATATGTCTCCGAAAGAGAATCAAGCGTGTGTACAGCGGCATAAACGCAGCAGTGATAGGATTGGTGAGGTTCGGTGAGCAAATGCAGACCCTTTGAAGTCATATTGCATGGTACCCATTCCATGGGTCTCAACTCTCCAGGTTTAAGGGATTCTTCCTTCAGCTAAAACATGCATGTGGAAACCAGAGTATGGTCCACCGTGTGTTCGGGAAACGTGTTCAAATGTGTCTCAGTTTTCGTCCCCTGGTACATGGGCGCAACATTCCAGACGCTTTACTAACACTCTCCCCACTTGGAGAGTCAGTGCCTTTAACCTCCTGTTTGGCCCAGTTTGCAATTTCTGCGGAAAATGAACAGGAATAGGGAGATCCAATGAGAGACTAGCTGGAGGTGTCTGGACAGGCAAATTTAACTCTCATTTCCCACCAGGAAGAGGAATTAACCAAAGGCTCAGCGTGCCGTGCCGGAACCACACTAGGGCCTGAAGCAATCCTGCAGTGTTGCGGCCAGCTCACAAGAAAGCGAGTTGAAGAAAGGAGCTCAGGGGCACTGTCATTCACAAACCTTCAGAGTTATAAATGACAGCTATCGTCCAAAAATATATTGAAGTAAGGCTGCCAAGAGGACTTGAAAGTGGGGCAGAATTGCAGGAAACCGATTTCAGGAGGTAGACTGGAATTGCATGTAAAGCATAGGAAAAGAGGCAGAACGTCCACAATGATGCACTTGGCCAAAAAGGGCGTATCCGTTTTTTCCTGAATATATTCAGGAAAAAACTCATAGGTCGTTTTGGCGAACCAAGCAAGCTTGCAAAGGAAATCTGCACTACAATGAAGTCTCACTGCCCCCCGGTCAAAAGGGCCATCTGAAAAAAGTGTAAAATCCAGAAAGGCAGGACAGGCCATGGAGAACTGGGAGCCTTGTTATGTTGATGATCGGGATGTAATTTGACAACAGCCACTCTGGAAAAGTGTTTCCTGAAACATCTAAGAAACAAAGCAACAGAGCCTAGGGCACTTCCACTTATGGTCCTATAGCTTAGGGAAATTAAAATCAAAAAGACACAGCCACCCCAAAGTTTGGGACGGCTCTGTTTACAACAACCTCATTTACGGTACAAGTTCAATATCGCAGAAAGCAAAAAATGGATAAAGAAGTTGTGGTACTTAAGTACAATGCAATATCGCTCAGCAATGAAATCTATGTCATCACGCCCGTAGCAGCATAATGAGTGGATTCAGGTACGATGATTCCAAGTGAAATAAGTCACACAGAAAAAGAAACATCATAAGATATCACTACTATATGGAACGTAAACTTGGCTACACAGGAATTGAATTAGAAAACAGAACAGGGTCTCAAATGTAGAAAACCAACTTATGCTTGCTTAAGGGGAAAGGTGAGTTGGGGTGCTGCATAAAACCAGAGATTGAAATTAGCACAGATACCGATCCATAAGCCAAAAGCGTAATAGACAAGAGCTACTCCTTGCTCAACAAAGTGGACTCACCACTCCATATTAAACGCCTAAGAATATACCTGACTAGTAAGAATCTTACAACCTATGGATTTATATGTCTCCGAAAGAGAATCAAGCGTGTGTACAGCGGCATAAACGCAGCAGTGATAGGATTGGTGAGGTTCGGTGAGCCAATGCAGACCCTTTGAAGTCATATTGCGTGGTACCCATTCCATGGGTCTCAACTCTCCAGGTTTAAGGGATTCTTCCTTCAGCTAAAACATGCATGTGGATCGAGAGTATGATCCACCGTGTAATCGGGAAACGTGTTCAGATGTGTCTCAGTTTTTGCCCGAGGTACTTGGGTGCAACATTCCAGACACTTTACTAACACTCTCCTCACTTGGAGAGTCAGTGCCTTTAACCTCATGTTTGTCCCAGTTTGCAATTTTTGCGGAAGATGAACAGGAATAGGGAGAACAAATGTGAGACTAGCTGGAGGTGTCTAGACGGGCAAGTTTAACTATCATTTCCTACCAGGGGGAGGAATTAACCAAAGGCTCAGCGTGCCATGCCGGAACCACACTAGGGCCTGAAGCAATCCTGCAGTGTTGCGGCCAGCTCACAAGAAAGCGAGTTGAAGAAAGGAGCTCAGGAGCACTGTAATTCACAAACGTGCAGAGTTATAAATGACAGCTATCATCCAAAAATATATTGAAGTAAGGCTGCCAAGAGGACTTGAAAGCGGGGCAGAATTGCAGGAAACTGATTTCAGGAGGTAGACTGGAATTGCATGTAAAGCATAGGAAAAGAGGCAGAACGTCCACAACGATGCACTTGGCCAAAAAGGGCGTATGCGTTTTTTCCTGAATATATTCAGGAAAAAACGCATACGCCCTTTTTGGCAAACCAAGCAAGCTTGCAAAGGAAATCTGCACTACAATGAAGTCTCACTGCCCCCCGGTCAAAAGGGCCATCTGAAAAAAGTATAAAATCCAGAAAGGCAGGACAGGCCATGGAGAACTGGGAGCCTTGTTCTGCTGATGAGCGGGATGTAAATTGCCAACAACCACTCTGGAGAAGTATATGGTGTTTCCTGAAACATCTAAAAAACAAAGCAACAGAGCCTAGGGCACTTCCACTTATGGTCCTATAGCTTAGGGAAATTAAAATCAAAAAGACACAGCCACCCCAAATTTTGGGACGGCTCTGTTTACAAGAACGTCGTTTACGGTACAAGTTCAATATCACAGAAAGCGAAAAATGGATAAAGAATTTGTGGTACTTACGTACAATACAATATCACTCAGCAATGAAATCTATGTCATCAGGCCCGGAGCAGCATAATGAGTGGATTCAGGTATGATGATTCTAAGTGAAATAAGTCACACAGAAAAAGAAACATCATAATATATCACTACTACACTGAATGTAAACTTGGCTACACAGGAACTGAATTACAAAACAGAACAGGATCGCAAATGTAGAAAACCAACTTATGCTTGCTTAAGGGGAAAGGTGAGTTGGGGTGCTGCATAAAACCAGAGATTGAAATTAGCACAGATACCGTTCCATAAGCCAAATATGTAATAGACAAGAGCTACTCCTTGCTCAACGAAGTGGACTCAACACCCCATATTAAACGCCTAAGAATATACCTGACTAGTAAGAATCTTAAAACCTATGGATTTATATGTCTCCGAAAGAGAATCAAGCGTGTGTACAGCGGCATAAACGCAGCAGTGATAGGATTGGTGAGGTTCGGTGAGCAAATGCAGACCCTTTGAAGTCATATTGCATGGTACCCATTCCATGGGTCTCAACTCTCCAGGTTTAAGGGATTCTTCCTTCAGCTAAAACATGCATGTGGAAACCAGAGTATGGTCCACCGTGTGTTCGGGAAACGTGTTCAAATGTGTCTCAGTTTTCGTCCCCTGGTACATGGGCGCAACATTCCAGACGCTTTACTAACACTCTCCCCACTTGGAGAGTCAGTGCCTTTAACCTCCTGTTTGGCCCAGTTTGCAATTTCTGCGGAAAATGAACAGGAATAGGGAGATCCAATGAGAGACTAGCTGGAGGTGTCTGGACAGGCAAATTTAACTCTCATTTCCCACCAGGAAGAGGAATTAACCAAAGGTTCAGCGTGCCGTGCCGGAACCACACTAGGGCCTGAAGCAATCCTGTGGTGTTGCGGCCAGCTCACAAGAAAGCGAGTTGAAGAAAGGAGCTCAGGGGCACTGTCATTCACAAACCTGCAGAGTTATAAATGACAGCTATCGTCCAAAAATATATTGAAGTAAGGCTGCCAAGAAGACTTGAGAGCGGGGCAGAATTACAGGAAACCGATTTCAGGAGGTAGACTGGAATTGCATGTAAAGCATAGGAAAAGAGGCAGAACGTCCACAATGATGCACTTGGCCAAAAAGTGCGTATGCGTTTTTTCCTGAATATATTCAGGAAAAAACGCATACGCCCTTTTGGCCAACCAAGCAAGCTTGCAAAAGATATCTGCACTACAATGAAGTCTCACTGCCCCCCGGTCAAAAGGGCCATCTGAAAAAAGTGTAAAATCCAGAAAGGCAGGACAGGCCATGGAGAACTGGGAGCCTTGTTATGCTGATGGGCGGGATGTAAATTGCCAACAGCCACTCTGGAGAAGTGTATGGTGTTTCCTGAAACATCTAAAAAACAAAGCAACAGAACCTAGGGCACTTCCACTTATGGTCCTATAGCTTAGGGAAATTAAAATCAAAAAGACACAGCAACCCCAAAGTTTGGGACGGCTCAGTTTACAAGAACCTTGTTTACGGTACAAGTTCAATATCACAGAAAGCAAAAAATGGATAAAGAAGTTGTGGTACTTATGCACAATGCAATATCACTCAGCAATGAAATCTATGTCATCACGCCCGTAGCAGCATAATGAGTGGATTCAGGTACGATGATTCTAAGTGAAATAAGTCACAGAGAAATAGAAACATAAGATATCACTACTACACGGAATGTAAACTTGACTACACAGGAACTGAATTACAAAACAGAACAGGGTCTCAAATGTAGAAAACCAACTTATGCTTGCTTAAGGGGAAAGGTGAGTTGGGGTGCTGCATAAAACCAGAGATTGAAATTAGCACAGATACCGTTCCATAAGCCAAATATGTAATAGACAAGAGCTACTCCTTGCTCAACGAAGTGGACTCAACACCCCATATTAAACGCCTAAGAATATACCTGACTAGTAAGAATCTTAAAACCTATGGATTTATATGTCTCCGAAAGAGAATCAAGCGTGTGTACAGCGACATAAATGCAGCAGTGATAGGATTGGTGAGGTTTGGTGAGCAAATGCAGACCCTTTGAAGTCATATTGCATGGTACCCATTCCATGGGTCTCAACTCTTCAGGTTTAAGGGATTCTTCCTTCAGCTAAAACATGCATGTGGAAACCAGAGTATGGTCCACCGTGTGTTCGGGAAACGTGTTCAAATGTGTCTCAGTTTTCGTCCCCTGGTACATGGGCGCAACATTCCAGACGCTTTACTAACACTCTCCCCACTTGGAGAGTCAGTGCCTTTAACCTCCTGTTTGGCCCAGTTTGCAATTTCTGCGGAAAATGAACAGGAATAGGGAGATCCAATGAGAGACTAGCTGGAGGTGTCTGGACAGGCAAATTTAACTCTCATTTCCCACCAGGAAGAGGAATTAACCAAAGGCTCAGCGTGCCGTGCCGGAACCACACTAGGGCCTGAAGCAATCCTGCAGTGTTGCGGCCAGCTCACAAGAAAGCGAGTTGAAGAAAGGAGCTCAGGGGCACTGTCATTCACAAACCTTCAGAGTTATAAATGACAGCTATCGTCCAAAAATATATTGAAGTAAGGCTGCCAAGAGGACTTGAAAGTGGGGCAGAATTGCAGGAAACCGATTTCAGGAGGTAGACTGGAATTGCATGTAAAGCATAGGAAAAGAGGCAGAACGTCCACAATGATGCACTTGGCCAAAAAGGGCGTATCCGTTTTTTCCTGAATATATTCAGGAAAAAACTCATAGGTCGTTTTGGCGAACCAAGCAAGCTTGCAAAGGAAATCTGCACTACAATGAAGTCTCACTGCCCCCCGGTCAAAAGGGCCATCTGAAAAAAGTGTAAAATCCAGAAAGGCAGGACAGGCCATGGAGAACTGGGAGCCTTGTTATGTTGATGATCGGGATGTAATTTGACAACAGCCACTCTGGAAAAGTGTTTCCTGAAACATCTAAGAAACAAAGCAACAGAGCCTAGGGCACTTCCACTTATGGTCCTATAGCTTAGGGAAATTAAAATCAAAAAGACACAGCCACCCCAAAGTTTGGGACGGCTCTGTTTACAACAACCTCATTTACGGTACAAGTTCAATATCGCAGAAAGCAAAAAATGGATAAAGAAGTTGTGGTACTTAAGTACAATGCAATATCGCTCAGCAATGAAATCTATGTCATCACGCCCGTAGCAGCATAATGAGTGGATTCAGGTACGATGATTCCAAGTGAAATAAGTCACACAGAAAAAGAAACATCATAAGATATCACTACTATATGGAACGTAAACTTGGCTACACAGGAATTGAATTAGAAAACAGAACAGGGTCTCAAATGTAGAAAACCAACTTATGCTTGCTTAAGGGGAAAGGTGAGTTGGGGTGCTGCATAAAACCAGAGATTGAAATTAGCACAGATACCGATCCATAAGCCAAAAGCGTAATAGACAAGAGCTACTCCTTGCTCAACAAAGTGGACTCACCACTCCATATTAAACGCCTAAGAATATACCTGACTAGTAAGAATCTTACAACCTATGGATTTATATGTCTCCGAAAGAGAATCAAGCGTGTGTACAGCGGCATAAACGCAGCAGTGATAGGATTGGTGAGGTTCGGTGAGCCAATGCAGACCCTTTGAAGTCATATTGCGTGGTACCCATTCCATGGGTCTCAACTCTCCAGGTTTAAGGGATTCTTCCTTCAGCTAAAACATGCATGTGGATCGAGAGTATGATCCACCGTGTAATCGGGAAACGTGTTCAGATGTGTCTCAGTTTTTGCCCGAGGTACTTGGGTGCAACATTCCAGACACTTTACTAACACTCTCCTCACTTGGAGAGTCAGTGCCTTTAACCTCATGTTTGTCCCAGTTTGCAATTTTTGCGGAAGATGAACAGGAATAGGGAGAACAAATGTGAGACTAGCTGGAGGTGTCTAGACGGGCAAGTTTAACTATCATTTCCTACCAGGGGGAGGAATTAACCAAAGGCTCAGCGTGCCATGCCGGAACCACACTAGGGCCTGAAGCAATCCTGCAGTGTTGCGGCCAGCTCACAAGAAAGCGAGTTGAAGAAAGGAGCTCAGGAGCACTGTAATTCACAAACGTGCAGAGTTATAAATGACAGCTATCATCCAAAAATATATTGAAGTAAGGCTGCCAAGAGGACTTGAAAGCGGGGCAGAATTGCAGGAAACTGATTTCAGGAGGTAGACTGGAATTGCATGTAAAGCATAGGAAAAGAGGCAGAACGTCCACAACGATGCACTTGGCCAAAAAGGGCGTATGCGTTTTTTCCTGAATATATTCAGGAAAAAACGCATACGCCCTTTTTGGCAAACCAAGCAAGCTTGCAAAGGAAATCTGCACTACAATGAAGTCTCACTGCCCCCCGGTCAAAAGGGCCATCTGAAAAAAGTATAAAATCCAGAAAGGCAGGACAGGCCATGGAGAACTGGGAGCCTTGTTCTGCTGATGAGCGGGATGTAAATTGCCAACAACCACTCTGGAGAAGTATATGGTGTTTCCTGAAACATCTAAAAAACAAAGCAACAGAGCCTAGGGCACTTCCACTTATGGTCCTATAGCTTAGGGAAATTAAAATCAAAAAGACACAGCCACCCCAAATTTTGGGACGGCTCTGTTTACAAGAACGTCGTTTACGGTACAAGTTCAATATCACAGAAAGCGAAAAATGGATAAAGAATTTGTGGTACTTACGTACAATACAATATCACTCAGCAATGAAATCTATGTCATCAGGCCCGGAGCAGCATAATGAGTGGATTCAGGTATGATGATTCTAAGTGAAATAAGTCACACAGAAAAAGAAACATCATAATATATCACTACTACACTGAATGTAAACTTGGCTACACAGGAACTGAATTACAAAACAGAACAGGATCGCAAATGTAGAAAACCAACTTATGCTTGCTTAAGGGGAAAGGTGAGTTGGGGTGCTGCATAAAACCAGAGATTGAAATTAGCACAGATACCGTTCCATAAGCCAAATATGTAATAGACAAGAGCTACTCCTTGCTCAACGAAGTGGACTCAACACCCCATATTAAACGCCTAAGAATATACCTGACTAGTAAGAATCTTAAAACCTATGGATTTATATGTCTCCGAAAGAGAATCAAGCGTGTGTACAGCGGCATAAACGCAGCAGTGATAGGATTGGTGAGGTTCGGTGAGCAAATGCAGACCCTTTGAAGTCATATTGCATGGTACCCATTCCATGGGTCTCAACTCTCCAGGTTTAAGGGATTCTTCCTTCAGCTAAAACATGCATGTGGAAACCAGAGTATGGTCCACCGTGTGTTCGGGAAACGTGTTCAAATGTGTCTCAGTTTTCGTCCCCTGGTACATGGGCGCAACATTCCAGACGCTTTACTAACACTCTCCCCACTTGGAGAGTCAGTGCCTTTAACCTCCTGTTTGGCCCAGTTTGCAATTTCTGCGGAAAATGAACAGGAATAGGGAGATCCAATGAGAGACTAGCTGGAGGTGTCTGGACAGGCAAATTTAACTCTCATTTCCCACCAGGAAGAGGAATTAACCAAAGGTTCAGCGTGCCGTGCCGGAACCACACTAGGGCCTGAAGCAATCCTGTGGTGTTGCGGCCAGCTCACAAGAAAGCGAGTTGAAGAAAGGAGCTCAGGGGCACTGTCATTCACAAACCTGCAGAGTTATAAATGACAGCTATCGTCCAAAAATATATTGAAGTAAGGCTGCCAAGAAGACTTGAGAGCGGGGCAGAATTACAGGAAACCGATTTCAGGAGGTAGACTGGAATTGCATGTAAAGCATAGGAAAAGAGGCAGAACGTCCACAATGATGCACTTGGCCAAAAAGTGCGTATGCGTTTTTTCCTGAATATATTCAGGAAAAAACGCATACGCCCTTTTGGCCAACCAAGCAAGCTTGCAAAAGATATCTGCACTACAATGAAGTCTCACTGCCCCCCGGTCAAAAGGGCCATCTGAAAAAAGTGTAAAATCCAGAAAGGCAGGACAGGCCATGGAGAACTGGGAGCCTTGTTATGCTGATGGGCGGGATGTAAATTGCCAACAGCCACTCTGGAGAAGTGTATGGTGTTTCCTGAAACATCTAAAAAACAAAGCAACAGAACCTAGGGCACTTCCACTTATGGTCCTATAGCTTAGGGAAATTAAAATCAAAAAGACACAGCAACCCCAAAGTTTGGGACGGCTCAGTTTACAAGAACCTTGTTTACGGTACAAGTTCAATATCACAGAAAGCAAAAAATGGATAAAGAAGTTGTGGTACTTATGCACAATGCAATATCACTCAGCAATGAAATCTATGTCATCACGCCCGTAGCAGCATAATGAGTGGATTCAGGTACGATGATTCTAAGTGAAATAAGTCACAGAGAAATAGAAACATAAGATATCACTACTACACGGAATGTAAACTTGACTACACAGGAACTGAATTACAAAACAGAACAGGGTCTCAAATGTAGAAAACCAACTTATGCTTGCTTAAGGGGAAAGGTGAGTTGGGGTGCTGCATAAAACCAGAGATTGAAATTAGCACAGATACCGTTCCATAAGCCAAATATGTAATAGACAAGAGCTACTCCTTGCTCAACGAAGTGGACTCAACACCCCATATTAAACGCCTAAGAATATACCTGACTAGTAAGAATCTTAAAACCTATGGATTTATATGTCTCCGAAAGAGAATCAAGCGTGTGTACAGCGACATAAATGCAGCAGTGATAGGATTGGTGAGGTTTGGTGAGCAAATGCAGACCCTTTGAAGTCATATTGCATGGTACCCATTCCATGGGTCTCAACTCTTCAGGTTTAAGGGATTCTTCCTTCAGCTAAAACATGCATGTGGAACCCACAGTATGATCCACCGTGTGTTCGGGAAACGTGTTCAAATGTGTCTCAGTTTTCGTCCCCTGGTACACGGGCGCAACATTCCAGACGCTTTAATAACACTCTCCCCACTTGGAGAGTCAGTGCCTTTAACCTCCTGTTTGGCTCAGTTTGCAATTTCTCCGGAAAATGAACAGGAATAGGGAGAACCAATGAGAGACTAGCTGGAGGTGTCTGGACGGGCAAATTTAACTCTCATTTCCCACCAGGAAGAGGAATTAAACAAAGTCTCAGCGTGCCGTGCAGGAAGCACACTAGGGCCTGAAGCAATCCTGCAGTGTTGCCGCCAGCTCACAAGAAAGCGAGTTGAAGAAAGGAGCTCAGGGGCACTGTCATTCACAAACCTGCAGAGTTATAAATGACAGCTATCGTCCAAAAATATATTGAAGTAAGGCTGCCAAGAGGACTTGAAAGCAGGACAGAATTGCAGGAAACCGATTTCAGGAGGTAGACTGGAATTGCATGTAAAGCATAGGAAAAGAGGCAGAACGTCCACAATGATGCACTTGGCCAAAAAGGGCGTATCCGTTTTTTCCTGAATATATTCAGGAAAAAACTCATAGGCCGTTTTGGCGAACCAAGCAAGCTTGCAAAGGAAATCTGCACTACAATGAAGTCTCACTGCCCCCCGGTCAAAAGGGCCATCTGAAAAAAGTGTAAAATCCAGAAAGGCAGGACAGGCCATGGAGAACTGGGAGCCTTGTTCTGCTGATGAGCGGGATGTAAATTGCCAACAGCCACTCTGGAGAAGTGTATGGTGTTTCCTGAAACATCTAAAAAACAAAGCAACAGAGCATAGGGCACTTCCACTTATGGTCCTAGAGCTTAGGGAAATTAAAATCAAAAAGACATAGCCACCCCAAATTTTGGGACGGCTCTGTTTACAAGAACGTCATTTACGGTACAAGTTCAATATCACAGAAAGCGAAAAATGGATAAAGAATTTGTGGTACTTACGTACAATACAATATCACTCAGCAATGAAATCTATGTCATCAGGCCCGGAGCAGCATAATGAGTGGATTCAGGTACGATGATTCTAAGTGAAATAAGTCACACAGAAAAAGAAACATCATAAGATATCACTACTACACTGAATGTAAACTTGGCTACAAAGGAACTGAATTACAAAACAGAACAGGATCGCAAATGTAGAAAACCAACTTATGCTTGCTTAAGGGGAAAGGTGAGTTGGGGTGCTGCATAAAACCAGAGATTGAAATTAGCACAGATACCGTTCCATAAGCCAAATATGTAATAGACAAGAGCTACTCCTTGCTCAACGAAGTGGACTCAACACCCCATATTAAACGCCTAAGAATATACCTGACTAGTAAGAATCTTAAAACCTATGGATTTATATGTCTCCGAAAGAGAATCAAGCGTGTGTACAGCGGCATAAACGCAGCAGTGATAGGATTGGTGAGGTTCGGTGAGCAAATGCAGACCCTTTGAAGTCATATTGCATGGTACCCATTCCATGGGTCTCAACTCTCCAGGTTTAAGGGATTCTTCCTTCAGCTAAAACATGCATGTGGAAACCAGAGTATGGTCCACCGTGTGTTCGGGAAACGTGTTCAAATGTGTCTCAGTTTTCGTCCCCTGGTACATGGGCGCAACATTCCAGACGCTTTACTAACACTCTCCCCACTTGGAGAGTCAGTGCCTTTAACCTCCTGTTTGGCCCAGTTTGCAATTTCTGCGGAAAATGAACAGGAATAGGGAGATCCAATGAGAGACTAGCTGGAGGTGTCTGGACAGGCAAATTTAACTCTCATTTCCCACCAGGAAGAGGAATTAACCAAAGGCTCAGCGTGCCGTGCCGGAACCACACTAGGGCCTGAAGCAATCCTGCAGTGTTGCGGCCAGCTCACAAGAAAGCGAGTTGAAGAAAGGAGCTCAGGGGCACTGTCATTCACAAACCTTCAGAGTTATAAATGACAGCTATCGTCCAAAAATATATTGAAGTAAGGCTGCCAAGAGGACTTGAAAGTGGGGCAGAATTGCAGGAAACCGATTTCAGGAGGTAGACTGGAATTGCATGTAAAGCATAGGAAAAGAGGCAGAACGTCCACAATGATGCACTTGGCCAAAAAGGGCGTATCCGTTTTTTCCTGAATATATTCAGGAAAAAACTCATAGGTCGTTTTGGCGAACCAAGCAAGCTTGCAAAGGAAATCTGCACTACAATGAAGTCTCACTGCCCCCCGGTCAAAAGGGCCATCTGAAAAAAGTGTAAAATCCAGAAAGGCAGGACAGGCCATGGAGAACTGGGAGCCTTGTTATGTTGATGATCGGGATGTAATTTGACAACAGCCACTCTGGAAAAGTGTTTCCTGAAACATCTAAGAAACAAAGCAACAGAGCCTAGGGCACTTCCACTTATGGTCCTATAGCTTAGGGAAATTAAAATCAAAAAGACACAGCCACCCCAAAGTTTGGGACGGCTCTGTTTACAACAACCTCATTTACGGTACAAGTTCAATATCGCAGAAAGCAAAAAATGGATAAAGAAGTTGTGGTACTTAAGTACAATGCAATATCGCTCAGCAATGAAATCTATGTCATCACGCCCGTAGCAGCATAATGAGTGGATTCAGGTACGATGATTCCAAGTGAAATAAGTCACACAGAAAAAGAAACATCATAAGATATCACTACTATATGGAACGTAAACTTGGCTACACAGGAATTGAATTAGAAAACAGAACAGGGTCTCAAATGTAGAAAACCAACTTATGCTTGCTTAAGGGGAAAGGTGAGTTGGGGTGCTGCATAAAACCAGAGATTGAAATTAGCACAGATACCGATCCATAAGCCAAAAGCGTAATAGACAAGAGCTACTCCTTGCTCAACAAAGTGGACTCACCACTCCATATTAAACGCCTAAGAATATACCTGACTAGTAAGAATCTTACAACCTATGGATTTATATGTCTCCGAAAGAGAATCAAGCGTGTGTACAGCGGCATAAACGCAGCAGTGATAGGATTGGTGAGGTTCGGTGAGCCAATGCAGACCCTTTGAAGTCATATTGCGTGGTACCCATTCCATGGGTCTCAACTCTCCAGGTTTAAGGGATTCTTCCTTCAGCTAAAACATGCATGTGGATCGAGAGTATGATCCACCGTGTAATCGGGAAACGTGTTCAGATGTGTCTCAGTTTTTGCCCGAGGTACTTGGGTGCAACATTCCAGACACTTTACTAACACTCTCCTCACTTGGAGAGTCAGTGCCTTTAACCTCATGTTTGTCCCAGTTTGCAATTTTTGCGGAAGATGAACAGGAATAGGGAGAACAAATGTGAGACTAGCTGGAGGTGTCTAGACGGGCAAGTTTAACTATCATTTCCTACCAGGGGGAGGAATTAACCAAAGGCTCAGCGTGCCATGCCGGAACCACACTAGGGCCTGAAGCAATCCTGCAGTGTTGCGGCCAGCTCACAAGAAAGCGAGTTGAAGAAAGGAGCTCAGGAGCACTGTAATTCACAAACGTGCAGAGTTATAAATGACAGCTATCATCCAAAAATATATTGAAGTAAGGCTGCCAAGAGGACTTGAAAGCGGGGCAGAATTGCAGGAAACTGATTTCAGGAGGTAGACTGGAATTGCATGTAAAGCATAGGAAAAGAGGCAGAACGTCCACAACGATGCACTTGGCCAAAAAGGGCGTATGCGTTTTTTCCTGAATATATTCAGGAAAAAACGCATACGCCCTTTTTGGCAAACCAAGCAAGCTTGCAAAGGAAATCTGCACTACAATGAAGTCTCACTGCCCCCCGGTCAAAAGGGCCATCTGAAAAAAGTGTAAAATCCAGAAAGGCAGGACAGGCCATGGAGAACTGGGAGCCTTGTTCTGCTGATGAGCGGGATGTAAATTGCCAACAACCACTCTGGAGAAGTATATGGTGTTTCCTGAAACATCTAAAAAACAAAGCAACAGAGCCTAGGGCACTTCCACTTATGGTCCTATAGCTTAGGGAAATTAAAATCAAAAAGACACAGCCACCCCAAATTTTGGGACGGCTCTGTTTACAAGAACGTCGTTTACGGTACAAGTTCAATATCACAGAAAGCGAAAAATGGATAAAGAATTTGTGGTACTTACGTACAATACAATATCACTCAGCAATGAAATCTATGTCATCAGGCCCGGAGCAGCATAATGAGTGGATTCAGGTATGATGATTCTAAGTGAAATAAGTCACACAGAAAAAGAAACATCATAATATATCACTACTACACTGAATGTAAACTTGGCTACACAGGAACTGAATTACAAAACAGAACAGGATCGCAAATGTAGAAAACCAACTTATGCTTGCTTAAGGGGAAAGGTGAGTTGGGGTGCTGCATAAAACCAGAGATTGAAATTAGCACAGATACCGTTCCATAAGCCAAATATGTAATAGACAAGAGCTACTCCTTGCTCAACGAAGTGGACTCAACACCCCATATTAAACGCCTAAGAATATACCTGACTAGTAAGAATCTTAAAACCTATGGATTTATATGTCTCCGAAAGAGAATCAAGCGTGTGTACAGCGGCATAAACGCAGCAGTGATAGGATTGGTGAGGTTCGGTGAGCAAATGCAGACCCTTTGAAGTCATATTGCATGGTACCCATTCCATGGGTCTCAACTCTCCAGGTTTAAGGGATTCTTCCTTCAGCTAAAACATGCATGTGGAAACCAGAGTATGGTCCACCGTGTGTTCGGGAAACGTGTTCAAATGTGTCTCAGTTTTCGTCCCCTGGTACATGGGCGCAACATTCCAGACGCTTTACTAACACTCTCCCCACTTGGAGAGTCAGTGCCTTTAACCTCCTGTTTGGCCCAGTTTGCAATTTCTGTGGAAAATGAACAGGAATAGGGAGATCCAATGAGAGACTAGCTGGAGGTGTCTGGACAGGCAAATTTAACTCTCATTTCCCACCAGGAAGAGGAATTAACCAAAGGTTCAGCGTGCCGTGCCGGAACCACACTAGGGCCTGAAGCAATCCTGTGGTGTTGCGGCCAGCTCACAAGAAAGCGAGTTGAAGAAAGGAGCTCAGGGGCACTGTCATTCACAAACCTGCAGAGTTATAAATGACAGCTATCGTCCAAAAATATATTGAAGTAAGGCTGCCAAGAAGACTTGAGAGCGGGGCAGAATTACAGGAAACCGATTTCAGGAGGTAGACTGGAATTGCATGTAAAGCATAGGAAAAGAGGCAGAACGTCCACAATGATGCACTTGGCCAAAAAGTGCGTATGCGTTTTTTCCTGAATATATTCAGGAAAAAACGCATACGCCCTTTTGGCCAACCAAGCAAGCTTGCAAAAGATATCTGCACTACAATGAAGTCTCACTGCCCCCCGGTCAAAAGGGCCATCTGAAAAAAGTGTAAAATCCAGAAAGGCAGGACAGGCCATGGAGAACTGGGAGCCTTGTTATGCTGATGGGCGGGATGTAAATTGCCAACAGCCACTCTGGAGAAGTGTATGGTGTTTCCTGAAACATCTAAAAAACAAAGCAACAGAACCTAGGGCACTTCCACTTATGGTCCTATAGCTTAGGGAAATTAAAATCAAAAAGACACAGCAACCCCAAAGTTTGGGACGGCTCAGTTTACAAGAACCTTGTTTACGGTACAAGTTCAATATCACAGAAAGCAAAAATGGATAAAGAAGTTGTGGTACTTATGCACAATGCAATATCACTCAGCAATGAAATCTATGTCATCACGCCCGTAGCAGCATAATGAGTGGATTCAGGTACGATGATTCTAAGTGAAATAAGTCACAGAGAAATAGAAACATCATAAGATATCACTACTACACGGAATGTAAACTTGACTACACAGGAACTGAATTACAAAACAGAACAGGGTCTCAAATGTAGAAAACCAACTTATGCTTGCTTAAGGGGAAAGGTGAGTTGGGGTGCTGCATAAAACCACAGATTGAAATTAGCACAGATAACGTTCCATAAGCCAAATATGTAATAGACAAGAGCTACTCCTTGCTCAACGAAGTGGACTCAACACCCCATATTAAACGCCTAAGAATATACCTGACTAGTAAGAATCTTAAAACCTATGGATTTATATGTCTCCGAAAGAGAATCAAGCGTGTGTACAGCGACATAAATGCAGCAGTGATAGGATTGGTGAGGTTTGGTGAGCAAATGCAGACCCTTTGAAGTCATATTGCATGGTACCCATTCCATGGGTCTCAACTCTTCAGGTTTAAGGGATTCTTCCTTCAGCTAAAACATGCATGTGGAACCCACAGTATGATCCACCGTGTGTTCGGGAAACGTGTTCAAATGTGTCTCAGTTTTCGTCCCCTGGTACACGGGCGCAACATTCCAGACGCTTTAATAACACTCTCCCCACTTGGAGAGTCAGTGCCTTTAACCTCCTGTTTGGCTCAGTTTGCAATTTCTCCGGAAAATGAACAGGAATAGGGAGAACCAATGAGAGACTAGCTGGAGGTGTCTGGACGGGCAAATTTAACTCTCATTTCCCACCAGGAAGAGGAATTAAACAAAGTCTCAGCGTGCCGTGCAGGAAGCACACTAGGGCCTGAAGCAATCCTGCAGTGTTGCCGCCAGCTCACAAGAAAGCGAGTTGAAGAAAGGAGCTCAGGGGCACTGTCATTCACAAACCTGCAGAGTTATAAATGACAGCTATCGTCCAAAAATATATTGAAGTAAGGCTGCCAAGAGGACTTGAAAGCAGGACAGAATTGCAGGAAACCGATTTCAGGAGGTAGACTGGAATTGCATGTAAAGCATAGGAAAAGAGGCAGAACGTCCACAATGATGCACTTGGCCAAAAAGGGCGTATCCGTTTTTTCCTGAATATATTCAGGAAAAAACTCATAGGCCGTTTTGGCGAACCAAGCAAGCTTGCAAAGGAAATCTGCACTACAATGAAGTCTCACTGCCCCCCGGTCAAAAGGGCCATCTGAAAAAAGTGTAAAATCCAGAAAGGCAGGACAGGCCATGGAGAACTGGGAGCCTTGTTCTGCTGATGAGCGGGATGTAAATTGCCAACAGCCACTCTGGAGAAGTGTATGGTGTTTCCTGAAACATCTAAAAAACAAAGCAACAGAGCATAGGGCACTTCCACTTATGGTCCTAGAGCTTAGGGAAATTAAAATCAAAAAGACATAGCCACCCCAAATTTTGGGACGGCTCTGTTTACAAGAACGTCATTTACGGTACAAGTTCAATATCACAGAAAGCGAAAAATGGATAAAGAATTTGTGGTACTTACGTACAATACAATATCACTCAGCAATGAAATCTATGTCATCAGGCCCGGAGCAGCATAATGAGTGGATTCAGGTACGATGATTCTAAGTGAAATAAGTCACACAGAAAAAGAAACATCATAAGATATCACTACTACACTGAATGTAAACTTGGCTACAAAGGAACTGAATTACAAAACAGAACAGGATCGCAAATGTAGAAAACCAACTTATGCTTGCTTAAGGGGAAAGGTGAGTTGGGGTGCTGCATAAAACCAGAGATTGAAATTAGCACAGATACCGTTCCATAAGCCAAATATGTAATAGACAAGAGCTACTCCTTGCTCAACGAAGTGGACTCAACACCCCATATTAAACGCCTAAGAATATACCTGACTAGTAAGAATCTTAAAACCTATGGATTTATATGTCTCCGAAAGAGAATCAAGCGTGTGTACAGCGGCATAAACGCAGCAGTGATAGGATTGGTGAGGTTCGGTGAGCAAATGCAGACCCTTTGAAGTCATATTGCATGGTACCCATTCCATGGGTCTCAACTCTCCAGGTTTAAGGGATTCTTCCTTCAGCTAAAACATGCATGTGGAAACCAGAGTATGGTCCACCGTGTGTTCGGGAAACGTGTTCAAATGTGTCTCAGTTTTCGTCCCCTGGTACATGGGCGCAACATTCCAGACGCTTTACTAACACTCTCCCCACTTGGAGAGTCAGTGCCTTTAACCTCCTGTTTGGCCCAGTTTGCAATTTCTGCGGAAAATGAACAGGAATAGGGAGATCCAATGAGAGACTAGCTGGAGGTGTCTGGACAGGCAAATTTAACTCTCATTTCCCACCAGGAAGAGGAATTAACCAAAGGCTCAGCGTGCCGTGCCGGAACCACACTAGGGCCTGAAGCAATCCTGCAGTGTTGCGGCCAGCTCACAAGAAAGCGAGTTGAAGAAAGGAGCTCAGGGGCACTGTCATTCACAAACCTTCAGAGTTATAAATGACAGCTATCGTCCAAAAATATATTGAAGTAAGGCTGCCAAGAGGACTTGAAAGTGGGGCAGAATTGCAGGAAACCGATTTCAGGAGGTAGACTGGAATTGCATGTAAAGCATAGGAAAAGAGGCAGAACGTCCACAATGATGCACTTGGCCAAAAAGGGCGTATCCGTTTTTTCCTGAATATATTCAGGAAAAAACTCATAGGTCGTTTTGGCGAACCAAGCAAGCTTGCAAAGGAAATCTGCACTACAATGAAGTCTCACTGCCCCCCGGTCAAAAGGGCCATCTGAAAAAAGTGTAAAATCCAGAAAGGCAGGACAGGCCATGGAGAACTGGGAGCCTTGTTATGTTGATGATCGGGATGTAATTTGACAACAGCCACTCTGGAAAAGTGTTTCCTGAAACATCTAAGAAACAAAGCAACAGAGCCTAGGGCACTTCCACTTATGGTCCTATAGCTTAGGGAAATTAAAATCAAAAAGACACAGCCACCCCAAAGTTTGGGACGGCTCTGTTTACAACAACCTCATTTACGGTACAAGTTCAATATCGCAGAAAGCAAAAAATGGATAAAGAAGTTGTGGTACTTAAGTACAATGCAATATCGCTCAGCAATGAAATCTATGTCATCACGCCCGTAGCAGCATAATGAGTGGATTCAGGTACGATGATTCCAAGTGAAATAAGTCACACAGAAAAAGAAACATCATAAGATATCACTACTATATGGAACGTAAACTTGGCTACACAGGAATTGAATTAGAAAACAGAACAGGGTCTCAAATGTAGAAAACCAACTTATGCTTGCTTAAGGGGAAAGGTGAGTTGGGGTGCTGCATAAAACCAGAGATTGAAATTAGCACAGATACCGATCCATAAGCCAAAAGCGTAATAGACAAGAGCTACTCCTTGCTCAACAAAGTGGACTCACCACTCCATATTAAACGCCTAAGAATATACCTGACTAGTAAGAATCTTACAACCTATGGATTTATATGTCTCCGAAAGAGAATCAAGCGTGTGTACAGCGGCATAAACGCAGCAGTGATAGGATTGGTGAGGTTCGGTGAGCCAATGCAGACCCTTTGAAGTCATATTGCGTGGTACCCATTCCATGGGTCTCAACTCTCCAGGTTTAAGGGATTCTTCCTTCAGCTAAAACATGCATGTGGATCGAGAGTATGATCCACCGTGTAATCGGGAAACGTGTTCAGATGTGTCTCAGTTTTTGCCCGAGGTACTTGGGTGCAACATTCCAGACACTTTACTAACACTCTCCTCACTTGGAGAGTCAGTGCCTTTAACCTCATGTTTGTCCCAGTTTGCAATTTTTGCGGAAGATGAACAGGAATAGGGAGAACAAATGTGAGACTAGCTGGAGGTGTCTAGACGGGCAAGTTTAACTATCATTTCCTACCAGGGGGAGGAATTAACCAAAGGCTCAGCGTGCCATGCCGGAACCACACTAGGGCCTGAAGCAATCCTGCAGTGTTGCGGCCAGCTCACAAGAAAGCGAGTTGAAGAAAGGAGCTCAGGAGCACTGTAATTCACAAACGTGCAGAGTTATAAATGACAGCTATCATCCAAAAATATATTGAAGTAAGGCTGCCAAGAGGACTTGAAAGCGGGGCAGAATTGCAGGAAACTGATTTCAGGAGGTAGACTGGAATTGCATGTAAAGCATAGGAAAAGAGGCAGAACGTCCACAACGATGCACTTGGCCAAAAAGGGCGTATGCGTTTTTTCCTGAATATATTCAGGAAAAAACGCATACGCCCTTTTTGGCAAACCAAGCAAGCTTGCAAAGGAAATCTGCACTACAATGAAGTCTCACTGCCCCCCGGTCAAAAGGGCCATCTGAAAAAAGTATAAAATCCAGAAAGGCAGGACAGGCCATGGAGAACTGGGAGCCTTGTTCTGCTGATGAGCGGGATGTAAATTGCCAACAACCACTCTGGAGAAGTATATGGTGTTTCCTGAAACATCTAAAAAACAAAGCAACAGAGCCTAGGGCACTTCCACTTATGGTCCTATAGCTTAGGGAAATTAAAATCAAAAAGACACAGCCACCCCAAATTTTGGGACGGCTCTGTTTACAAGAACGTCGTTTACGGTACAAGTTCAATATCACAGAAAGCGAAAAATGGATAAAGAATTTGTGGTACTTACGTACAATACAATATCACTCAGCAATGAAATCTATGTCATCAGGCCCGGAGCAGCATAATGAGTGGATTCAGGTATGATGATTCTAAGTGAAATAAGTCACACAGAAAAAGAAACATCATAATATATCACTACTACACTGAATGTAAACTTGGCTACACAGGAACTGAATTACAAAACAGAACAGGATCGCAAATGTAGAAAACCAACTTATGCTTGCTTAAGGGGAAAGGTGAGTTGGGGTGCTGCATAAAACCAGAGATTGAAATTAGCACAGATACCGTTCCATAAGCCAAATATGTAATAGACAAGAGCTACTCCTTGCTCAACGAAGTGGACTCAACACCCCATATTAAACGCCTAAGAATATACCTGACTAGTAAGAATCTTAAAACCTATGGATTTATATGTCTCCGAAAGAGAATCAAGCGTGTGTACAGCGGCATAAACGCAGCAGTGATAGGATTGGTGAGGTTCGGTGAGCAAATGCAGACCCTTTGAAGTCATATTGCATGGTACCCATTCCATGGGTCTCAACTCTCCAGGTTTAAGGGATTCTTCCTTCAGCTAAAACATGCATGTGGAAACCAGAGTATGGTCCACCGTGTGTTCGGGAAACGTGTTCAAATGTGTCTCAGTTTTCGTCCCCTGGTACATGGGCGCAACATTCCAGACGCTTTACTAACACTCTCCCCACTTGGAGAGTCAGTGCCTTTAACCTCCTGTTTGGCCCAGTTTGCAATTTCTGCGGAAAATGAACAGGAATAGGGAGATCCAATGAGAGACTAGCTGGAGGTGTCTGGACAGGCAAATTTAACTCTCATTTCCCACCAGGAAGAGGAATTAACCAAAGGTTCAGCGTGCCGTGCCGGAACCACACTAGGGCCTGAAGCAATCCTGTGGTGTTGCGGCCAGCTCACAAGAAAGCGAGTTGAAGAAAGGAGCTCAGGGGCACTGTCATTCACAAACCTGCAGAGTTATAAATGACAGCTATCGTCCAAAAATATATTGAAGTAAGGCTGCCAAGAAGACTTGAGAGCGGGGCAGAATTACAGGAAACCGATTTCAGGAGGTAGACTGGAATTGCATGTAAAGCATAGGAAAAGAGGCAGAACGTCCACAATGATGCACTTGGCCAAAAAGTGCGTATGCGTTTTTTCCTGAATATATTCAGGAAAAAACGCATACGCCCTTTTGGCCAACCAAGCAAGCTTGCAAAAGATATCTGCACTACAATGAAGTCTCACTGCCCCCCGGTCAAAAGGGCCATCTGAAAAAAGTGTAAAATCCAGAAAGGCAGGACAGGCCATGGAGAACTGGGAGCCTTGTTATGCTGATGGGCGGGATGTAAATTGCCAACAGCCACTCTGGAGAAGTGTATGGTGTTTCCTGAAACATCTAAAAAACAAAGCAACAGAACCTAGGGCACTTCCACTTATGGTCCTATAGCTTAGGGAAATTAAAATCAAAAAGACACAGCAACCCCAAAGTTTGGGACGGCTCAGTTTACAAGAACCTTGTTTACGGTACAAGTTCAATATCACAGAAAGCAAAAAATGGATAAAGAAGTTGTGGTACTTATGCACAATGCAATATCACTCAGCAATGAAATCTATGTCATCACGCCCGTAGCAGCATAATGAGTGGATTCAGGTACGATGATTCTAAGTGAAATAAGTCACAGAGAAATAGAAACATAAGATATCACTACTACACGGAATGTAAACTTGACTACACAGGAACTGAATTACAAAACAGAACAGGGTCTCAAATGTAGAAAACCAACTTATGCTTGCTTAAGGGGAAAGGTGAGTTGGGGTGCTGCATAAAACCAGAGATTGAAATTAGCACAGATACCGTTCCATAAGCCAAATATGTAATAGACAAGAGCTACTCCTTGCTCAACGAAGTGGACTCAACACCCCATATTAAACGCCTAAGAATATACCTGACTAGTAAGAATCTTAAAACCTATGGATTTATATGTCTCCGAAAGAGAATCAAGCGTGTGTACAGCGACATAAATGCAGCAGTGATAGGATTGGTGAGGTTTGGTGAGCAAATGCAGACCCTTTGAAGTCATATTGCATGGTACCCATTCCATGGGTCTCAACTCTTCAGGTTTAAGGGATTCTTCCTTCAGCTAAAACATGCATGTGGAACCCACAGTATGATCCACCGTGTGTTCGGGAAACGTGTTCAAATGTGTCTCAGTTTTCGTCCCCTGGTACACGGGCGCAACATTCCAGACGCTTTAATAACACTCTCCCCACTTGGAGAGTCAGTGCCTTTAACCTCCTGTTTGGCTCAGTTTGCAATTTCTCCGGAAAATGAACAGGAATAGGGAGAACCAATGAGAGACTAGCTGGAGGTGTCTGGACGGGCAAATTTAACTCTCATTTCCCACCAGGAAGAGGAATTAAACAAAGTCTCAGCGTGCCGTGCAGGAAGCACACTAGGGCCTGAAGCAATCCTGCAGTGTTGCCGCCAGCTCACAAGAAAGCGAGTTGAAGAAAGGAGCTCAGGGGCACTGTCATTCACAAACCTGCAGAGTTATAAATGACAGCTATCGTCCAAAAATATATTGAAGTAAGGCTGCCAAGAGGACTTGAAAGCAGGACAGAATTGCAGGAAACCGATTTCAGGAGGTAGACTGGAATTGCATGTAAAGCATAGGAAAAGAGGCAGAACGTCCACAATGATGCACTTGGCCAAAAAGGGCGTATCCGTTTTTTCCTGAATATATTCAGGAAAAAACTCATAGGCCGTTTTGGCGAACCAAGCAAGCTTGCAAAGGAAATCTGCACTACAATGAAGTCTCACTGCCCCCCGGTCAAAAGGGCCATCTGAAAAAAGTGTAAAATCCAGAAAGGCAGGACAGGCCATGGAGAACTGGGAGCCTTGTTCTGCTGATGAGCGGGATGTAAATTGCCAACAGCCACTCTGGAGAAGTGTATGGTGTTTCCTGAAACATCTAAAAAACAAAGCAACAGAGCATAGGGCACTTCCACTTATGGTCCTAGAGCTTAGGGAAATTAAAATCAAAAAGACATAGCCACCCCAAATTTTGGGACGGCTCTGTTTACAAGAACGTCATTTACGGTACAAGTTCAATATCACAGAAAGCGAAAAATGGATAAAGAATTTGTGGTACTTACGTACAATACAATATCACTCAGCAATGAAATCTATGTCATCAGGCCCGGAGCAGCATAATGAGTGGATTCAGGTACGATGATTCTAAGTGAAATAAGTCACACAGAAAAAGAAACATCATAAGATATCACTACTACACTGAATGTAAACTTGGCTACAAAGGAACTGAATTACAAAACAGAACAGGATCGCAAATGTAGAAAACCAACTTATGCTTGCTTAAGGGGAAAGGTGAGTTGGGGTGCTGCATAAAACCAGAGATTGAAATTAGCACAGATACCGTTCCATAAGCCAAATATGTAATAGACAAGAGCTACTCCTTGCTCAACGAAGTGGACTCAACACCCCATATTAAACGCCTAAGAATATACCTGACTAGTAAGAATCTTAAAACCTATGGATTTATATGTCTCCGAAAGAGAATCAAGCGTGTGTACAGCGGCATAAACGCAGCAGTGATAGGATTGGTGAGGTTCGGTGAGCAAATGCAGACCCTTTGAAGTCATATTGCATGGTACCCATTCCATGGGTCTCAACTCTCCAGGTTTAAGGGATTCTTCCTTCAGCTAAAACATGCATGTGGAAACCAGAGTATGGTCCACCGTGTGTTCGGGAAACGTGTTCAAATGTGTCTCAGTTTTCGTCCCCTGGTACATGGGCGCAACATTCCAGACGCTTTACTAACACTCTCCCCACTTGGAGAGTCAGTGCCTTTAACCTCCTGTTTGGCCCAGTTTGCAATTTCTGCGGAAAATGAACAGGAATAGGGAGATCCAATGAGAGACTAGCTGGAGGTGTCTGGACAGGCAAATTTAACTCTCATTTCCCACCAGGAAGAGGAATTAACCAAAGGCTCAGCGTGCCGTGCCGGAACCACACTAGGGCCTGAAGCAATCCTGCAGTGTTGCGGCCAGCTCACAAGAAAGCGAGTTGAAGAAAGGAGCTCAGGGGCACTGTCATTCACAAACCTTCAGAGTTATAAATGACAGCTATCGTCCAAAAATATATTGAAGTAAGGCTGCCAAGAGGACTTGAAAGTGGGGCAGAATTGCAGGAAACCGATTTCAGGAGGTAGACTGGAATTGCATGTAAAGCATAGGAAAAGAGGCAGAACGTCCACAATGATGCACTTGGCCAAAAAGGGCGTATCCGTTTTTTCCTGAATATATTCAGGAAAAAACTCATAGGTCGTTTTGGCGAACCAAGCAAGCTTGCAAAGGAAATCTGCACTACAATGAAGTCTCACTGCCCCCCGGTCAAAAGGGCCATCTGAAAAAAGTGTAAAATCCAGAAAGGCAGGACAGGCCATGGAGAACTGGGAGCCTTGTTATGTTGATGATCGGGATGTAATTTGACAACAGCCACTCTGGAAAAGTGTTTCCTGAAACATCTAAGAAACAAAGCAACAGAGCCTAGGGCACTTCCACTTATGGTCCTATAGCTTAGGGAAATTAAAATCAAAAAGACACAGCCACCCCAAAGTTTGGGACGGCTCTGTTTACAACAACCTCATTTACGGTACAAGTTCAATATCGCAGAAAGCAAAAAATGGATAAAGAAGTTGTGGTACTTAAGTACAATGCAATATCGCTCAGCAATGAAATCTATGTCATCACGCCCGTAGCAGCATAATGAGTGGATTCAGGTACGATGATTCCAAGTGAAATAAGTCACACAGAAAAAGAAACATCATAAGATATCACTACTATATGGAACGTAAACTTGGCTACACAGGAATTGAATTAGAAAACAGAACAGGGTCTCAAATGTAGAAAACCAACTTATGCTTGCTTAAGGGGAAAGGTGAGTTGGGGTGCTGCATAAAACCAGAGATTGAAATTAGCACAGATACCGATCCATAAGCCAAAAGCGTAATAGACAAGAGCTACTCCTTGCTCAACAAAGTGGACTCACCACTCCATATTAAACGCCTAAGAATATACCTGACTAGTAAGAATCTTACAACCTATGGATTTATATGTCTCCGAAAGAGAATCAAGCGTGTGTACAGCGGCATAAACGCAGCAGTGATAGGATTGGTGAGGTTCGGTGAGCCAATGCAGACCCTTTGAAGTCATATTGCGTGGTACCCATTCCATGGGTCTCAACTCTCCAGGTTTAAGGGATTCTTCCTTCAGCTAAAACATGCATGTGGATCGAGAGTATGATCCACCGTGTAATCGGGAAACGTGTTCAGATGTGTCTCAGTTTTTGCCCGAGGTACTTGGGTGCAACATTCCAGACACTTTACTAACACTCTCCTCACTTGGAGAGTCAGTGCCTTTAACCTCATGTTTGTCCCAGTTTGCAATTTTTGCGGAAGATGAACAGGAATAGGGAGAACAAATGTGAGACTAGCTGGAGGTGTCTAGACGGGCAAGTTTAACTATCATTTCCTACCAGGGGGAGGAATTAACCAAAGGCTCAGCGTGCCATGCCGGAACCACACTAGGGCCTGAAGCAATCCTGCAGTGTTGCGGCCAGCTCACAAGAAAGCGAGTTGAAGAAAGGAGCTCAGGAGCACTGTAATTCACAAACGTGCAGAGTTATAAATGACAGCTATCATCCAAAAATATATTGAAGTAAGGCTGCCAAGAGGACTTGAAAGCGGGGCAGAATTGCAGGAAACTGATTTCAGGAGGTAGACTGGAATTGCATGTAAAGCATAGGAAAAGAGGCAGAACGTCCACAACGATGCACTTGGCCAAAAAGGGCGTATGCGTTTTTTCCTGAATATATTCAGGAAAAAACGCATACGCCCTTTTTGGCAAACCAAGCAAGCTTGCAAAGGAAATCTGCACTACAATGAAGTCTCACTGCCCCCCGGTCAAAAGGGCCATCTGAAAAAAGTGTAAAATCCAGAAAGGCAGGACAGGCCATGGAGAACTGGGAGCCTTGTTCTGCTGATGAGCGGGATGTAAATTGCCAACAACCACTCTGGAGAAGTATATGGTGTTTCCTGAAACATCTAAAAAACAAAGCAACAGAGCCTAGGGCACTTCCACTTATGGTCCTATAGCTTAGGGAAATTAAAATCAAAAAGACACAGCCACCCCAAATTTTGGGACGGCTCTGTTTACAAGAACGTCGTTTACGGTACAAGTTCAATATCACAGAAAGCGAAAAATGGATAAAGAATTTGTGGTACTTACGTACAATACAATATCACTCAGCAATGAAATCTATGTCATCAGGCCCGGAGCAGCATAATGAGTGGATTCAGGTATGATGATTCTAAGTGAAATAAGTCACACAGAAAAAGAAACATCATAATATATCACTACTACACTGAATGTAAACTTGGCTACACAGGAACTGAATTACAAAACAGAACAGGATCGCAAATGTAGAAAACCAACTTATGCTTGCTTAAGGGGAAAGGTGAGTTGGGGTGCTGCATAAAACCAGAGATTGAAATTAGCACAGATACCGTTCCATAAGCCAAATATGTAATAGACAAGAGCTACTCCTTGCTCAACGAAGTGGACTCAACACCCCATATTAAACGCCTAAGAATATACCTGACTAGTAAGAATCTTAAAACCTATGGATTTATATGTCTCCGAAAGAGAATCAAGCGTGTGTACAGCGGCATAAACGCAGCAGTGATAGGATTGGTGAGGTTCGGTGAGCAAATGCAGACCCTTTGAAGTCATATTGCATGGTACCCATTCCATGGGTCTCAACTCTCCAGGTTTAAGGGATTCTTCCTTCAGCTAAAACATGCATGTGGAAACCAGAGTATGGTCCACCGTGTGTTCGGGAAACGTGTTCAAATGTGTCTCAGTTTTCGTCCCCTGGTACATGGGCGCAACATTCCAGACGCTTTACTAACACTCTCCCCACTTGGAGAGTCAGTGCCTTTAACCTCCTGTTTGGCCCAGTTTGCAATTTCTGCGGAAAATGAACAGGAATAGGGAGATCCAATGAGAGACTAGCTGGAGGTGTCTGGACAGGCAAATTTAACTCTCATTTCCCACCAGGAAGAGGAATTAACCAAAGGTTCAGCGTGCCGTGCCGGAACCACACTAGGGCCTGAAGCAATCCTGTGGTGTTGCGGCCAGCTCACAAGAAAGCGAGTTGAAGAAAGGAGCTCAGGGGCACTGTCATTCACAAACCTGCAGAGTTATAAATGACAGCTATCGTCCAAAAATATATTGAAGTAAGGCTGCCAAGAAGACTTGAGAGCGGGGCAGAATTACAGGAAACCGATTTCAGGAGGTAGACTGGAATTGCATGTAAAGCATAGGAAAAGAGGCAGAACGTCCACAATGATGCACTTGGCCAAAAAGTGCGTATGCGTTTTTTCCTGAATATATTCAGGAAAAAACGCATACGCCCTTTTGGCCAACCAAGCAAGCTTGCAAAAGATATCTGCACTACAATGAAGTCTCACTGCCCCCCGGTCAAAAGGGCCATCTGAAAAAAGTGTAAAATCCAGAAAGGCAGGACAGGCCATGGAGAACTGGGAGCCTTGTTATGCTGATGGGCGGGATGTAAATTGCCAACAGCCACTCTGGAGAAGTGTATGGTGTTTCCTGAAACATCTAAAAAACAAAGCAACAGAACCTAGGGCACTTCCACTTATGGTCCTATAGCTTAGGGAAATTAAAATCAAAAAGACACAGCAACCCCAAAGTTTGGGACGGCTCAGTTTACAAGAACCTTGTTTACGGTACAAGTTCAATATCACAGAAAGCAAAAAATGGATAAAGAAGTTGTGGTACTTATGCACAATGCAATATCACTCAGCAATGAAATCTATGTCATCACGCCCGTAGCAGCATAATGAGTGGATTCAGGTACGATGATTCTAAGTGAAATAAGTCACAGAGAAATAGAAACATAAGATATCACTACTACACGGAATGTAAACTTGACTACACAGGAACTGAATTACAAAACAGAACAGGGTCTCAAATGTAGAAAACCAACTTATGCTTGCTTAAGGGGAAAGGTGAGTTGGGGTGCTGCATAAAACCAGAGATTGAAATTAGCACAGATACCGTTCCATAAGCCAAATATGTAATAGACAAGAGCTACTCCTTGCTCAACGAAGTGGACTCAACACCCCATATTAAACGCCTAAGAATATACCTGACTAGTAAGAATCTTAAAACCTATGGATTTATATGTCTCCGAAAGAGAATCAAGCGTGTGTACAGCGACATAAATGCAGCAGTGATAGGATTGGTGAGGTTTGGTGAGCAAATGCAGACCCTTTGAAGTCATATTGCATGGTACCCATTCCATGGGTCTCAACTCTTCAGGTTTAAGGGATTCTTCCTTCAGCTAAAACATGCATGTGGAACCCACAGTATGATCCACCGTGTGTTCGGGAAACGTGTTCAAATGTGTCTCAGTTTTCGTCCCCTGGTACACGGGCGCAACATTCCAGACGCTTTAATAACACTCTCCCCACTTGGAGAGTCAGTGCCTTTAACCTCCTGTTTGGCTCAGTTTGCAATTTCTCCGGAAAATGAACAGGAATAGGGAGAACCAATGAGAGACTAGCTGGAGGTGTCTGGACGGGCAAATTTAACTCTCATTTCCCACCAGGAAGAGGAATTAAACAAAGTCTCAGCGTGCCGTGCAGGAAGCACACTAGGGCCTGAAGCAATCCTGCAGTGTTGCCGCCAGCTCACAAGAAAGCGAGTTGAAGAAAGGAGCTCAGGGGCACTGTCATTCACAAACCTGCAGAGTTATAAATGACAGCTATCGTCCAAAAATATATTGAAGTAAGGCTGCCAAGAGGACTTGAAAGCAGGACAGAATTGCAGGAAACCGATTTCAGGAGGTAGACTGGAATTGCATGTAAAGCATAGGAAAAGAGGCAGAACGTCCACAATGATGCACTTGGCCAAAAAGGGCGTATCCGTTTTTTCCTGAATATATTCAGGAAAAAACTCATAGGCCGTTTTGGCGAACCAAGCAAGCTTGCAAAGGAAATCTGCACTACAATGAAGTCTCACTGCCCCCCGGTCAAAAGGGCCATCTGAAAAAAGTGTAAAATCCAGAAAGGCAGGACAGGCCATGGAGAACTGGGAGCCTTGTTCTGCTGATGAGCGGGATGTAAATTGCCAACAGCCACTCTGGAGAAGTGTATGGTGTTTCCTGAAACATCTAAAAAACAAAGCAACAGAGCATAGGGCACTTCCACTTATGGTCCTAGAGCTTAGGGAAATTAAAATCAAAAAGACATAGCCACCCCAAATTTTGGGACGGCTCTGTTTACAAGAACGTCATTTACGGTACAAGTTCAATATCACAGAAAGCGAAAAATGGATAAAGAATTTGTGGTACTTACGTACAATACAATATCACTCAGCAATGAAATCTATGTCATCAGGCCCGGAGCAGCATAATGAGTGGATTCAGGTACGATGATTCTAAGTGAAATAAGTCACACAGAAAAAGAAACATCATAAGATATCACTACTACACTGAATGTAAACTTGGCTACAAAGGAACTGAATTACAAAACAGAACAGGATCGCAAATGTAGAAAACCAACTTATGCTTGCTTAAGGGGAAAGGTGAGTTGGGGTGCTGCATAAAACCAGAGATTGAAATTAGCACAGATACCGTTCCATAAGCCAAATATGTAATAGACAAGAGCTACTCCTTGCTCAACGAAGTGGACTCAACACCCCATATTAAACGCCTAAGAATATACCTGACTAGTAAGAATCTTAAAACCTATGGATTTATATGTCTCCGAAAGAGAATCAAGCGTGTGTACAGCGGCATAAACGCAGCAGTGATAGGATTGGTGAGGTTCGGTGAGCAAATGCAGACCCTTTGAAGTCATATTGCATGGTACCCATTCCATGGGTCTCAACTCTCCAGGTTTAAGGGATTCTTCCTTCAGCTAAAACATGCATGTGGAAACCAGAGTATGGTCCACCGTGTGTTCGGGAAACGTGTTCAAATGTGTCTCAGTTTTCGTCCCCTGGTACATGGGCGCAACATTCCAGACGCTTTACTAACACTCTCCCCACTTGGAGAGTCAGTGCCTTTAACCTCCTGTTTGGCCCAGTTTGCAATTTCTGCGGAAAATGAACAGGAATAGGGAGATCCAATGAGAGACTAGCTGGAGGTGTCTGGACGGGCAAATTTAACTCTCATTTCCCACCAGGAAGAGGAATTAACCAAAGGCTCAGCGTGCCGTGCCGGAACCACACTAGGGCCTGAAGCAATCCTGCGGTGTTGCGGCCAGCTCACAAGAAAGCGAGTTGAAGAAAGGAGCTCAGGGGCACTGTCATTCACAAACCTTCAGAGTTATAAATGACAGCTATCGTCCAAAAATATATTGAAGTAAGGCTGCCAAGAGGACTTGAAAGTGGGGCAGAATTGCAGGAAACCGATTTCAGGAGGTAGACTGGAATTGCATGTAAAGCATAGGAAAAGAGGCAGAACGTCCACAATGATGCACTTGGCCAAAAAGGGCGTATCCGTTTTTTCCTGAATATATTCAGGAAAAAACTCATAGGTCGTTTTGGCGAACCAAGCAAGCTTGCAAAGGAAATCTGCACTACAATGAAGTCTCACTGCCCCCCGGTCAAAAGGGCCATCTGAAAAAAGTGTAAAATCCAGAAAGGCAGGACAGGCCATGGAGAACTGGGAGCCTTGTTATGTTGATGATCGGGATGTAATTTGACAACAGCCACTCTGGAAAAGTGTTTCCTGAAACATCTAAGAAACAAAGCAACAGAGCCTAGGGCACTTCCACTTATGGTCCTATAGCTTAGGGAAATTAAAATCAAAAAGACACAGCCACCCCAAAGTTTGGGACGGCTCTGTTTACAACAACCTCATTTACGGTACAAGTTCAATATCGCAGAAAGCAAAAAATGGATAAAGAAGTTGTGGTACTTAAGTACAATGCAATATCGCTCAGCAATGAAATCTATGTCATCACGCCCGTAGCAGCATAATGAGTGGATTCAGGTACGATGATTCCAAGTGAAATAAGTCACACAGAAAAAGAAACATCATAAGATATCACTACTATATGGAACGTAAACTTGGCTACACAGGAATTGAATTAGAAAACAGAACAGGGTCTCAAATGTAGAAAACCAACTTATGCTTGCTTAAGGGGAAAGGTGAGTTGGGGTGCTGCATAAAACCAGAGATTGAAATTAGCACAGATACCGATCCATAAGCCAAAAGCGTAATAGACAAGAGCTACTCCTTGCTCAACAAAGTGGACTCACCACTCCATATTAAACGCCTAAGAATATACCTGACTAGTAAGAATCTTACAACCTATGGATTTATATGTCTCCGAAAGAGAATCAAGCGTGTGTACAGCGGCATAAACGCAGCAGTGATAGGATTGGTGAGGTTCGGTGAGCCAATGCAGACCCTTTGAAGTCATATTGCGTGGTACCCATTCCATGGGTCTCAACTCTCCAGGTTTAAGGGATTCTTCCTTCAGCTAAAACATGCATGTGGATCGAGAGTATGATCCACCGTGTAATCGGGAAACGTGTTCAGATGTGTCTCAGTTTTTGCCCGAGGTACTTGGGTGCAACATTCCAGACACTTTACTAACACTCTCCTCACTTGGAGAGTCAGTGCCTTTAACCTCATGTTTGTCCCAGTTTGCAATTTTTGCGGAAGATGAACAGGAATAGGGAGAACAAATGTGAGACTAGCTGGAGGTGTCTAGACGGGCAAGTTTAACTATCATTTCCTACCAGGGGGAGGAATTAACCAAAGGCTCAGCGTGCCATGCCGGAACCACACTAGGGCCTGAAGCAATCCTGCAGTGTTGCGGCCAGCTCACAAGAAAGCGAGTTGAAGAAAGGAGCTCAGGAGCACTGTAATTCACAAACGTGCAGAGTTATAAATGACAGCTATCATCCAAAAATATATTGAAGTAAGGCTGCCAAGAGGACTTGAAAGCGGGGCAGAATTGCAGGAAACTGATTTCAGGAGGTAGACTGGAATTGCATGTAAAGCATAGGAAAAGAGGCAGAACGTCCACAACGATGCACTTGGCCAAAAAGGGCGTATGCGTTTTTTCCTGAATATATTCAGGAAAAAACGCATACGCCCTTTTTGGCAAACCAAGCAAGCTTGCAAAGGAAATCTGCACTACAATGAAGTCTCACTGCCCCCCGGTCAAAAGGGCCATCTGAAAAAAGTGTAAAATCCAGAAAGGCAGGACAGGCCATGGAGAACTGGGAGCCTTGTTCTGCTGATGAGCGGGATGTAAATTGCCAACAACCACTCTGGAGAAGTATATGGTGTTTCCTGAAACATCTAAAAAACAAAGCAACAGAGCCTAGGGCACTTCCACTTATGGTCCTATAGCTTAGGGAAATTAAAATCAAAAAGACACAGCCACCCCAAATTTTGGGACGGCTCTGTTTACAAGAACGTCGTTTACGGTACAAGTTCAATATCACAGAAAGCGAAAAATGGATAAAGAATTTGTGGTACTTACGTACAATACAATATCACTCAGCAATGAAATCTATGTCATCAGGCCCGGAGCAGCATAATGAGTGGATTCAGGTATGATGATTCTAAGTGAAATAAGTCACACAGAAAAAGAAACATCATAATATATCACTACTACACTGAATGTAAACTTGGCTACACAGGAACTGAATTACAAAACAGAACAGGATCGCAAATGTAGAAAACCAACTTATGCTTGCTTAAGGGGAAAGGTGAGTTGGGGTGCTGCATAAAACCAGAGATTGAAATTAGCACAGATACCGTTCCATAAGCCAAATATGTAATAGACAAGAGCTACTCCTTGCTCAACGAAGTGGACTCAACACCCCATATTAAACGCCTAAGAATATACCTGACTAGTAAGAATCTTAAAACCTATGGATTTATATGTCTCCGAAAGAGAATCAAGCGTGTGTACAGCGGCATAAACGCAGCAGTGATAGGATTGGTGAGGTTCGGTGAGCAAATGCAGACCCTTTGAAGTCATATTGCATGGTACCCATTCCATGGGTCTCAACTCTCCAGGTTTAAGGGATTCTTCCTTCAGCTAAAACATGCATGTGGAAACCAGAGTATGGTCCACCGTGTGTTCGGGAAACGTGTTCAAATGTGTCTCAGTTTTCGTCCCCTGGTACATGGGCGCAACATTCCAGACGCTTTACTAACACTCTCCCCACTTGGAGAGTCAGTGCCTTTAACCTCCTGTTTGGCCCAGTTTGCAATTTCTGCGGAAAATGAACAGGAATAGGGAGATCCAATGAGAGACTAGCTGGAGGTGTCTGGACAGGCAAATTTAACTCTCATTTCCCACCAGGAAGAGGAATTAACCAAAGGTTCAGCGTGCCGTGCCGGAACCACACTAGGGCCTGAAGCAATCCTGTGGTGTTGCGGCCAGCTCACAAGAAAGCGAGTTGAAGAAAGGAGCTCAGGGGCACTGTCATTCACAAACCTGCAGAGTTATAAATGACAGCTATCGTCCAAAAATATATTGAAGTAAGGCTGCCAAGAAGACTTGAGAGCGGGGCAGAATTACAGGAAACCGATTTCAGGAGGTAGACTGGAATTGCATGTAAAGCATAGGAAAAGAGGCAGAACGTCCACAATGATGCACTTGGCCAAAAAGTGCGTATGCGTTTTTTCCTGAATATATTCAGGAAAAAACGCATACGCCCTTTTGGCCAACCAAGCAAGCTTGCAAAAGATATCTGCACTACAATGAAGTCTCACTGCCCCCCGGTCAAAAGGGCCATCTGAAAAAAGTGTAAAATCCAGAAAGGCAGGACAGGCCATGGAGAACTGGGAGCCTTGTTATGCTGATGGGCGGGATGTAAATTGCCAACAGCCACTCTGGAGAAGTGTATGGTGTTTCCTGAAACATCTAAAAAACAAAGCAACAGAACCTAGGGCACTTCCACTTATGGTCCTATAGCTTAGGGAAATTAAAATCAAAAAGACACAGCAACCCCAAAGTTTGGGACGGCTCAGTTTACAAGAACCTTGTTTACGGTACAAGTTCAATATCACAGAAAGCAAAAAATGGATAAAGAAGTTGTGGTACTTATGCACAATGCAATATCACTCAGCAATGAAATCTATGTCATCACGCCCGTAGCAGCATAATGAGTGGATTCAGGTACGATGATTCTAAGTGAAATAAGTCACAGAGAAATAGAAACATAAGATATCACTACTACACGGAATGTAAACTTGACTACACAGGAACTGAATTACAAAACAGAACAGGGTCTCAAATGTAGAAAACCAACTTATGCTTGCTTAAGGGGAAAGGTGAGTTGGGGTGCTGCATAAAACCAGAGATTGAAATTAGCACAGATACCGTTCCATAAGCCAAATATGTAATAGACAAGAGCTACTCCTTGCTCAACGAAGTGGACTCAACACCCCATATTAAACGCCTAAGAATATACCTGACTAGTAAGAATCTTAAAACCTATGGATTTATATGTCTCCGAAAGAGAATCAAGCGTGTGTACAGCGACATAAATGCAGCAGTGATAGGATTGGTGAGGTTTGGTGAGCAAATGCAGACCCTTTGAAGTCATATTGCATGGTACCCATTCCATGGGTCTCAACTCTTCAGGTTTAAGGGATTCTTCCTTCAGCTAAAACATGCATGTGGAACCCACAGTATGATCCACCGTGTGTTCGGGAAACGTGTTCAAATGTGTCTCAGTTTTCGTCCCCTGGTACACGGGCGCAACATTCCAGACGCTTTAATAACACTCTCCCCACTTGGAGAGTCAGTGCCTTTAACCTCCTGTTTGGCTCAGTTTGCAATTTCTCCGGAAAATGAACAGGAATAGGGAGAACCAATGAGAGACTAGCTGGAGGTGTCTGGACGGGCAAATTTAACTCTCATTTCCCACCAGGAAGAGGAATTAAACAAAGTCTCAGCGTGCCGTGCAGGAAGCACACTAGGGCCTGAAGCAATCCTGCAGTGTTGCCGCCAGCTCACAAGAAAGCGAGTTGAAGAAAGGAGCTCAGGGGCACTGTCATTCACAAACCTGCAGAGTTATAAATGACAGCTATCGTCCAAAAATATATTGAAGTAAGGCTGCCAAGAGGACTTGAAAGCAGGACAGAATTGCAGGAAACCGATTTCAGGAGGTAGACTGGAATTGCATGTAAAGCATAGGAAAAGAGGCAGAACGTCCACAATGATGCACTTGGCCAAAAAGGGCGTATCCGTTTTTTCCTGAATATATTCAGGAAAAAACTCATAGGCCGTTTTGGCGAACCAAGCAAGCTTGCAAAGGAAATCTGCACTACAATGAAGTCTCACTGCCCCCCGGTCAAAAGGGCCATCTGAAAAAAGTGTAAAATCCAGAAAGGCAGGACAGGCCATGGAGAACTGGGAGCCTTGTTCTGCTGATGAGCGGGATGTAAATTGCCAACAGCCACTCTGGAGAAGTGTATGGTGTTTCCTGAAACATCTAAAAAACAAAGCAACAGAGCCTAGGGCACTTCCACTTATGGTCCTAGAGCTTAGGGAAATTAAAATCAAAAAGACATAGCCACCCCAAATTTTGGGACAGCTCTGTTTACAAGAACGTCGTTTACGGTACAAGTTCAATATCACAGAAAGCGAAAAATGGATAAAGAATTTGTGGTACTTACGTACAATACAATATCACTCAGCAATGAAATCTATGTCATCAGGCCCGGAGCAGCATAATGAGTGGATTCAGGTACGATGATTCTAAGTGAAATAAGTCACACAGAAAAAGAAACATCATAAGATATCACTACTACACTGAATGTAAACTTGGCTACAAAGGAACTGAATTACAAAACAGAACAGGATCGCAAATGTAGAAAACCAACTTATGCTTGCTTAAGGGGAAAGGTGAGTTGGGGTGCTGCATAAAACCAGAGATTGAAATTAGCACAGATACCGTTCCATAAGCCAAATATGTAATAGACAAGAGCTACTCCTTGCTCAACGAAGTGGACTCAACACCCCATATTAAACGCCTAAGAATATACCTGACTAGTAAGAATCTTAAAACCTATGGATTTATATGTCTCCGAAAGAGAATCAAGCGTGTGTACAGCGGCATAAACGCAGCAGTGATAGGATTGGTGAGGTTCGGTGAGCAAATGCAGACCCTTTGAAGTCATATTGCATGGTACCCATTCCATGGGTCTCAACTCTCCAGGTTTAAGGGATTCTTCCTTCAGCTAAAACATGCATGTGGAAACCAGAGTATGGTCCACCGTGTGTTCGGGAAACGTGTTCAAATGTGTCTCAGTTTTCGTCCCCTGGTACATGGGCGCAACATTCCAGACGCTTTACTAACACTCTCCCCACTTGGAGAGTCAGTGCCTTTAACCTCCTGTTTGGCCCAGTTTGCAATTTCTGCGGAAAATGAACAGGAATAGGGAGATCCAATGAGAGACTAGCTGGAGGTGTCTGGACAGGCAAATTTAACTCTCATTTCCCACCAGGAAGAGGAATTAACCAAAGGTTCAGCGTGCCGTGCCGGAACCACACTAGGGCCTGAAGCAATCCTGTGGTGTTGCGGCCAGCTCACAAGAAAGCGAGTTGAAGAAAGGAGCTCAGGGGCACTGTCATTCACAAACCTGCAGAGTTATAAATGACAGCTATCGTCCAAAAATATATTGAAGTAAGGCTGCCAAGAAGACTTGAGAGCGGGGCAGAATTACAGGAAACCGATTTCAGGAGGTAGACTGGAATTGCATGTAAAGCATAGGAAAAGAGGCAGAACGTCCACAATGATGCACTTGGCCAAAAAGTGCGTATGCGTTTTTTCCTGAATATATTCAGGAAAAAACGCATACGCCCTTTTGGCCAACCAAGCAAGCTTGCAAAAGATATCTGCACTACAATGAAGTCTCACTGCCCCCCGGTCAAAAGGGCCATCTGAAAAAAGTGTAAAATCCAGAAAGGCAGGACAGGCCATGGAGAACTGGGAGCCTTGTTATGCTGATGGGCGGGATGTAAATTGCCAACAGCCACTCTGGAGAAGTGTATGGTGTTTCCTGAAACATCTAAAAAACAAAGCAACAGAACCTAGGGCACTTCCACTTATGGTCCTATAGCTTAGGGAAATTAAAATCAAAAAGACACAGCAACCCCAAAGTTTGGGACGGCTCAGTTTACAAGAACCTTGTTTACGGTACAAGTTCAATATCACAGAAAGCAAAAAATGGATAAAGAAGTTGTGGTACTTATGCACAATGCAATATCACTCAGCAATGAAATCTATGTCATCACGCCCGTAGCAGCATAATGAGTGGATTCAGGTACGATGATTCTAAGTGAAATAAGTCACAGAGAAATAGAAACATAAGATATCACTACTACACGGAATGTAAACTTGACTACACAGGAACTGAATTACAAAACAGAACAGGGTCTCAAATGTAGAAAACCAACTTATGCTTGCTTAAGGGGAAAGGTGAGTTGGGGTGCTGCATAAAACCAGAGATTGAAATTAGCACAGATACCGTTCCATAAGCCAAATATGTAATAGACAAGAGCTACTCCTTGCTCAACGAAGTGGACTCAACACCCCATATTAAACGCCTAAGAATATACCTGACTAGTAAGAATCTTAAAACCTATGGATTTATATGTCTCCGAAAGAGAATCAAGCGTGTGTACAGCGACATAAATGCAGCAGTGATAGGATTGGTGAGGTTTGGTGAGCAAATGCAGACCCTTTGAAGTCATATTGCATGGTACCCATTCCATGGGTCTCAACTCTTCAGGTTTAAGGGATTCTTCCTTCAGCTAAAACATGCATGTGGAACCCACAGTATGATCCACCGTGTGTTCGGGAAACGTGTTCAAATGTGTCTCAGTTTTCGTCCCCTGGTACACGGGCGCAACATTCCAGACGCTTTAATAACACTCTCCCCACTTGGAGAGTCAGTGCCTTTAACCTCCTGTTTGGCTCAGTTTGCAATTTCTCCGGAAAATGAACAGGAATAGGGAGAACCAATGAGAGACTAGCTGGAGGTGTCTGGACGGGCAAATTTAACTCTCATTTCCCACCAGGAAGAGGAATTAAACAAAGTCTCAGCGTGCCGTGCAGGAAGCACACTAGGGCCTGAAGCAATCCTGCAGTGTTGCCGCCAGCTCACAAGAAAGCGAGTTGAAGAAAGGAGCTCAGGGGCACTGTCATTCACAAACCTGCAGAGTTATAAATGACAGCTATCGTCCAAAAATATATTGAAGTAAGGCTGCCAAGAGGACTTGAAAGCAGGACAGAATTGCAGGAAACCGATTTCAGGAGGTAGACTGGAATTGCATGTAAAGCATAGGAAAAGAGGCAGAACGTCCACAATGATGCACTTGGCCAAAAAGGGCGTATCCGTTTTTTCCTGAATATATTCAGGAAAAAACTCATAGGCCGTTTTGGCGAACCAAGCAAGCTTGCAAAGGAAATCTGCACTACAATGAAGTCTCACTGCCCCCCGGTCAAAAGGGCCATCTGAAAAAAGTGTAAAATCCAGAAAGGCAGGACAGGCCATGGAGAACTGGGAGCCTTGTTCTGCTGATGAGCGGGATGTAAATTGCCAACAGCCACTCTGGAGAAGTGTATGGTGTTTCCTGAAACATCTAAAAAACAAAGCAACAGAGCATAGGGCACTTCCACTTATGGTCCTAGAGCTTAGGGAAATTAAAATCAAAAAGACATAGCCACCCCAAATTTTGGGACGGCTCTGTTTACAAGAACGTCATTTACGGTACAAGTTCAATATCACAGAAAGCGAAAAATGGATAAAGAATTTGTGGTACTTACGTACAATACAATATCACTCAGCAATGAAATCTATGTCATCAGGCCCGGAGCAGCATAATGAGTGGATTCAGGTACGATGATTCTAAGTGAAATAAGTCACACAGAAAAAGAAACATCATAAGATATCACTACTACACTGAATGTAAACTTGGCTACAAAGGAACTGAATTACAAAACAGAACAGGATCGCAAATGTAGAAAACCAACTTATGCTTGCTTAAGGGGAAAGGTGAGTTGGGGTGCTGCATAAAACCAGAGATTGAAATTAGCACAGATACCGTTCCATAAGCCAAATATGTAATAGACAAGAGCTACTCCTTGCTCAACGAAGTGGACTCAACACCCCATATTAAACGCCTAAGAATATACCTGACTAGTAAGAATCTTAAAACCTATGGATTTATATGTCTCCGAAAGAGAATCAAGCGTGTGTACAGCGGCATAAACGCAGCAGTGATAGGATTGGTGAGGTTCGGTGAGCAAATGCAGACCCTTTGAAGTCATATTGCATGGTACCCATTCCATGGGTCTCAACTCTCCAGGTTTAAGGGATTCTTCCTTCAGCTAAAACATGCATGTGGAAACCAGAGTATGGTCCACCGTGTGTTCGGGAAACGTGTTCAAATGTGTCTCAGTTTTCGTCCCCTGGTACATGGGCGCAACATTCCAGACGCTTTACTAACACTCTCCCCACTTGGAGAGTCAGTGCCTTTAACCTCCTGTTTGGCCCAGTTTGCAATTTCTGCGGAAAATGAACAGGAATAGGGAGATCCAATGAGAGACTAGCTGGAGGTGTCTGGACGGGCAAATTTAACTCTCATTTCCCACCAGGAAGAGGAATTAACCAAAGGCTCAGCGTGCCGTGCCGGAACCACACTAGGGCCTGAAGCAATCCTGCGGTGTTGCGGCCAGCTCACAAGAAAGCGAGTTGAAGAAAGGAGCTCAGGGGCACTGTCATTCACAAACCTTCAGAGTTATAAATGACAGCTATCGTCCAAAAATATATTGAAGTAAGGCTGCCAAGAGGACTTGAAAGTGGGGCAGAATTGCAGGAAACCGATTTCAGGAGGTAGACTGGAATTGCATGTAAAGCATAGGAAAAGAGGCAGAACGTCCACAATGATGCACTTGGCCAAAAAGGGCGTATCCGTTTTTTCCTGAATATATTCAGGAAAAAACTCATAGGTCGTTTTGGCGAACCAAGCAAGCTTGCAAAGGAAATCTGCACTACAATGAAGTCTCACTGCCCCCCGGTCAAAAGGGCCATCTGAAAAAAGTGTAAAATCCAGAAAGGCAGGACAGGCCATGGAGAACTGGGAGCCTTGTTATGTTGATGATCGGGATGTAATTTGACAACAGCCACTCTGGAAAAGTGTTTCCTGAAACATCTAAGAAACAAAGCAACAGAGCCTAGGGCACTTCCACTTATGGTCCTATAGCTTAGGGAAATTAAAATCAAAAAGACACAGCCACCCCAAAGTTTGGGACGGCTCTGTTTACAACAACCTCATTTACGGTACAAGTTCAATATCGCAGAAAGCAAAAAATGGATAAAGAAGTTGTGGTACTTAAGTACAATGCAATATCGCTCAGCAATGAAATCTATGTCATCACGCCCGTAGCAGCATAATGAGTGGATTCAGGTACGATGATTCCAAGTGAAATAAGTCACACAGAAAAAGAAACATCATAAGATATCACTACTATATGGAACGTAAACTTGGCTACACAGGAATTGAATTAGAAAACAGAACAGGGTCTCAAATGTAGAAAACCAACTTATGCTTGCTTAAGGGGAAAGGTGAGTTGGGGTGCTGCATAAAACCAGAGATTGAAATTAGCACAGATACCGATCCATAAGCCAAAAGCGTAATAGACAAGAGCTACTCCTTGCTCAACAAAGTGGACTCACCACTCCATATTAAACGCCTAAGAATATACCTGACTAGTAAGAATCTTACAACCTATGGATTTATATGTCTCCGAAAGAGAATCAAGCGTGTGTACAGCGGCATAAACGCAGCAGTGATAGGATTGGTGAGGTTCGGTGAGCCAATGCAGACCCTTTGAAGTCATATTGCGTGGTACCCATTCCATGGGTCTCAACTCTCCAGGTTTAAGGGATTCTTCCTTCAGCTAAAACATGCATGTGGATCGAGAGTATGATCCACCGTGTAATCGGGAAACGTGTTCAGATGTGTCTCAGTTTTTGCCCGAGGTACTTGGGTGCAACATTCCAGACACTTTACTAACACTCTCCTCACTTGGAGAGTCAGTGCCTTTAACCTCATGTTTGTCCCAGTTTGCAATTTTTGCGGAAGATGAACAGGAATAGGGAGAACAAATGTGAGACTAGCTGGAGGTGTCTAGACGGGCAAGTTTAACTATCATTTCCTACCAGGGGGAGGAATTAACCAAAGGCTCAGCGTGCCATGCCGGAACCACACTAGGGCCTGAAGCAATCCTGCAGTGTTGCGGCCAGCTCACAAGAAAGCGAGTTGAAGAAAGGAGCTCAGGAGCACTGTAATTCACAAACGTGCAGAGTTATAAATGACAGCTATCATCCAAAAATATATTGAAGTAAGGCTGCCAAGAGGACTTGAAAGCGGGGCAGAATTGCAGGAAACTGATTTCAGGAGGTAGACTGGAATTGCATGTAAAGCATAGGAAAAGAGGCAGAACGTCCACAACGATGCACTTGGCCAAAAAGGGCGTATGCGTTTTTTCCTGAATATATTCAGGAAAAAACGCATACGCCCTTTTTGGCAAACCAAGCAAGCTTGCAAAGGAAATCTGCACTACAATGAAGTCTCACTGCCCCCCGGTCAAAAGGGCCATCTGAAAAAAGTGTAAAATCCAGAAAGGCAGGACAGGCCATGGAGAACTGGGAGCCTTGTTCTGCTGATGAGCGGGATGTAAATTGCCAACAACCACTCTGGAGAAGTATATGGTGTTTCCTGAAACATCTAAAAAACAAAGCAACAGAGCCTAGGGCACTTCCACTTATGGTCCTATAGCTTAGGGAAATTAAAATCAAAAAGACACAGCCACCCCAAATTTTGGGACGGCTCTGTTTACAAGAACGTCGTTTACGGTACAAGTTCAATATCACAGAAAGCGAAAAATGGATAAAGAATTTGTGGTACTTACGTACAATACAATATCACTCAGCAATGAAATCTATGTCATCAGGCCCGGAGCAGCATAATGAGTGGATTCAGGTATGATGATTCTAAGTGAAATAAGTCACACAGAAAAAGAAACATCATAATATATCACTACTACACTGAATGTAAACTTGGCTACACAGGAACTGAATTACAAAACAGAACAGGATCGCAAATGTAGAAAACCAACTTATGCTTGCTTAAGGGGAAAGGTGAGTTGGGGTGCTGCATAAAACCAGAGATTGAAATTAGCACAGATACCGTTCCATAAGCCAAATATGTAATAGACAAGAGCTACTCCTTGCTCAACGAAGTGGACTCAACACCCCATATTAAACGCCTAAGAATATACCTGACTAGTAAGAATCTTAAAACCTATGGATTTATATGTCTCCGAAAGAGAATCAAGCGTGTGTACAGCGGCATAAACGCAGCAGTGATAGGATTGGTGAGGTTCGGTGAGCAAATGCAGACCCTTTGAAGTCATATTGCATGGTACCCATTCCATGGGTCTCAACTCTCCAGGTTTAAGGGATTCTTCCTTCAGCTAAAACATGCATGTGGAAACCAGAGTATGGTCCACCGTGTGTTCGGGAAACGTGTTCAAATGTGTCTCAGTTTTCGTCCCCTGGTACATGGGCGCAACATTCCAGACGCTTTACTAACACTCTCCCCACTTGGAGAGTCAGTGCCTTTAACCTCCTGTTTGGCCCAGTTTGCAATTTCTGCGGAAAATGAACAGGAATAGGGAGATCCAATGAGAGACTAGCTGGAGGTGTCTGGACAGGCAAATTTAACTCTCATTTCCCACCAGGAAGAGGAATTAACCAAAGGTTCAGCGTGCCGTGCCGGAACCACACTAGGGCCTGAAGCAATCCTGTGGTGTTGCGGCCAGCTCACAAGAAAGCGAGTTGAAGAAAGGAGCTCAGGGGCACTGTCATTCACAAACCTGCAGAGTTATAAATGACAGCTATCGTCCAAAAATATATTGAAGTAAGGCTGCCAAGAAGACTTGAGAGCGGGGCAGAATTACAGGAAACCGATTTCAGGAGGTAGACTGGAATTGCATGTAAAGCATAGGAAAAGAGGCAGAACGTCCACAATGATGCACTTGGCCAAAAAGTGCGTATGCGTTTTTTCCTGAATATATTCAGGAAAAAACGCATACGCCCTTTTGGCCAACCAAGCAAGCTTGCAAAAGATATCTGCACTACAATGAAGTCTCACTGCCCCCCGGTCAAAAGGGCCATCTGAAAAAAGTGTAAAATCCAGAAAGGCAGGACAGGCCATGGAGAACTGGGAGCCTTGTTATGCTGATGGGCGGGATGTAAATTGCCAACAGCCACTCTGGAGAAGTGTATGGTGTTTCCTGAAACATCTAAAAAACAAAGCAACAGAACCTAGGGCACTTCCACTTATGGTCCTATAGCTTAGGGAAATTAAAATCAAAAAGACACAGCAACCCCAAAGTTTGGGACGGCTCAGTTTACAAGAACCTTGTTTACGGTACAAGTTCAATATCACAGAAAGCAAAAAATGGATAAAGAAGTTGTGGTACTTATGCACAATGCAATATCACTCAGCAATGAAATCTATGTCATCACGCCCGTAGCAGCATAATGAGTGGATTCAGGTACGATGATTCTAAGTGAAATAAGTCACAGAGAAATAGAAACATAAGATATCACTACTACACGGAATGTAAACTTGACTACACAGGAACTGAATTACAAAACAGAACAGGGTCTCAAATGTAGAAAACCAACTTATGCTTGCTTAAGGGGAAAGGTGAGTTGGGGTGCTGCATAAAACCAGAGATTGAAATTAGCACAGATACCGTTCCATAAGCCAAATATGTAATAGACAAGAGCTACTCCTTGCTCAACGAAGTGGACTCAACACCCCATATTAAACGCCTAAGAATATACCTGACTAGTAAGAATCTTAAAACCTATGGATTTATATGTCTCCGAAAGAGAATCAAGCGTGTGTACAGCGACATAAATGCAGCAGTGATAGGATTGGTGAGGTTTGGTGAGCAAATGCAGACCCTTTGAAGTCATATTGCATGGTACCCATTCCATGGGTCTCAACTCTTCAGGTTTAAGGGATTCTTCCTTCAGCTAAAACATGCATGTGGAACCCACAGTATGATCCACCGTGTGTTCGGGAAACGTGTTCAAATGTGTCTCAGTTTTCGTCCCCTGGTACACGGGCGCAACATTCCAGACGCTTTAATAACACTCTCCCCACTTGGAGAGTCAGTGCCTTTAACCTCCTGTTTGGCTCAGTTTGCAATTTCTCCGGAAAATGAACAGGAATAGGGAGAACCAATGAGAGACTAGCTGGAGGTGTCTGGACGGGCAAATTTAACTCTCATTTCCCACCAGGAAGAGGAATTAAACAAAGTCTCAGCGTGCCGTGCAGGAAGCACACTAGGGCCTGAAGCAATCCTGCAGTGTTGCCGCCAGCTCACAAGAAAGCGAGTTGAAGAAAGGAGCTCAGGGGCACTGTCATTCACAAACCTGCAGAGTTATAAATGACAGCTATCGTCCAAAAATATATTGAAGTAAGGCTGCCAAGAGGACTTGAAAGCAGGACAGAATTGCAGGAAACCGATTTCAGGAGGTAGACTGGAATTGCATGTAAAGCATAGGAAAAGAGGCAGAACGTCCACAATGATGCACTTGGCCAAAAAGGGCGTATCCGTTTTTTCCTGAATATATTCAGGAAAAAACTCATAGGCCGTTTTGGCGAACCAAGCAAGCTTGCAAAGGAAATCTGCACTACAATGAAGTCTCACTGCCCCCCGGTCAAAAGGGCCATCTGAAAAAAGTGTAAAATCCAGAAAGGCAGGACAGGCCATGGAGAACTGGGAGCCTTGTTCTGCTGATGAGCGGGATGTAAATTGCCAACAGCCACTCTGGAGAAGTGTATGGTGTTTCCTGAAACATCTAAAAAACAAAGCAACAGAGCCTAGGGCACTTCCACTTATGGTCCTAGAGCTTAGGGAAATTAAAATCAAAAAGACATAGCCACCCCAAATTTTGGGACAGCTCTGTTTACAAGAACGTCGTTTACGGTACAAGTTCAATATCACAGAAAGCGAAAAATGGATAAAGAATTTGTGGTACTTACGTACAATACAATATCACTCAGCAATGAAATCTATGTCATCAGGCCCGGAGCAGCATAATGAGTGGATTCAGGTACGATGATTCTAAGTGAAATAAGTCACACAGAAAAAGAAACATCATAAGATATCACTACTACACTGAATGTAAACTTGGCTACAAAGGAACTGAATTACAAAACAGAACAGGATCGCAAATGTAGAAAACCAACTTATGCTTGCTTAAGGGGAAAGGTGAGTTGGGGTGCTGCATAAAACCAGAGATTGAAATTAGCACAGATACCGTTCCATAAGCCAAATATGTAATAGACAAGAGCTACTCCTTGCTCAACGAAGTGGACTCAACACCCCATATTAAACGCCTAAGAATATACCTGACTAGTAAGAATCTTAAAACCTATGGATTTATATGTCTCCGAAAGAGAATCAAGCGTGTGTACAGCGGCATAAACGCAGCAGTGATAGGATTGGTGAGGTTCGGTGAGCAAATGCAGACCCTTTGAAGTCATATTGCATGGTACCCATTCCATGGGTCTCAACTCTCCAGGTTTAAGGGATTCTTCCTTCAGCTAAAACATGCATGTGGAAACCAGAGTATGGTCCACCGTGTGTTCGGGAAACGTGTTCAAATGTGTCTCAGTTTTCGTCCCCTGGTACATGGGCGCAACATTCCAGACGCTTTACTAACACTCTCCCCACTTGGAGAGTCAGTGCCTTTAACCTCCTGTTTGGCCCAGTTTGCAATTTCTGCGGAAAATGAACAGGAATAGGGAGAACCAATGAGAGACTAGCTGGAGGTGTCTGGACGGGCAAATTTAACTCTCATTTCCCACCAGGAAGAGGAATTAACCAAAGGCTCAGCGTGCCGTGCCGGAACCACACTAGGGCCTGAAGCAATCCTGCGGTGTTGCGGCCAGCTCACAAGAAAGCGAGTTGAAGAAAGGAGCTCAGGGGCACTGTCATTCACAAACCTTCAGAGTTATAAATGACAGCTATCGTCCAAAAATATATTGAAGTAAGGCTGCCAAGAGGACTTGAAAGCGGGGCAGAATTGCAGGAAACCGATTTCAGGAGGTAGACTGGAATTGCATGTAAAGCATAGGAAAAGAGGCAGAACGTCCACAATGATGCACTTGGCCAAAAAGGGCGTATCCGTTTTTTCCTGAATATATTCAGGAAAAAACTCATAGGTCGTTTTGGCGAACCAAGCAAGCTTGCAAAGGAAATCTGCACTACAATGAAGTCTCACTGCCCCCCGGTCAAAAGGGCCATCTGAAAAAAGTGTAAAATCCAGAAAGGCAGGACAGGCCATGGAGAACTGGGAGCCTTGTTATGTTGATGATCGGGATGTAATTTGACAACAGCCACTCTGGAAAAGTGTTTCCTGAAACATCTAAGAAACAAAGCAACAGAGCCTAGGGCACTTCCACTTATGGTCCTATAGCTTAGGGAAATTAAAATCAAAAAGACACAGCCACCCCAAAGTTTGGGACGGCTCTGTTTACAACAACCTCATTTACGGTACAAGTTCAATATCGCAGAAAGCAAAAAATGGATAAAGAAGTTGTGGTACTTAAGTACAATGCAATATCGCTCAGCAATGAAATCTATGTCATCACGCCCGTAGCAGCATAATGAGTGGATTCAGGTACGATGATTCCAAGTGAAATAAGTCACACAGAAAAAGAAACATCATAAGATATCACTACTATATGGAACGTAAACTTGGCTACACAGGAATTGAATTAGAAAACAGAACAGGGTCTCAAATGTAGAAAACCAACTTATGCTTGCTTAAGGGGAAAGGTGAGTTGGGGTGCTGCATAAAACCAGAGATTGAAATTAGCACAGATACCGATCCATAAGCCAAAAGCGTAATAGACAAGAGCTACTCCTTGCTCAACAAAGTGGACTCACCACTCCATATTAAACGCCTAAGAATATACCTGACTAGTAAGAATCTTACAACCTATGGATTTATATGTCTCCGAAAGAGAATCAAGCGTGTGTACAGCGGCATAAACGCAGCAGTGATAGGATTGGTGAGGTTCGGAGAGCCAATGCAGACCCTTTGAAGTCATATTGCGTGGTACCCATTCCATGGGTCTCAACTCTCCAGGTTTAAGGGATTCTTCCTTCAGCTAAAACATGCATGTGGATCGAGAGTATGATCCACCGTGTAATCGGGAAACGTGTTCAGATGTGTCTCAGTTTTTGCCCGAGGTACTTGGGTGCAACATTCCAGACACTTTACTAACACTCTCCTCACTTGGAGAGTCAGTGCCTTTAACCTCATGTTTGTCCCAGTTTGCAATTTTTGCGGAAGATGAACAGGAATAGGGAGAACAAATGTGAGACTAGCTGGAGGTGTCTAGACGGGCAAGTTTAACTATCATTTCCTACCAGGGGGAGGAATTAACCAAAGGCTCAGCGTGCCATGCCGGAACCACACTAGGGCCTGAAGCAATCCTGCAGTGTTGCGGCCAGCTCACAAGAAAGCGAGTTGAAGAAAGGAGCTCAGGAGCACTGTAATTCACAAACGTGCAGAGTTATAAATGACAGCTATCATCCAAAAATATATTGAAGTAAGGCTGCCAAGAGGACTTGAAAGCGGGGCAGAATTGCAGGAAACTGATTTCAGGAGGTAGACTGGAATTGCATGTAAAGCATAGGAAAAGAGGCAGAACGTCCACAACGATGCACTTGGCCAAAAAGGGCGTATGCGTTTTTTCCTGAATATATTCAGGAAAAAACGCATACGCCCTTTTTGGCAAACCAAGCAAGCTTGCAAAGGAAATCTGCACTACAATGAAGTCTCACTGCCCCCCGGTCAAAAGGGCCATCTGAAAAAAGTGTAAAATCCAGAAAGGCAGGACAGGCCATGGAGAACTGGGAGCCTTGTTCTGCTGATGAGCGGGATGTAAATTGCCAACAACCACTCTGGAGAAGTATATGGTGTTTCCTGAAACATCTAAAAAACAAAGCAACAGAGCCTAGGGCACTTCCACTTATGGTCCTATAGCTTAGGGAAATTAAAATCAAAAAGACACAGCCACCCCAAATTTTGGGACGGCTCTGTTTACAAGAACGTCGTTTACGGTACAAGTTCAATATCACAGAAAGCGAAAAATGGATAAAGAATTTGTGGTACTTACGTACAATACAATATCACTCAGCAATGAAATCTATGTCATCAGGCCCGGAGCAGCATAATGAGTGGATTCAGGTATGATGATTCTAAGTGAAATAAGTCACACAGAAAAAGAAACATCATAATATATCACTACTACACTGAATGTAAACTTGGCTACACAGGAACTGAATTACAAAACAGAACAGGATCGCAAATGTAGAAAACCAACTTATGCTTGCTTAAGGGGAAAGGTGAGTTGGGGTGCTGCATAAAACCAGAGATTGAAATTAGCACAGATACCGTTCCATAAGCCAAATATGTAATAGACAAGAGCTACTCCTTGCTCAACGAAGTGGACTCAACACCCCATATTAAACGCCTAAGAATATACCTGACTAGTAAGAATCTTAAAACCTATGGATTTATATGTCTCCGAAAGAGAATCAAGCGTGTGTACAGCGGCATAAACGCAGCAGTGATAGGATTGGTGAGGTTCGGTGAGCAAATGCAGACCCTTTGAAGTCATATTGCATGGTACCCATTCCATGGGTCTCAACTCTCCAGGTTTAAGGGATTCTTCCTTCAGCTAAAACATGCATGTGGAAACCAGAGTATGGTCCACCGTGTGTTCGGGAAACGTGTTCAAATGTGTCTCAGTTTTCGTCCCCTGGTACATGGGCGCAACATTCCAGACGCTTTACTAACACTCTCCCCACTTGGAGAGTCAGTGCCTTTAACCTCCTGTTTGGCCCAGTTTGCAATTTCTGCGGAAAATGAACAGGAATAGGGAGATCCAATGAGAGACTAGCTGGAGGTGTCTGGACAGGCAAATTTAACTCTCATTTCCCACCAGGAAGAGGAATTAACCAAAGGTTCAGCGTGCCGTGCCGGAACCACACTAGGGCCTGAAGCAATCCTGTGGTGTTGCGGCCAGCTCACAAGAAAGCGAGTTGAAGAAAGGAGCTCAGGGGCACTGTCATTCACAAACCTGCAGAGTTATAAATGACAGCTATCGTCCAAAAATATATTGAAGTAAGGCTGCCAAGAAGACTTGAGAGCGGGGCAGAATTACAGGAAACCGATTTCAGGAGGTAGACTGGAATTGCATGTAAAGCATAGGAAAAGAGGCAGAACGTCCACAATGATGCACTTGGCCAAAAAGTGCGTATGCGTTTTTTCCTGAATATATTCAGGAAAAAACGCATACGCCCTTTTGGCCAACCAAGCAAGCTTGCAAAAGATATCTGCACTACAATGAAGTCTCACTGCCCCCCGGTCAAAAGGGCCATCTGAAAAAAGTGTAAAATCCAGAAAGGCAGGACAGGCCATGGAGAACTGGGAGCCTTGTTATGCTGATGGGCGGGATGTAAATTGCCAACAGCCACTCTGGAGAAGTGTATGGTGTTTCCTGAAACATCTAAAAAACAAAGCAACAGAACCTAGGGCACTTCCACTTATGGTCCTATAGCTTAGGGAAATTAAAATCAAAAAGACACAGCAACCCCAAAGTTTGGGACGGCTCAGTTTACAAGAACCTTGTTTACGGTACAAGTTCAATATCACAGAAAGCAAAAAATGGATAAAGAAGTTGTGGTACTTATGCACAATGCAATATCACTCAGCAATGAAATCTATGTCATCACGCCCGTAGCAGCATAATGAGTGGATTCAGGTACGATGATTCTAAGTGAAATAAGTCACAGAGAAATAGAAACATCATAAGATATCACTACTACACGGAATGTAAACTTGACTACACAGGAACTGAATTACAAAACAGAACAGGGTCTCAAATGTAGAAAACCAACTTATGCTTGCTTAAGGGGAAAGGTGAGTTGGGGTGCTGCATAAAACCAGAGATTGAAATTAGCACAGATACCGTTCCATAAGCCAAATATGTAATAGACAAGAGCTACTCCTTGCTCAACGAAGTGGACTCAACACCCCATATTAAACGCCTAAGAATATACCTGACTAGTAAGAATCTTAAAACCTATGGATTTATATGTCTCCGAAAGAGAATCAAGCGTGTGTACAGCGGCATAAACGCAGCAGTGATAGGATTGGTGAGGTTCGGTGAGCAAATGCAGACCCTTTGAAGTCATATTGCATGGTACCCATTCCATGGGTCTCAAATCTCCAGGTTTAAGGGATTCTTCCTTCAGCTAAAACATGCATGTGGAACCCACAGTATGATCCACCGTGTGTTCGGGAAACGTGTTCAAATGTGTCTCAGTTTTCATCCCCTGGTACACGGGCGCAACATTCCAGAAGCTTTACTAACACTCTCCCCTCTTGGAGAGTCAGTGCCTTTAAACTCCTGTTTGGCCCAGTTTGCAATTTCTGCGGAAAATGAACAGGAATAGGGAGAACGTATGAGAGACTAGCTGGAGGTGTCTGGACAGGCAAATTTAACTCTCATTTCCCACCAGGAAGAGGAATTAAACAAAGGCTCAGCGTGCTGTGCCGGAACCACACTAGGGCCTGAAGCAATCCTGCGGTGTTGCGGCCAGCTCACAAGAAAGCGAGTTGAAGAAAGGAGCTCAGGGGCACTGTCATTCACAAACCTGCAGAGTTATAAATGACAGCTATCGTCCAAAAATATATTGAAGTAAGGCTGCCAAGGGGACTTGAAAGCGGGGCAGAATTGCAGGAAACCGATTTCAGGAGGTAGACTGGAATTGCATGTAAAGCATAGGAAAAGAGGCAGAACGTCCGCAATGATGCACTTGGCCAAAAACAGCGTATGCATTTTTTCCTGAATATATTCAGGAAAAAACGCATACGCCCTTTCGGCCAACCAAGCAAGCTTGCAAAGGAAATCTGCACTACAATGAAGTCTCACTGCCCCCCGGGCAAAAGGGCCATCTGAAAAAAGTGTAAAATCCAGAAAGGCAGGACAGGCCATGGAGAACTGGGAGCCTTGTTATGCTGATGGGCGGGATGTAAATTGCCAACAGCCACTCTGGAGAAGTGTATGGTGTTTCCTGAAACATCTAAAAAACAAAGCAACAGAGCCTAGGGCACTTCCACTTATGGTCCTATAGCTTAGGGAAATTAAAATCAAAAAGACACAGCCATCCCAAAGTTTGTGACGGCTCAGTTCACAAGAACCTTGTTTACGGTACAAGTTCAATATCACAGAAAGCAAAAAATGGATAAAGAAGTTGTGGTACTTATGCACAATGCAATATCACTCAGCAATGAAATCTATGTCATCACGCCCGTAGCAGCATAATGAGTGGATTCAGGTACGATGATTCTAAGTGAAATAAGTCACAGAGAAATAGAAACATCATAAGATATCACTACTACACGGAATGTAAACTTGACTACACAGGAACTGAATTACAAAACAGAACAGGATCGCAAATGTAGAAAACCAACTTATGCTTGCTTAAGGGGAAAGGTGAGTTGGGGTGCTGCATAAAACCAGAGATTGAAATTAGCACAGATACCGTTCCATAAGCCAAATATGTAATAGACAAGAGCTACTCCTTGCTCAACGAAGTGGACTCAACACCCCATATTAAACGCCTGAGAATATACCTCACTAGTAAGAATCTTAAAACCTATGGATTTATATGTCTCCGCAAGAGAATCAAGCGTGTGTACAGCGGCATAAACGCAGCAGGGATAGGATTGGTGAGGTTTGGTGAGCAAATGCAGACCCTTTGAAGTCATATTGCATGGTACCCATTCCATGGGTCTCAACTCTTCAGGTTTAAGGGATTCTTCCTTCAGCTAAAACATGCATGTGGAACCCACAGTATGATCCACCGTGTGTTCGGGAAACGTATTCAAATGTGTCTCAGTTTTCGTCCCCTGGTACACGGGCGCAACATTCCAGACGCTTTACTAACACTCTCCCCACTTGGAGAGTCAGTGCCTTTAACCTCCTGTTTGGCCCAGTTTGCAATTTCTGCGGAAAATGAACAGGAATAGGGAGAACCAATGAGAGACTAGCTGGAGGTGTCTGGACGGGCAAATTTAACTCTTATTTTCCACCAGGAAGAGGAATTAACCAAAGGCTCAGCATGCCGTGCCGGAACCACACTAGGGCCTGAAGCAATCCTGCGGTGTTGCGGCCAGCTCACAAGAAAGCGAGTTGAAGAAAGGAGCTCAGGGGCACTGTCATTCACAAACCTGCAGAGTTATAAATGACAGCTATCGTCCAAAAATATATTGAAGTAAGGCTGCAAAGAGGACTTGAAAGCGGGGCAGAATTGCAGGAAACCGATTTCAGGAGGTAGACTGGAATTGCATGTAAAGCATAGGAAAAGAGGCAGAACGTCCACAATGATGCACTTGGCCAAAAAGGGCGTATGCGTTTTTTCCAGAATATATTCAGGAAAAAACGCATACGCCCTTTTGGCCAACCAAGCAAGCTTGCAAAGGAAATCTGCACTACAATGAAGTGTCACTGCCCCCCGGTCAAAAGGGCCATCTGAAAAAAGTGTAAAATCCAGAAAGGGAGGACAGGCCATGGAGAACTGGGAGCCTTTTTATGCTGATGGGCGGGATGTAAATTACCAACAGCCACTCTGGAGAAGTGTATGGTGTTTCCTGAAACATCTAAAAAACAAAGCAACAGAGCCTAGGGTACTTCCACTTATGGTCCTATAGCTTAGGGAAATTAAAATCAAAAAGACACAGCCACCCCAAAGTTTGGGACGGCTCAGTTTACAAGAACCTTGTTTACGGTACAAGTTCAATATCACAGAAAGCGAAAAATGGATAAAGAAGTTGTGGTACTTATGTACAATGCCATATCACTCAGCAATGAAATCTATGTCACCAGGCCCGTAGCAGCATAATGAGTGGATTCAGGTACGATGATTCTAAGTGAAATAAGTCACAGAGAAAAAGAAACATCATAAGATATCACTACTACACAGAATGTAAACTTGACTACCCAGGAACTGAATTACAAAACAGAACAGGGTCTCAAATGTAGAAAACCAACTTATGCTTGCTTAAGGGGAAAGGTGAGTTGGTGTGCTGCATAAAACCAGAGATTCAAATTAGCACAGATACCGTTCCATAAGCCAAATATGTAATAGACAAGAGCTACTCCTTGCTCAACGAAGTGGACTCAACACCCCATATTAAACGCCTAAGAATATACCTGACTAGTAAGAATCTTAAAACCTATGGATTTATATGTCTCCGAAAGAGAATCAAGCGTGTGTACAGCGGCATAAACGCAGCAGTGATAGGATTGGTGAGGTTCGGTGAGCAAATGCAGACCCTTTGAAGTCATATTGCATGGTACCCATTCCATGGGTCTCAACTCTCCACATTTAAGGGATTCTTCCTTCAGCTAAAACATGCATGTGGAACCCAGAGTATGGTCCATCGTGTGTTCGGGAAACGTGTTCAAATGTGTCTCAGTTTTCGTCCCCTGGTACACGGGCGCAACATTCCAGACGCTTTACTAACACTCTCCCCACTTGGAGAGTCAGTGCCTTTAACCTCCTGTTTGGCCCAGTTTGCAATTTCTGCGGAAAATGAACAGGAATAGGGAGAACCAATGAGAGACTAGCTGGAGGTGTCTGGACGGGCAAATTTAACTCTCATTTCCCACCAGGAAGAGGAATTAACCAAAGGCTCAGCGTGCCGTGCCGGAACCACACTAGGGCCTGAAGCAATCCTGCGGTGTTGCGGCCAGCTCACAAGAAAGCGAGTTGAAGAAAGGAGCTCAGGGGAACTGTCATTCACAAACCTGCAGAGTTATAAATGACAGCTATCGTCCAAAAATATATTGAAGTAAGGCTGCCAAGGGGACTTGAAAGCGGGGCAGAATTGCAGGAAACCGATTTCAGGAGGTAGACTGGAATTGCATGTAAAGCATAGGAAAAGAGGCAGAACGTCCGCAATGATGCACTTGGCCAAAAACAGCGTATGCATTTTTTCCTGAATATATTCAGGAAAAAACGCATACGCCCTTTTGGCCAACCAAGCAAGCTTGCAAAGGAAATCTGCACTACAATGAAGTCTCACTGCCCCCCGGTCAAAAGGGCCATCTGAAAAAAGTGTAAAATCCAGACAGGCAGGACAGGCCATGGAGAACTGGGAGCCTTGTTATGCTGATGGACGGGATGTAAATTGCCAACAGCCACTCTGGAGAAGTGTATGGTGTTTCCTGAAACATCTAAAAAACAAAGCAACAGAGCCTAGGGCACTTCCACTTATGGTCCTATAGCTTAGGGAAATTAAAATCAGAAAGACACAGCCATCCCAAAGTTTGGGACGGCTCTGTTTACAAGAACCTCGTTTACGGTACAAATTCAATATCACAGAAAGCGAGTAATGGATAAAGAAGTTGTGGTACTTACGTACAATGCAATATCACTCAGCAATGAAATCTATGTCATCAGGCCCGTAACAGCATAATGAGTGGATTCAGGTACGATGATTCTAAGTGAAATAAGTCACACAGAAAAAGAAACATTATAAGATATCACTAATACACGGAATGTAAACTTGGCTACACAGGAACTGAATTACAAAACAGAACAGGGTCTCAAATGTAGAAAACCAACTTATGCTTGCTTAAGGGGAAAGGTGAGTTGGGGTGCTGCATAAAACCAGAGATTGAAATTAGCACAGATACCGTTCCATAAGCCAAATATGTAATAGACAAGAGCTACTCCTTGCTCAACGAAGTGGACTCAACACCCCATATTAAACGCCTAAGAATATACCTGACTAGTAAGAATCTTAAAACCTATGGATTTATATGTCTCCGAAAGAGAATCAAGCGTGTGTACAGCGGCATAAACGCAGCAGTGATAGGATTGGTGAGGTTCGGTGAGCAAATGCAGACCCTTTGAAGTCATATTGCATGGTACCCATTCCATGGGTCTCAACTCTCCAGGTTTAAGGGATTCTTCCTTCAGCTAAAACATGCATGTGGAACCCAGAGTATGGTCCACCGTGTGTTCGGGAAACGTGTTCAAATGTGTCTCAGTTTTCATCCCCTGGTACACGGGCGCAACATTCCAGAGGCTTTACTAACACTCTCCCCACTTGGAGAGTCAGTGCCTTTAACCTCCTGTTTGGCCCAGTTTGCAATTTCTGCGCAAAATGAACAGGAATAGGGAGAACCAATGAGAGACTAGCTGGAGGTGTCTGGACGGGCAAATTTAACTCTCATTTCCCACCAGGAAGAGGAATTAACCAAAGGCTCAGCGTGCCGTGCCGGAACCACACTAGGGTCTGAAGCAATCCTGCGGTGTTGCGGCCAGCTCACAAGAAAGCGAGTTGAAGAAAGGAGCTCAGGGGCACTGTCATTCACAAACCTGCAGAGTTATAAATGACAGCTATCGTCCAAAAATATATTGAAGTAAGGCTGCCAAGAGGACTTGAAAGCGGGGCAGAATTGCAGGAAACCGATTTCAGGAGGTAGACTGGAATTGCATGTAAAGCATAGGAAAAGAGGCAGAACGTCCACAATGATGCACTTGGCCAAAAAGGGCATATGCGTTTTTTTCTGAATATATTCAGGAAAAAACGCATACGCCCTTTTGGCCAACCAAGCAAGCTTGCAAAGGAAATCTGCACTACAATGAAGTGTCACTGCCCCCCGGTCAAAAGGGCCATCTGAAAAAAGTGTAAAATCCAGAAAGGCAGGACAGGCCATGGAGAACTGGGAGCCTTTTTATGCTGATGGGCGGGATGTAAATTACCAACAGCCACTCTGGAGAAGTGTATGGTGTTTCCTGAAACATCTAAAAAACAAAGCAACAGAGCCTAGGGTACTTCCACTTATGGTCCTATAGCTTAGAGAAATTAAAATCAAAAAGACACAGCCACCCAAAAGTTTGGGACGGCTCTGTTTACAAGAACGTCGTTTACGGTACAAATTCAATATCACAGAAAGCGAGTAATGGGTAAAGAAGTTGTGGTACTTACGTACAATGCAATATCACTCAGCAATGAAATCTATGTCATCAGGCCCGTAACAGCATAATGAGTGGATTCAGGTACAATGATTCTAAGTGAAATAAGTCACACAGAAAAAGAAACATTATAAGATATCACTAATACACGGAATGTAAACTTGGCTGCACAGGAACTGAATTACAAAACAGAACAGGGTCTCAAATGTAGAAAACCAACTTATGCTTGCTTAAGGGGAAAGGTGAGTTGGGGTGCTGCATAAAACCAGAGATTGAAATTAGCACAGATACCGTTCCATAAGCCAAATATGTAATAGACTAGAGCTACTCCTTGCTCAACGAAGTGGACTCAACACCCCATATTAAACGCCTAAGAATATACCTGACTAGTAAGAATCTTAAAACCTATGGATTTATATGTCTCCGAAAGAGAATCAAGCGTGTGTACAGTGGCATAAACGCAGCAGTGATAGGATTGGTGAGGTTCGGTGAGCAAATGCAGACCCTTTGAAGTCATATTGCATGGTACCCATTCCATGGGTCTCAACTCTCCAGGTTTAAGGGATCCGTCCTTCAGCTAAAACATGCATGTGGAACCCAGAGTATGGTCCACCGTGTGTTCGGGAAACGTGTTCAAATGTGTCTCAGTTTTCATCCCCTGGTACACGGGCGCAACATTCCAGACGCTTTACTAACACTCTCCCCACTTGGAGAGTCAGTGCCTTTAACCTCCTGTTTGGCCCAGTTTTCAATTTCTGCGGAAAATGAACAGGAATAGGGAGAACGAATGAGAGACTAGCTGGAGGTGTCTGGACGGGCAAATTTAACTCTCATTTCCCACCAGGAAGAGGAATTAACCAAAGGCTCAGTGTGCCGTGCCGGAACCACACTAGGGCCTGAAGCAATCCTGCGGTGTTGCGGCCAGCTCACAAGAAAGCGAGTTGAAGAAAGGAGCTCAGGGGCACTGTCATTCACAAACCTGCAGAGTTATAAATGACAGCTATCGTCCAAAAATATATTGAAGTAAGCCTGCCAAGAGGACTTGAAAGCGGGGCAGAATTGCAGGAAACCGATTTCAGGAGGTAGACTGGAATTGCATGTAAAGCATAGGAAAAGAGGCAGAACGTCCACAATGATGCACTTGGCCAAAAAGGGCATATGCGTTTTTTCCTTAATATATTCAGGAAAAAACGCATATGCCCTTTTGGCCAACCAAGCAAGCTTGCAAAGGAAATCTGCACTACAATGAAGTCTCACTGCCCCCCGGTCAAAAGGGCCATCTGAAAAAAGTGTAAAATCCAGACAGGCAGGACAGGCCATGGAGAACTGGGAGCCTTCTTATGCTGATAGGCGGGATGTAAATTGCCAACAGCCACTCTGGAGAAGTGTATGGTGTTTCTTGAAATATCTAAAAAACAAAGCAACAGAGCCTAGGGCACTACCACTTATGGTCCTACAGCTTAGGGAAATTAAAATAAAAAAGACACAGCCACCCCAAAGTTTGCGATGGCTCTGATTACAAGAACCTAGTTTACGGTACAAGTTCAATATCACAGAAAGCGAAAAATGGATAAAGAAGTTGTGGTACTTACGTACAATGCAATATCACTCAGCAATGAAATCTATGTCATCAGGCCCGTAGCAGCATAATGAGTGGATTCAGGTACGATGATTCTAAGTGAAATAAGTCACACAGAAAAAGAAACATCATAAGATATCACTACTACACGGAATGTAAACTTGGCTACACAGGAACTGAATTACAAAACAGAACAGGGTCTCAAATGTAGAAAATCAACTTATGCTTGCTTAAGGGGAAAGGTGAGTTGGGGTGCTGCATAAAACCAGAGATTGAAATTAGCACAGATACCGTTCCATAAGCCAAATATGTAATAGACAAGAGCTACTCCTTGCTCAACGAAGTGGACTCAACACCCCATATTAAACGCCTAAGAATATACCTGACTAGTAAGAATCTTAAAACCTATGGATTTATATGTCTCCGAAAGAGAATCAAGCGTGTGTACAGCGGCATAAACGCAGCAGTGATAGGATTGGTGAGGTTTGGTGAGCAAATGCAGACCCTTTGAAGTCATATTGCATGGTACCCATTCCATGGGTCTCAACTCTCCAGGTTTAAGGGATTCTTCCTTCAGCTAAAACATGCATGTGGAACCCACAGTATGATCCACCGTGTGTTCGGGAAACGTGTTCAAATGTGTCTCAGTTTTCGTCCCCTGGTACACGGGCGCAACATTCCAGACGCTTTACTAACACTCTCCCCACTTGGAGAGTCAGTGCCTTTAACCTCCTGTTTGGCCCAGTTTGCAATTTCTGCGGAAAATGAACAGGAATAGGGAGAACCAATGAGAGACTAGCTGGAGGTGTCTGGACGGGCAAATTTAACTCTCATTTCCCAACAGGAAGAGGAATTAACAAAAGGCTCAGCGTGCCGTGCCGGAACCACACTAGGGCCTGAAGCAATCCTGCGGTGTTGCGGCCAGCTCACAAGAAAGCGAGTTGAAGAAAGGAGCTCAGGAGCACTGTCATTCACAAACCTGCAGAGTTATAAATGACAGCTATTCTCCTAAAATATATTGAAGTAAGGCTGCCAAGAGGACTTGAAAGCGGGGCAGAATTGCAGGAAACCGATTTCAGGAGGTAGACTGGAATTGCATGTAAAGCATAGGAAAAGAGGCAGAACGTCCACAATGATGCACTTGGCCAAAAAGGGCATATGCGTTTTTTTCTGAATATATTCAGGAAAAAACGCATACGGCCTTTTTGCCAACCAAGCAAGCTCTCAAAGGAAATCTGCACTACAATGAAGTGTCACTGCCCCCCGGTCAAAAGGGCCATCTGAAAAAAGTGTAAAATCCAGAAAGGCAGGACAGGCCATGGAGAACTGGGAGCCTTTTTATGCTGATGGGCGGGATGTAAATTACCAACAGCCACTCTGGAAAAGTGTATGGTGTTTCCTGAAACATCTAAAAAACAAAGCAACAGAGCCTAGGGTACTTCCACTTATGGTCCTATAGCTTAGGGAAATTAAAATCAAAAAGACACAGCCATCCCAAAGTTTGGGACGGCTCTGTTTACAAGAACCTCGTTTACGGTACAAATTCAATATCACAGAAAGCGAGTAATGGATAAAGAAGTTGTGGTACATACGTACAAAGCAATATCACTCAGCAATGAAATCTATGTCATCAGGCCCGTAACAGCATAATGAGTGGATTCAGGTACGATGATTCTAAGTGAAATAAGTCACACAGAAAAAGAAACATTATAAGATATCACTAATACACGGAATGTAAACTTGGCTGCACAGGAACTGAATTACAAAACAGAACAGGGTCTCAAATGTAGAAAACCAACTTATGCTTGCTTAAGGGCAAAGGTGAGTTGGGGTGCTGCATAAAACCAGAGATTGAAATTAGCACAGATACCATTCCTTAAGCCAAATATGTAATAGACTAGAGCTACTCCTTGCTCAACGAAGTGGACTCAACACCCCATATTAAACGCCTAAGAATATACCTGACTAGTAAGAATCTTAAAACCTATGGATTTATATGTCTCCGAAAGAGAATCAAGTGTGTGTACAGCGGCATAAACGCAGCAGTGATAGGATTGGTGAGGTTCGGTGAGCAAATGCAGACCCTTTGAAGTCATATTGCATGGTACCCATTCCATGGGTCTCAACTCTCCAGGTTTAAGGGATTCTTCCTTCAGCTAAAACATGCATGTGGAACCCACAGTATGATCCACCGTGTGTTCGGGAAACGTGTTCAAATGTGTCTCAGTTTTCGTCCCCTGGTACACGGGCACAACATTCCAGACGCTTTAGTAACACTCTCCTCACTTGGAGAGTCAGTGCCTTTAACCTCCTGTTTGGCCCAGTTTGCAATTTCTGCGGAAAATGAACAGGAATAGGGAGATCCAATGAGAGACTAGCTGGAGGTGTCTGGACAGGCAAATTTAACTCTCATTTCCCACCAGGAAGAGGAATTAAACAAAGGCTCAGCGTGCCATGCTGGAACCACACTAGGGCCTGAAGCAATCCTGTGGTGTTGCGGCCAGCTCACAAGAAAGCGAGTTGAAGAAAGGAGCTCAGGGGCACTGTCATTCACAAACCTGCAGAGTTATAAATGAGAGCTATCGTCCAAAAATATATTGAAGTAAGGCTGCCAAGGGGACTTGAAAGCGGGGCAGAATTGCAGGAAACCGATTTCAGGAGGTAGACTGGAATTGCATGTAAAGCATAGGAAAAGAGGCAGAACGTCCGCAATGATGCACTTGGCCAAAAACGGCGTATGCGTTTTTTCCTGAATATATTCAGGAAAAAACGCATACGCCCTTTTGGCCAACCAAGCAAGCTTGCAAAGGAAATCTGCACTACAATGAAGTCTCACTGCCCCCCGGTCAAAAGGGCCATCTGAAAAAAGTGTAAAATCCAGAAAGGCAGGACAGGCCATGGAGAACTGGGAGCCTTGTTATGCTGATGGGCAGGATGTAAATTGCCAACAGCCACTATGGAGAAGTGTATGGTGTTTCCTGATACATCTAAAAAACAAAGCAACAGAGCCTAGGGCACTTCCTCTTATGGTCCTATAGCTTAGGGAAATTAAAATCAAAAAGACACAGCCACCCCAAAGTTTGGGACGGCTCAGTTTACAAGAACCTTGTTTACAGTACAAGTTCAATATCACAGAAAGCGAAAAATGGATAAAGAAGTTGTGGTACTTATGTACAATGCCATATCACTCAGCAATGAAATCTATGTCATCAGGCCCGTAGCAGCATAATGAGTGGATTCAGGTACGATGATTCTAAGTGAAATAAGTCACACAGAAAAAGAAAAATCATAAGATATCACTACTACACGGAATGTAAACTTGGCTACACAGAAACTGAATTACAAAACAGAACAGGGTCTCAAATGTAGAAAACCAACTTATGCTTGCTTAAGGGGAAAGGTGAGTTAGGGTGCTGCATAAAACCAGAGATTGAAATTAGCACAGATACCGTTCCATAAGCCAAATATGTAATAGACAAGAGCTACTCCTTGCTCAACGAAGTGGACTCAACACCCCATATTAAACGCCTAAGAATATACCTGACTAGTAAGAATCTTAAAACCTATGGATTTATATGTCTCCGAAAGAGAATCAAGCGTGTGTACAGCGGCATAAACGCAGCAGTGATAGGATTGGTGAGGTTCCGTGAGCAAATGCAGACCCTTTGAAGTCATATTGCATGGTACCCATTCCATGGGTCTCAACTCTCCACATTTAAGGGATTCTTCCTTCAGCTAAAACATGCATGTGGAACCCAGAGTATGGTCCATCGTGTGTTCGGGAAACGTGTTCAAATGTGTCTCAGTTTTCGTCCCCTGGTACACGGGCGCAACATTCCAGACGCTTTACTAACACTCTCCCCACTTGGAGAGTCAGTGCCTTTAACCTCCTGTTTGGCCCAGTTTGCAATTTCTGCGGAAAATGAACAGGAATAGGGAGAACCAATGAGAGACTAGCTGGAGGTGTCTGGACGGGCAAATTTAACTCTCATTTCCCACCAGGAAGAGGAATTAACAAAAGGCTCAGTGTGCCGTGCGGGAACCAAACTAGGGCCTGAATCAATCCTGCGGTGTTGCGGCCAGCTCACAAGAAAGCGAGTTGAAGAAAAGAGCTCAGGGGCACTGTCATTCACAAACCTGCAGAGTTATAAATGACAGCTATCGTCCAAAAATATATTGAAGTAAGGCTGCCAAGAGGACTTGAAAGCGGGGCAGAATTGCAGGAAACCGATTTCAGGAGGTAGACTGGAATTGCATGTAAAGCATAGGAAAAGAGGCAGAACGTCCGCAATGATGCACTTGGCCAAATACGGCGTATGCATTTTTTCCTGAATATATTCAGGAAAAAACGCATACGCCCTTTTGGCCAACCAAGCAAGCTTGCAAAGGAAATCTGCACTACAATGAAGTCTCACTGCCCCCCGGTCAAAAGGGCCATCTGAAAAAAGTGTAAAATCCAGACAGGCAGGACAGGCCATGGAGAAATGGGAGCCTTGTTATGCTGATGGGCGGGATGTAAATTGCCAACAGCCACTCTGGAGAAGTGTATGGTGTTTCCTGAAACATCTAAAAAACAAAGCAACAGAGCCTAGGGCACTTCCTCTTATGGTCCTATAGCTTAGGGAAATTAAAATCAAAAAGACACAGCCATCCCAAAGTTTGGGACGGCTCTGTTTACAAGAACCTCGTTTACGGTACAAATTCAATATCACAGAAAGCGAAAAATGGATAAAGAAGTTGTGGTACTTACGTACAATGCAATATCACTCAGCAATGAAATCTATGTCATCAGGCCCGTAACAGCATAATGAGTGGATTCAGGTACGATGATTCTAAGTGACATAAGTCACACAGAAAAAGAAACATCATAAGATATCACTAATACACGGAATGTAAACTTGGCTGCACAGGAAGTGAATTACAAAACAGAAGAGGGTCTCAAATGTAGAAAACCAACTTATGCTTGCTTAAGGGGAAAGGTGAGTTGGGGTGCTGCATAAAACCAGAGATTGAAATTAGCACAGATACCGTTCCATAAGCCAAATATGTAATAGACTAGAGCTACTCCTTGCTCAACGAAGTGGACTCAACACCCCATATTAAACGCCTAAGAATATACCTGACTAGTAAGAATCTTAAAACCTATGGATTTATATGTCTCCGAAAGAGAATCAAGTGTCTGTACAGCAGCATAAACGCAGCAGTGATAGGATTGGTGAGGTTCGGTGAGCAAATGCAGACCCTTTGAAGTCATATTGCATGGTACCCATTCCATGGGTCTCAACTCTCCAGGTTTAAGGGATTCTTCCTTCAGCTAAAACATGCATGTGGAACCCACAGTATGATCCACCGTGTATTCGAGAAACGTGTTCAAATGTGTCTCAGTTTTCGTCCCCTGGTACACGGGCACAACATTCCAGACGCTTTAGTAACACTCTCCTCACTTGGAGAGTCAGTGCCTTTAACCTCCTGTTTGGCCCAGTTTGCAATTTCTGCGGAAAATGAACAGGAATAGGGAGATCCAATGAGAGACTAGCTGGAGGTGTCTGGACAGGCAAATTTAACTCTCATTTCCCACCAGGAAGAGGAATTAAACAAAGGCTCAGCGTGCCGTGCTGGAACCACACTAGGGTCTGAAGCAATCCTGTGGTGTTGCGGCCAGCTCACAAGAAAGCGAGTTGAAGAAAGGAGCTCAGGGGCACTGTCATTCACAAACCTGCAGAGTTATAAATGACAGCTATCGTCAAAAATATATTGAAGCAAGGCTGACAAGAAGACTTGAAAGCGGGGCAGAATTACAGGAAACCGATTTCAGGAGGTAGACTGGAATTGCATGTAAAGCATAGGAAAAGAGGCAGAACGTCCACAATGATGCACTTGGCCAAAAAGGGCGTATGCGTTTTTTCCTGAATATATTCAGGAAAAAACGCATACGCCCTTTTGGCCAACCAAGCAAGCTTGCAAAGGAAATGTGCACTACAATGAAGTCTCACTGCCCCCCGGTCAAAAGGGCCATCTGAAAAAAGTGTAAAATCCAGAAAGGCAGGACAGGCCATGGAGAACTGGGAGCCTTGTTATGCTGATGGGCAGGATGTAAATTGCCAACAGCCACTATGGAGAAGTGTATGGTGTTTCCTGATACATCTAAAAAACAAAGCAACAGAGCCTAGGGCACTTCCTCTTATGGTCCTATAGCTTAGGGAAATTAAAATCAAAAAGACACAGCCACCCCAAAGTTTGGGACGGCTCAGTTTACAAGAACCTTGTTTACAGTACAAGTTCAATATCACAGAAAGCGAAAAATGGATAAAGAAGTTGTGGTACTTATGTACAATGCCATATCACTCAGCAATGAAATCTATGTCATCAGGCCCGTAGCAGCATAATGAGTGGATTCAGGTACGATGATTCTAAGTGAAATAAGTCACACAGAAAAAGAAAAATCATAAGATATCACTAATACACGGAATGTAAACTTGGCTACACAGGAACTGAATTACAAAACAGAACAGGGTCTCAAATGTAGAAAACCAACTTATGCTTGCTTAAGGGGAAAGGTGCGTTAGGGTGCTGCATAAAACCAGAGATTGAAATTAGCACAGATACCGTTCCATAAGCCAAATATGTAATAGACAAGAGCTACTCCTTGCTCAACGAAGTGGACTCAACACCCCATATTAAACGCCTAAGAATATACCTGACTAGTAAGAATCTTAAAACCTATGGATTTATATGTCTCCGAAAGAGAATCAAGCGTGTGTACAGCGGCATAAACGCAGCAGTGATAGGATTGGTGAGGTTCGGTGAGCAAATGCAGACCCTTTGAAGTCATATTGCATGGTACCCATTCCATGGGTCTCAACTCTCCACACTTAAGGGATTCTTCCTTCAGCTAAAACATGCATGTGGAACCCAGAGTATGGTCCATCGTGTGTTCGGGAAACGTGTTCAAATGTGTCTCAGTTTTCGTCCCCTGGTATACGGGCGCAACATTCCAGACGCTTTACTAACACTCTCCCCACTTGGAGAGTCAGTGCCTTTAACCTCCTGTTTGGCCCAGTTTGCAATTTCTGCGGAAAATGAACAGGAATAGGGAGAACCAATGAGAGACTAGCTGGAGGTGTCTGGACGGGCAAATTTAACTCTCATTTCCCACCAGGAAGAGGAATTAACAAAAGGCTCAGTGTGCCGTGCGGGAACCAAACTAGGGCCTGAATCAATCCTGCGGTGTTGCGGCCAGCTCACAAGAAAGCGAGTTGAAGAAAAGAGCTCAGGGGCACTGTCATTCACAAACCTGCAGAGTTATAAATGACAGCTATCGTCCAAAAATATATTGAAGTAAGGCTGCCAAGAGGACTTGAAAGCGGGGCAGAATTGCAGGAAACCGATTTCAGGAGGTAGACTGGAATTGCATGTAAAGCATAGGAAAAGAGGCAGAACGTCCACAATGATGCACTTGGCCAAAAAGGGCATATGCGTTTTTTCCTTAATATATTCAGGAAAAAACGCATATGCCCTTTTGGCCAACCAAGCAAGCTTGCAAAGGAAATCTGCACTACAATGAAGTCTCACTGCCCCCCGGTCAAAAGGGCCATCTGAAAAAAGTGTAAAATCCAGACAGGCAGGACAGGCCATGGAGAACTGGGAGTCTTGTTATGCTGATAGGCGGGATGTAAATTGCCAACAGCCACTCTGGAGAAGTGTATGGTGTTTCTTGAAATATCTAAAAAAAAAAGCAACAGAGCCTAGGGCACTTCCACTTATGGTCCTACAGCTTAGGGAAATTAAAATAAAAAAGACACAGCCACCCCAAAGTTTGGGATGGCTCTGATTACAAGAACCTAGTTTACGGTACAAGTTCAATATCACAGAAAGCGAAAAATGGATAAAGAAGTTGTGGTACTTACGTACAATGCAATATCACTCAGCAATGAAATCTATGTCATCAGGCCCGTAGCAGCATAATGAGTGGATTCAGGTACGATGATTCTAAGTGAAATAAGTCACACAGAAAAAGAAACATCATAAGATATCACTACTACACGGAATGTAAACTTGGCTACACAGGAACTGAATTACAAAACAGAACAGGGTCTCAAATGTAGAAAACCAACTTATGCTTGCTTAAGGGGAAAGGTGAGTTGGGGTGCTGCATAAAACCAGAGATTGAAATTAGCACAGATACCGTTCCATAAGCCAAATATGTAATAGACAAGAGCTACTCCTTGCTCAACGAAGTGGACTCAATACCCCATATTAAACGCCTAAGAATATACCTGACTAGTAAGAATCTTAAAACCTATGGATTTATATGTCTCCGAAAGAGAATCAAGTGTCTGTACAGCGGCATAAACGCAGCAGTGATAGGATTGGTGAGGTTCGGTGAGCAAATGCAGACCCTTTGAAGTCATATTGCATGGTACCCATTCCATGGGTCTCAACTCTCCAGGTTTAAGGGATTCTTCCTTCAGCTAAAACATGCATGTGGAACCCACAGTATGATCCACCGTGTATTCGAGAAACGTGTTCAAATGTGTCTCAGTTTTCGTCCCCTGGTACACGGGCACAACATTCCAGACGCTTTAGTAACACTCTCCTCTCTTGGAGAGTCAGTGCCTTTAACCTCCTGTTTGGCCCAGTTTGCAATTTCTGCGGAAAATGAACAGGAATAGGGAGATCCAATGAGAGACTAGCTGGAGGTGTCTGGACAGACAAATTTAACTCTCATTTCCCACCAGGAAGAGGAATTAAACAAAGGCTCAGCGTGCCGTGCTGGAACCACACTAGGGTCTGAAGCAATCCTGTGGTGTTGCGGCCAGCTCACAAGAAAGCGAGTTGAAGAAAGGAGCTCAGGGGCACTGTCATTCACAAACCTGCAGAGTTATAAATGACAGCTATCGTCAAAAATATATTGAAGCAAGGCTGACAAGAAGACTTGAAAGCGGGGCAGAATTACAGGAAACCGATTTCAGGAGGTAGACTGGAATTGCATGTAAAGCATAGGAAAAGAGGCAGAACGTCCACAATGATGCACTTGGCCAAAAAGGGCGTATGCGTTTTTTCCTGAATATATTCAGGAAAAAACGCATACGCCCTTTTGGCCAACCAAGCAAGCTTGCAAAGGAAATCTGCACTACAATGAAGTCTCACTGCCCCCCGGTCAAAAGGGCCATCTGAAAAAAGTGTAAAATCCAGAAAGGCAGGACAGGCCATGGAGAACTGGGAGCCTTGTTATGCTGATGGGCAGGATGTAAATTGCCAACAGCCACTATGGAGAAGTGTATGGTGTTTCCTGATACATCTAAAAAACAAAGCAACAGAGCCTAGGGCACTTCCTCTTATGGTCCTATAGCTTAGGGAAATTAAAATCAAAAAGACACAGCCACCCCAAAGTTTGGGATGGCTCAGTTTACAAGAACCTTGTTTACGGTACAAGTTCAATATCACAGAAAGCGAAAAATGGATAAAGAAGTTGTGGTACTTATGTACAATGCCATATCACTCAGCAATGAAATCTATGTCATCAGGCCCGTAGCAGCATAATGAGTGGATTCAGGTACGATGATTCTAAGTGAAATAAGTCACACAGAAAAAGAAAAATCATAAGATATCACTAATACACGGAATGTAAACTTGGCTACACAGAAACTGAATTACAAAACAGAACAGGGTCTCAAATGTAGAAAACCAACTTATGCTTGCTTAAGGGGAAAGGTGAGTTAGGGTGCTGCATAAAACCAGAGATTGAAATTAGCACAGATACCGTTCCATAAGCCAAATATGTAATAGACAAGAGCTACTCCTTGCTCAACGAAGTGGACTCAACACCCCATATTAAACGCCTAAGAATATACCTGACTAGTAAGAATCTTAAAACCTATGGATTTATATGTCTCCGAAAGAGAATCAAGCGTGTGTACAGCGGCATAAACGCAGCAGTGATAGGATTGGTGAGGTTCGGTGAGCAAATGCAGACCCTTTGAAGTCATATTGCATGGTACCCATTCCATGGGTCTCAACTCTCCACATTTAAGGGATTCTTCCTTCAGCTAAAACATGCATGTGGAACCCAGAGTATGGTCCATCGTGTGTTCGGGAAACGTGTTCAAATGTGTCTCAGTTTTCGTCCCCTGGTACACGGGCGCAACATTCCAGACGCTTTACTAACACTCTCCCCACTTGGAGAGTCAGTGCCTTTAACCTCCTGTTTGGCCCAGTTTGCAATTTCTGCGGAAAATGAACAGGAATAGGGAGAACCAATGAGAGACTAGCTGGAGGTGTCTGGACGGGCAAATTTAACTCTCATTTCCCACCAGGAAGAGGAATTAACAAAAGGCTCAGTGTGCCGTGCGGGAACCAAACTAGGGCCTGAATCAATCCTGCGGTGTTGCGGCCAGCTCACAAGAAAGCGAGTTGAAGAAAAGAGCTCAGGGGCACTGTCATTCACAAACCTGCAGAGTTATAAATGACAGCTATCGTCCAAAAATATATTGAAGTAAGGCTGCCAAGAGGACTTGAAAGCGGGGCAGAATTGCAGGAAACCGATTTCAGGAGGTAGACTGGAATTGCATGTAAAGCATAGGAAAAGAGGCAGAACGTCCACAATGATGCACTTGGCCAAAAAGGGCATATGCGTTTTTTCCTTAATATATTCAGGAAAAAACGCATATGCCCTTTTGGCCAACCAAGCAAGCTTGCAAAGGAAATCTGCACTACAATGAAGTCTCACTGCCCCCCGGTCAAAAGGGCCATCTGAAAAAAGTGTAAAATCCAGACAGGCAGGACAGGCCATGGAGAACTGGGAGTCTTGTTATGCTGATAGGCGGGATGTAAATTGCCAACAGCCACTCTGGAGAAGTGTATGGTGTTTCTTGAAATATCTAAAAAAAAAAGCAACAGAGCCTAGGGCACTTCCACTTATGGTCCTACAGCTTAGGGAAATTAAAATAAAAAAGACACAGCCACCCCAAAGTTTGGGATGGCTCTGATTACAAGAACCTAGTTTACGGTACAAGTTCAATATCACAGAAAGCGAAAAATGGATAAAGAAGTTGTGGTAGTTACGTACAATGCAATATCACTCAGCAATGAAATCTATGTCATCAGGCCCGTAGCAGCATAATGAGTGGATTCAGGTACGATGATTCTAAGTGAAATAAGTCACACAGAAAAAGAAACATCATAAGATATCACTACTACACAGAATGTAAACTTGGCTACACAGGAACTGAATTACAAAACAGAACAGGGTCTCAAATGTAGAAAACCAACTTATGCTTGCTTAAGGGGAAAGGTGAGTTGGGGTGCTGCATAAAACCAGAGATTGAAATTAGCACAGATACCGTTCCATAAGCCAAATATGTAATAGACAAGAGCTACTCCTTGCTCAACGAAGTGGACTCAACACCCCATATTAAACGCCTAAGAATATACCTGACTAGTAAGAATCTTAAAACCTATGGATTTATATGTCTCCGAAAGAGAATCAAGCGTGTGTACAGCGGCATAAACGCAGCAGTGATAGGATTGGTGAGGTTCGGTGAGCAAATGCAGACCCTTTGAAGTCATATTGCATGGTACCCATTCCATGGGTCTCAACTCTCCAGGTTTAAGGGATTCTTCCTTCAGCTAAAACATGCATGTGGAACCCAGAGTATGATCCACCGTGTGTTCGGGAAACGTGTTCAAATGTGTCTCAGTTTTCGTCCCCTGGTACACGGGCGCAACATTCCAGAAGCTTTACTAACACTCTCTCCACTTGGAGAGTCAGTGCCTTTAACCTCCTGTTTGGCCCAGTTTGCAATTTCTGCGGAAAATGAACAGGAATAGGGAGAACCAATGAGAGACTAGCTGGAGGTGTCTGAACGGGCAAATTTAACTCTCATTTCCCACCAGGAAGAGGAATTAACCAAAGGCTCAGCGTGCCGTGCCGGAACCACACTAGGGCCTGAAGCAATCCTGCGGTGTTGCGGCCAGCTCACAAGAAAGCGAGTTGAAGAAAGGAGCTCAGGGGCACTGTCATTCACAAACCTGCAGAGTTATAAATGACAGCTATCGTCCAAAAATATATTGAAGTAAGGCTGCCAAGGGGACTTGAAAGCGGGGCAGAATTGCAGGAAACCGATTTCAGGAGGTAGACTGGAATTGCATGTAAAGCATAGGAAAAGAGGCAGAACGTCCACAATGATGCACTTGACCAAAAAAGGCGTATGCATTTTTTCCTGAATATATTCAGGAAAAAACGCATACGCCCTTTTGGCCAACCAAGCAAGCTCGCAAAGGAAATCTGCACTACAATGAAGTCTCACTGCCCACCGGTCAAAAGGGCCATCTGAAAAAAGTGTAAAATCCAGAAAGGCAGGACAGGCCATGGAGAACTGGGAGCCTTGTTATGCTGATGGGCGGGATGTAAATTGCCAACAGCCACTATGGAGAAGTGTATGGTGTTTCCTGAAACATCTAAAAAACAAAGCAACAGAGCCTAGGGCACTTCCTCTTATGGTCCTATAGCTTAGGGAAATTAAAATCAAAAAGACACAGCCATCCCAAAGTTTGGGACGGCTCTGTTTACAAGAACCTCGTTTACGGTACAAATTCAATATCACAGAAAGCGAGTAATGGATAAAGAAGTTGTGGTACTTACGTACAATGCAATATCACTCAGCAATGAAATCTATGTCATCAGGCCCATAACAGCATAATGAGTGGATTCAGGTACGATGATTCTAAGTGAAATAAGTCACACAGAAAAAGAAACATTATAAGATATCACTAATACACGGAATGTAAACTTGGCTGCACAGGAAGTGAATTACAAAACAGAAGAGGGTCTCAAATGTAGAAAACCAACTTATGCTTGCTTAAGGGGAAAGGTGAGTTGGGGTGCTGCATAAAACCAGAGATTGAAATTAGCACAGACACCGTTCCAGAAGCCAAATATGTAATAGACAAGAGCTACTGCTTGCTCAACGAAGTGGACTCAACACCCCATATTAAACGCCTAAGAATATACCTGACTAGTAAGAATCTTAAAACCTATGGATTTATATGTCTCCGAAAGAGAATCAAGCGTGTGTACAGCGGCATAAACGCAGCAGTGATAGGATTGGTGAGGTTCGGTGAGCAAATGCAGACCCTTTGAAGTCATATTGCATGGTACCCATTCCATGGGTCTCAACTCTCCAGGTTTAAGGGATTCTTCCTTCAGCTAAAACATGCATGTGGAACCCAGAGTATGGTCCACCGTGTGTTCGGGAAACGTGTTCAAATGTATCTCAGTTTTCATCCCCTGGTACACGGGCGCAACATTCCAGACGCTTTACTAACACTCTCCCCACTTGGAGAGTCAGTGCCTTTAACCTCCTGTTTGGCCCAGTTTGCAATTTCTGCGGAAAATGAACAGGAATAGGGAGAACCAATGAGAGACTAGCTGGAGGTGTCTGGACGGGCAAATTTAACTCTCATTTCCCACCAGGAAGAGGAATTAACCAAAGGCTCAGCGTGCCGTGCCGGAACCACACTAGGGCCTGAAGCAATCCTGCGGTGTTGCGGCCAGCTCACAAGAAAGCGAGTTGAAGAAAGGAGCTCAGGGGAACTGTCATTCACAAACCTGCAGAGTTATAAATGACAGCTATCGTCCAAAAATATATTGAAGTAAGGCTGCCAAGAGGACTTGAATGCGGGGCAGAATTGCAGGAAACCGATTTCAGGAGGTAGACTGGAATTGCATGTAAAGCATAGGAAAAGAGGCAGAACGTCCACACTGATGCACTTGGCCAAAAAGGGCATATGCGTTTTTTCCTTAATATATTCAGGAAAAAACGCATATGCCCTTTTGGCCAACCAAGCAAGCTTGCAAAGGAAATCTGCACTACAATGAAGTCTCACTGCCCCCTGGTCAAAAGGGCCATCTGAAAAAAGTGTAAAATCCAGAAAGGCAGGACAGGCCATGGAGAACTGGGAGCCTTGTTATGCTGATAGGCGGGATGTAAATTGCCAACAGCCACTCTGGAGAAGTGTATGGTGTTTCCTGAAACATCTAAAAAACAAAGCAACAGAGCCTAGGGCACTTCCTCTTATGGTCCTATAGCTTAGGGAAATTAAAATCAAAAAGACACAGCCACCCCAAAGTTTGGGACGGCTCAGTTTACAAGAACCTTGTTTACGGTACAAGTTCAATATCACAGAAAGCGAAAAATGGATAAAGAAGTTGTGGTACTTATGTACAATGCCATATCACTCAGCAATGAAATCTATGTCACAAGGCCCGTAGCAGCATAATGAGTGGATTCAGGTACGATGATTCTAAGTGAAATAAGTCACAGAGAAAAAGAAACATCATAACATATCACTACTACACAGAATGTAAACTTGACTACCCAGGAACTGAATTACAAAACAGAACAGGGTCTCAAATGTAGAAAACCAACTTATGCTTGCTTAAGGGGAAAGGTGAGTTGGTGTGCTGCATAAAACCAGAGATTGAAATTAGCACAGATACCGTTCCATAAGCCAAATATGTAATAGACAAGAGCTACTCCTTGCTCAACGAAGTGGACTCAACACCTCATATTAAACGCCTAAGAATATACCTGACTAGTAAGAATCTTAAAACCTATGGATTTATATGTCTCCGAAAGAGAATCAAGTGTGTGTACAGCGGCATAAACGCAGCAGTGATAGGATTGGTGAGGTTCGGTGAGCAAATGCAGACCCTTTGAAGTCATATTGCATGGTACCCATTCCATGGGTCTCAACTCTCCAGGTTTAAGGGATTCTTCCTTCAGCTAAAACATGCATGTGGAACCCAGAGTATGATCCACCGTGTGATCGGGAAACGTGTTCAAATGTGTCTCAGTTTTCGTCCCCTGGTACTCGGGTGCAACATTGAAGACGCTTTACTAACACTCTCCCCACTTGGAGAGTCAGTGCCTTTAACCTCCTATTTGGCCCAGTTTGCAATTTCTGCGGAAAATGAACAGGAATAGGGAGCACCAATGAGAGACTAGCTGGAGGTGTCTGGACGGGCAACTTTAACTCTCATTTCCCACCAGGAAGAGGAATTAACCAAAGGCTCAGCGTGCCGTGCCGGAACCACACTAGGGCCTGAAGCAATCCTGCAGTGTTGCGGCCAGCTCACAAGAAAGCGAGTTGAAGAAAGGAGCTCAGCGGCACTGTCATTCACAAACCTGCAGTGTTATAAATGACAGCTATCGTCCAAAAATATATTGAAGTAAGGCTGCCAAGAGGACTTGAGAGCGGGGCAGAATTGCAGGAAACCAATTTCAGGAGGTAGACTGGAATTGCATGTAAAGCATAGGAAAAGAGGCAGAACGTCCACTATGATGCACTTGGCCAAAAAGGGCGTATGCGTTTTTTCCTGAATATATTCAGGAAAAAACGCATATGCCCTTTTGGCCAACCAAGCAAGCTTGCAAAGGAAATATGCACTACAATGAAGTATCATTTCCCCCCGGTCTAAAGGGCCATCTGAAAAAAGTGTAACATCCAGAAAGGCAGGACAGGCCATGGACAGCTGGAGCTTTGTTCTGCTGATGGGCGGGATGTAAATTGCCAACAGCCACTCTGGAGAAGTGTATGGTGTTTCCTGAAACATCTAAAAAACAAAGCAACGGAGCCTAGGGCACTTCCACTTATGGTCCTATAGCTTAGGGAAATTAAAATCAAAAAGACACAGCCACCCCAAAGTTTGGGATGGCTATGTATACAAGAACCTCATTTACGGTACAAGTTCAATATCACAGAAAGCGAAAAATGGATAAAGAAGTTGTGGTACTTACGTACAATGCAATATCACTCAGCAATGAAATCTATGTCATCAGGCCCGTAGCAGCATAATGAGTGGATTCAGGTACGATGATTCTAAGTGAAATAAATCACACAGAAAAAGAAACATCATAAGATATCACTACTACACGGAATGTAAACTTGGCTACACAGGAACTGAATTACAAAACAGAACAGGGTCTCAAATGTAGAAAACCAACTTATGCTTGCTTAAGGGGAATGGTGAGTTGGGGTGCTGCATAAAACCAGAGATTGAAATTAGCACAGAGACCGTTCCATAAGCCAAATATGTAATAGACAAGAGCTACTCCTTGCTCAACGAAGTGGACTCAACACCCCATATTAAACGCGTAAGAATATACCTGACTACTAAGAATCTTAAAACCTATGGATTTATATGTCTCTGAAAGAGAATCAAGCGTGTGTACAGCGGCATAAACGCAGCAGTGATAGGATTGGTGAGGTTCGGTGAGCAAATGCAGACCCTTTGAAGTCATATTGCATGGTACCCATTCCATGGGTCTCAACTCTCCAGGTTGAAGGGATTCGTCCTTCAGCTAAAACATGCATGTGGAACCCACAGTATGATCCACCGTGTGTTCGAGAAACGTGTTCAAATGTGTCTCAGTTTTCGTCCCCTGGTACACGGGCGCAACATTCCAGACGCTTTACTAACACTCTCCCCACTTGGAGAGTCAGTGCCTTTAACCTCCTGTTTGGCCCAGTTTGCAATTTCTGCGGAAAATGAACAGGAATAGGGAGAACAAATGAGAGACTAGCTGGAGGTTTCTGGACGGGCAAATATAACTCTCATTTCCCACAAGGAAGAGGAATTAACCAAAGGCTCAGCGTGCCATGCCGGAACCACACTAGGGCCTGTTGCAATCCTGCGGTGTTGCGGCCAGCTCACAAGAAAACGAGTTGAAGAAAGGAGCTCGGGGGCACTGTCATTCACAAACCTGCAGAGTTATAAATGACAGCTATCGTCCAAAAATATATTGAAGTAAGGCTGCCAAGAGGACTTGAGAGCGGGGCAGAATTGCAGGAAACCGATTTCAGGAGGTAGACTGGAATTGCATGTAAAGCATAGGAAAAGAGGCAGAACGTCCACAATGATGCACTTGGCCAAAAAGGGCGTATGCGTTTTTTCCTGAATATATTCAGGAAAAAACGCATATGCCCTTTTGGTCAACCAAGCAAGCTTGCAAAGGAAATCTGCACTACAATGAAGTCTCACTGCCCCCCGGTCAAAAGGGCCATCTGAAAAAAGTGTAAAATCTAGAAAGGCAGGACAGCCCACGGAGAACTGGGAGCCTTGTTATGCTGATGGGCGGGATGTAAATTACCAACAGCCACTCTGGAGAATTGTATGGTGTTTCCTGAAACCTCTAAAAAACAAAGCAACAGAGCCTAGGGCACTTCCACTTATGGTCCTATAGCTTAGGGAAATTAAAATCAAAAAGACACAGCCACCCGAATGTTTGGGATGGCTCAGTTTACAAGAACCTTGTTTACGGTACAAGTTCAATATCACAGAAAGCGAAAAATGGATAAAGAAGTTGTCGTACTTATGTACAATGCCATATCACTCAGCAATGAAATCTATGTCATCAGGCCCGTAGCAGCATAATGAGTGGATTTAGGTACGATGATTCTAAGTGAAATAAGTCACACAGAAAAAGAAAAATCATAAGATATCACTACTACACGGAATGTAAACTTGGCTACACAGAAACTGAATTACAAAACAGAACAGGGTCTCAAATGTAGAAAACCAACTTATGCTTGCTTAAGGGGAAAGGTGAGTTAGGGTGCTGCATAAAACCAGAGATTGAAATTAGCACAGATACCGTTCCATAAGCCAAATATGTAATAGACAAGAGCTACTCCTTGCTCAACGAAGTGGACTCAACACCCCATATTAAACGCCTAAGAATATACCTGACTAGTAAGAATCTTAAAACCTATGGATTTATATGTCTCCGAAAGAGAATCAAGCGTGTGTACAGCGGCATAAACGCAGCAGTGATAGGATTGGTGAGGTTCGGTGAGCAAATGCAGACCCTTTGAAGTCATATTGCATGGTACCCATTCCATGGGTCTCAACTCTCCACATTTAAGGGATTCTTCCTTCAGCTAAAACATGCATGTGGAACCCAGAGTATGGTCCATCGTGTGTTCGGGAAACGTGTTCAAATGTGTCTCAGTTTTCGTCCCCTGGTACATGGGCGCAACATTCCAGACGCTTTACTAACACTCTCCCCACTTGGAGAGTCAGTGCCTTTAACCTCCTGTTTGGCCCAGTTTGCAATTTCTGCGGAAAATGAACAGGAATAGGGAGAACCAATGAGAGACTAGCTGGAGGTGTCTGGACGGGCAAATTTAACTCTCATTTCCCACCAGGAAGAGGAATTAACAAAAGGCTCAGTGTGCCGTGCGGGAACCAAACTAGGGCCTGAATCAATCCTGCGGTGTTGCGGCCAGCTCACAAGAAAGCGAGTTGAAGAAAAGAGCTCAGGGGCACTGTCATTCACAAACCTGCAGAGTTATAAATGACAGCTATCGTCCAAAAATATATTGAAGTAAGTCTGCCAAGAGGACTTGAAAGCGGGGCAGAATTGCAGGAAACCGATTTCAGGAGATAGACTGGAATTGCATGTAAAGCATAGGAAAAGAGGCAGAACGTCCGCAATGATGCACTTGGCCAAATACGGCGTATGCATTTTTTCCTGAATATATTCAGGAAAAAACGCATACGCCCTTTTGGCCAACCAAGCAAGCTTGCAAAGGAAATCTGCACTACAATGAAGTCTCACTGCCCCCCGGTCAAAAGGGCCATCTGAAAAAAGTGTAAAATGCAGACAGGCAGGACAGGCCATGGAGAACTGGGAGCCTTGTTATGCTGATGGGCGGGATGTAAATTGCCAACAGCCACTCTGGAGAAGTGTATGGTGTTTCCTGAAACATCTAAAAAACAAAGCAACAGAGCCTAGGGCACTTCCTCTTATGGTCCTATAGCTTAGGGAAATTAAAATCAAAAAGACACAGCCATCCCAAAGTTTGGGATGGCTCTGATTACAAGAACCTAGTTTACGGTACAAGTTCAATATCACAGAAAGCGAAAAATGGATAAAGAAGTTGTGGTACTTACGTACAATGCAATATCACTCAGCAATGAAATCTATGTCATCAGGCCCGTAGCAGCATAATGAGTGGATTCAGGTACGATGATTCTAAGTGAAATAAGTCACACAGAAAAAGAAACATCATAAGATATCACTACTACACGGAATGTAAACTTGGCTACACAGGAACTGAATTACAAAACAGAACAGGGTCTCAAATGTAGAAAACCAACTTATGCTTGCTTAAGGGGAAAGGTGAGTTGGGGTGCTGCATAAAACCAGAGATTGAAATTAGCACAGATACCGTTCCATAAGCCAAATATGTAATAGACAAGAGCTACTCCTTGCTCAACGAAGTGGACTCAATACCCCATATTAAACGCCTAAGAATATACCTGACTAGTAAGAATCTTAAAACCTATGGATTTATATGTCTCCGAAAGAGAATCAAGTGTCTGTACAGCGGCATAAACGCAGCAGTGATAGGATTGGTGAGGTTCGGTGAGCAAATGCAGACCCTTTGAAGTCATATTGCATGGTACCCATTCCATGGGTCTCAACTCTCCAGGTTTAAGGGATTCTTCCTTCAGCTAAAACATGCATGTGGAACCCACAGTATGATCCACCGTGTATTCGAGAAACGTGTTCAAATGTGTCTCAGTTTTCGTCCCCTGGTACACGGGCACAACATTCCAGACGCTTTAGTAACACTCTCCTCTCTTGGAGAGTCAGTGCCTTTAACCTCCTGTTTGGCCCAGTTTGCAATTTCTGCGGAAAATGAACAGGAATAGGGAGATCCAATGAGAGACTAGCTGGAGGTGTCTGGACAGACAAATTTAACTCTCATTTCCCACCAGGAAGAGGAATTAAACAAAGGCTCAGCGTGCCGTGCTGGAACCACACTAGGGTCTGAAGCAATCCTGTGGTGTTGCGGCCAGCTCACAAGAAAGCGAGTTGAAGAAAGGAGCTCAGGGGCACTGTCATTCACAAACCTGCAGAGTTATAAATGACAGCTATCGTCAAAAATATATTGAAGCAAGGCTGACAAGAAGACTTGAAAGTGGGGCAGAATTACAGGAAACCGATTTCAGGAGGTAGACTGGAATTGCATGTAAAGCATAGGAAAAGAGGCAGAACGTCCACAATGATGCACTTGGCCAAAAAGGGCGTATGCGTTTTTTCCTGAATATATTCAGGAAAAAATGCATACGCCCTTTTGGCCAACCAAGCAAGCTTGCAAAGGAAATCTGCACTACAATGAAGTCTCACTGCCCCCCGGTCAAAAGGGCCATCTGAAAAAAGTGTAAAATCCAGAAAGGCAGGACAGGCCATGGAGAACTGGGAGCCTTGTTATGCTGATGGGCAGGATGTAAATTGCCAACAGCCACTATGGAGAAGTGTATGGTGTTTCCTGATACATCTAAAAAACAAAGCAACAGAGCCTAGGGCACTTCCTCTTATGGTCCTATAGCTTAGGGAAATTAAAATCAAAAAGACACAGCCACCCCAAAGTTTGGGATGGCTCAGTTTACAAGAACCTTGTTTACGGTACAAGTTCAATATCACAGAAAGCGAAAAATGGATAAAGAAGTTGTGGTACTTATGTACAATGCCATATCACTCAGCAATGAAATCTATGTCATCAGGCCCGTAGCAGCATAATGAGTGGATTCAGGTACGATGATTCTAAGTGAAATAAGTCACACAGAAAAAGAAAAATCATAAGATATCACTAATACACGGAATGTAAACTTGGCTACACAGAAACTGAATTACAAAACAGAACAGGGTCTCAAATGTAGAAAACCAACTTATGCTTGCTTAAGGGGAAAGGTGAGTTAGGGTGCTGCATAAAACCAGAGATTGAAATTAGCACAGATACCGTTCCATAAGCCAAATATGTAATAGACAAGAGCTACTCCTTGCTCAACGAAGTGGACTCCACACCCCATATTAAACGCCTAAGAATATACCTGACTAGTAAGAATCTTAAAACCTATGGATTTATATGTCTCCGAAAGAGAATCAAGCGTGTGTACAGCGGCATAAACGCAGCAGTGATAGGATTGGTGAGGTTCGGTGAGCAAATGCAGACCCTTTGAAGTCATATTGCATGGTACCCATTCCATGGGTCTCAACTCTCCACATTTAAGGGATTCTTCCTTCAGCTAAAACATGCATGTGGAACCCAGAGTATGGTCCATCGTGTGTTCGGGAAACGTGTTCAAATGTGTCTCAGTTTTCGTCCCCTGGTACACGGGCGCAACATTCCAGACGCTTTACTAACACTCTCCCCACTTGGAGAGTCAGTGCCTTTAACCTCCTGTTTGGCCCAGTTTGCAATTTCTGCGGAAAATGAACAGGAATAGGGAGAACCAATGAGAGACTAGCTGGAGGTGTCTGGACGGGCAAATTTAACTCTCATTTCCCACCAGGAAGAGGAATTAACAAAAGGCTCAGTGTGCCGTGCGGGAACCAAACTAGGGCCTGAATCAATCCTGCGGTGTTGCGGCCAGCTCACAAGAAAGCGAGTTGAAGAAAAGAGCTCAGGGGCACTGTCATTCACAAACCTGCAGAGTTATAAATGACAGCTATCGTCCAAAAATATATTGAAGTAAGGCTGCCAAGAGGACTTGAAAGCGGGGCAGAATTGCAGGAAACCGATTTCAGGAGGTAGACTGGAATTGCATGTAAAGCATAGGAAAAGAGGCAGAACGTCCACAATGATGCACTTGGCCAAAAAGGGCATATGCGTTTTTTCCTTAATATATTCAGGAAAAAACGCATATGCCCTTTTGGCCAACCAAGCAAGCTTGCAAAGGAAATCTGCACTACAATGAAGTCTCACTGCCCCCCGGTCAAAAGGGCCATCTGAAAAAAGTGTAAAATCCAGACAGGCAGGACAGGCCATGGAGAACTGGGAGTCTTGTTATGCTGATAGGCGGGATGTAAATTGCCAACAGCCACTCTGGAGAAGTGTATGGTGTTTCTTGAAATATCTAAAAAAAAAAGCAACAGAGCCTAGGGCACTTCCACTTATGGTCCTACAGCTTAGGGAAACTAAAATAAAAAAGACACAGCCACCCCAAAGTTTGGGATGGCTCTGATTACAAGAACCTAGTTTACGGTACAAGTTCAATATCACAGAAAGCGAAAAATGGATAAAGAAGTTGTGGTACTTACGTACAATGCAATATCACTCAGCAATGAAATCTATGTCATCAGGCCCGTAGCAGCATAATGAGTGGATTCAGGTACGATGATTCTAAGTGAAATAAGTCACACAGAAAAAGAAACATCATAAGATATCACTACTACACGGAATGTAAACTTGGCTACACAGGAACTGAATTACAAAACAGAACAGGGTCTCAAATGTAGAAAACCAACTTATGCTTGCTTAAGGGTAAAGGTGAGTTGGGGTGCTGCATAAAACCAGAGATTGAAATTAGCACAGATACCGTTCCATAAGCCAAATATGTAATAGACAAGAGCTACTCCTTGCTCAACGAAGTGGACTCAACACCCCATATTAAACGCCTAAGAATATACCTGACTAGTAAGAATCTTAAAACCTATGGATTTATATGTCTCCGAAAGAGAATCAAGCGTGTGTACAGCGGCATAAACGCAGCAGTGATAGGATTGGTGAGGTTCGGTGAGCAAATGCAGACCCTTTGAAGTCATATTGCATGGTACCCATTCCATGGGTCTCAACTCTCCAGGTTTAAGGGATTCTTCCTTCAGCTAAAACATGCATGTGGAACCCAGAGTATGATCCACCGTGTGTTCGGGAAACGTGTTCAAATGTGTCTCAGTTTTCGTCCCCTGGTACACGGGCGCAACATTCCAGAAGCTTTACTAACACTCTCTCCACTTGGAGAGTCAGTGCCTTTAACCTCCTGTTTGGCCCAGTTTGCAATTTCTGCGGAAAATGAACAGGAATAGGGAGAACCAATGAGAGACTAGCTGGAGGTGTCTGGACGGGCAAATTTAACTCTCATTTCCCACCAGGAAGAGGAATTAACCAAAGGCTCAGCGTGCCGGGCCGGAACCACACTAGGGCCTGAAGCAATCCTGCGGTGTTGCGGCCAGCTCACAAGAAAGCGAGTTGAAGAAAGGAGCTCAGGGGCACTGTCATTCACAAACCTGCAGAGTTATAAATGACAGCTATCGTCCAAAAATATATTGAAGTAAGGCTGCCAAGGGGACTTGAAAGCGGGGCAGAATTGCAGGAAACCGATTTCAGGAGGTAGACTGGAATTGCACGTAAAGCATAGGAAAAGAGGCAGAACGTCCACAATGATGCACTTGGCCAAAAACGGCGTATGCATTTTTTCCTGAATATATTCAGGAAAAAACGCATACGCCCTTTTGGCCAACCAAGCAAGCTCGCAAAGGAAATCTGCACTACAATGAAGTCTCACTGCCCCCCGGTCAAAAGGGCCATCTGAAAAAAGTGTAAAATCCAGAAAGGCAGGACAGGCCATGGAGAACTGGGAGCCTTGTTATGCTGATGGGCGGGATGTAAATTGCCAACAGCCACTCTGGAGAAGTGTATGGTGTTTCCTGAAACATCTAAAAAACAAAGCAACAGAGCCTAGGGCACTTCCTCTTATGGTCCTATAGCTTAGGGAAATTAAAATCAAAAAGACACAGCCATCCCAAAGTTTGGGATGGCTCTGTTTACAAGAACCTCGTTTACGGTACAAATTCAATATCACAGAAAGCGAGTAATGGATAAAGAAGTTGTGGTACTTACGTACAATGCAATATCACTCAGCAATGAAATCTATGTCATCAGGCCCATAACAGCATAATGAGTGGATTCAGGTATGATGATTCTAAGTGAAATAAGTCACACAGAAAAAGAAACATTATAAGATATCACTAATACACGGAATGTAAACTTGGCTGCACAGGAAGTGAATTACAAAACAGAACAGGGTCTCAAATGTAGAAAACCAACTTATGCTTGCTTAAGGGGAAAGGTGAGTTGGGGTGCTGCATAAAACCAGAGATTGAAATTAGCACAGATACCGTTCAATAAGCCAAATATGTAATAGACTAGAGCTACTGCTTGCTCAACGAAGTGGACTCAACACCTCATATTAAACGCCTAAGAATATACCTGACTAGTAAGAATCTTAAAACCTATGGATTTATATGTCTCCGAAAGAGAATCAAGCGTGTGTACAGCGGCATAAACGCAGCAGTGATAGGATTGGTGAGGTTCGGTGAGCAAATGCAGACCCTTTGAAGTCATATTGCATGGTACCCATTCCATGGGTCTCAACTCTCCAGGTTTAAGGGATTCTTCCTTCAGCTAAAACATGCATGTGGAACCCAGAGTATGGTCCACCGTGTGTTCGGGAAACGTGTTCAAATGTGTCTCAGTTTTCATCCCCTGGTACACGGGCGCAACATTCCAGACGCTTTACTAACACTCTCCCCACTTGGAGAGTCAGTGCCTTTAACCTCCTGTTTGGCCCAGTTTGCAATTTCTGCGGAAAATGAACAGGAATAGGGAGAACCAATGAGAGACTAGCTGGAGGTGTCTGGACGGGCAAATTTAACTCTCATTTCCCACCAGGAAGAGGAATTAACCAAAGGCTCAGCGTGCCGTGCCGGAACCACACTAGGGCCTGAAGCAATCCTGCACTGTTGCGGCCAGCTCACAAGAAAGCGAGTTGAAGACAGGAGCTCAGGGGCACTGTAATTCACAAACGTGCAGAGTTATAAATGACAGCTATTGTCCAAAAATATATTGAAGTAAGGCTGCCAAGAGGACTTGAAAACGGGGCAGAATTGCAGGAAACCAATTTCAGGAGGTAGACTGGTACTGCATTTAAAGCATAGGAAAAGAGGCAGAAAGTCCACAATGATGCACTTGGCCAAAAAGGGCGTGTGCGTTTTTTCCTGAATATATTCAGGAAAAAACGCATATGCCCTTTTGGCCAACCAAGCAAGCTTGCAAAGGAAATCTGCACTACAATGTAGTCTCACTGCCCCCCAGTCAAAAGGGCCATCTTTAAAAACTGTAAAATCCAGAAAGGCAGGACAGGCCATGGAGAACTGGGAGCCTTGTTATGCTGATGGGCGGGATGTAAATTGCCAACAGCCACTCTGGAGAAGTGTATGGTGTTTCCTGAAACATCTAAAAAACAAAGCAACAGAGCCTAGGGCACTTCCACTTATGGTCCTATAGCTTAGGGAAATTAAAATCAAAAAGACACAGCCACCCCAAAGTTTGCGACGGCTCTGTTTAAAAGAACCTCGTTTATGGTACAAGTTCAATATCACAGAAAGCGAAAAATGGATAAAGAAGTTGTGGTACTTACGTACAATGCAATATCACTTAGCAATGAAATCTATGTCATCAGGCCCGTAGCAGCATAATGAGTGGATTCAGGTACGATGATTCTAAGTGAAATAAGTCACAGAGAAAAAGAAACATCATAAGATATCACTACTACACGGAATGTAAACTTGGCTACACAGGAACTGAATTACAAAACAGAACAGGGTCTCAAATGTAGAAAAGCAACTTATGCTTGCTTAAGGGGAAAGGTGAGTTGGGGTGCTGCATAAAACCAGAGATTGAAATTAGCACAGATACCATTCCATAAGCCAAATATGTAATAGACAAGAGCTACTCCTTGCTCAACGAAGTGGACACAACAGCCCATATTAAACGCCTAGGAATATACCTGACTAGTAAGAATCTTAAAACCTATGGATTTATATGTCTCCAAAAGAGAATCAAGCGTGTGTACAGCAGCATAAGCGCAGCAGTGATAGGATTGGTGAGGTTCGGTGAGCAAATGCAGACCCTTTGAAGTCATATTGCATGGTACCCATTCCATGGGTCCCAACTCTCCAGGTTTAAGGGATTCTTCCTTCAGCTAAAACATGCATGTGGAACCCAGAGTATGATCCACCGTGTGATCGGGAAACGTGTTCAAATGTGTCTCAGTTTTCGTCCCCTGGTACTCGGGTGCAATATTCCAGACGCTTTACTAACACTCTCCCCACTTGGAGAGTCAGTGCATTTAACCTCCTGTTTGGCCCAGTTTACAATTTCTGCCGATAATGAACAGGAACAGGGAGAACCCATGAGACACTAGCTGGAGGTGTCTGGACGGGTACATTTAACTCTCATTTCCCACCAGGAAGAGGAATTAATCAAAGGCTCAGCGTGCCATGCCGGTACCACACTAGGGCCTGAAGCAATCCTGCGGTGTTGCGGGCCCCTCACAAGAAAGCGAGTTGAAGAAAGGAGCTCAGGGGGACTGTCATTCATAAATCTGCAGAGTTATAAATGACAGCTATCGTCCAAAAATATATTGAAGAAAGGCTGCCAAGAGGACTTGAAAGCGGGGCAGAATTGCAGGAAACCGATTTCACGAGGTAGACTGGAATTGCATGTAAAGCGTAGGAAAAGAGGCAGAACGTCCACAATGATGCACTTGGCCAAAAAGGGCATATGCGTTTTTTCCTGAATATATTCAGGAAAAAACGCATATGCCCTTTTGGCCAACCAAGCAATCTTGCAAAGGAAATCTGCACTACAATGAAGTCTCACTGCCCCCCGGTCAAAAGGGCCATCTGAAAAAAGTGTAAAATCCAGAAAGGCTGGACAGGCCATGGAGAACTGGGAGCCTTGTTATGTTGATGGGCAGGATGTAAATTGCCAACAGCCACGCTGGAGAAGTGTATGGTGTTTCCTGAAACATCTAAACAACAAAGAAACAGAGCCTAGGGCACTTCCACTTATGGTCCTATACCTTACGGAAATTAAAATCAAAAAGACAGAGCCACCCCAAAGTTTGGGATGGCTCTGTTTACAAGAACCTCATTTACGGTACAAGTTCAATATCACAAAAAGCAAATAATGGATAAAGAAGTTGTGGTACTTACGTACAATGCAATATCACTCAGCAATGAAATCTGTGTCATCAGGCCCGTAGCAGCATAATGAATGGATTCAGGTACGATGATTCTAAGTGAAATAAGTCACAAAGAAAAAGAAACATCATAAGATATCACTATTACACGGAATGTAAACTTGGCTACACAGGAACTGAATTACAAAACAGAACAGGGTCTCAAATGTAGAAAACCAACTTATGCTTGCTTAAGGGGAAAGGTGAGTTGGGGTGCTGCATAAAACCAGAGATTGAAATTAGCACAGATACCGTTCCATAAGCCAAATATGTAATAGACAAGAGCTTCTCCTTGCTCAACGAAGTGGACTCAACACCCCATATTAAACGCCTAAGAATATACCTGACTAGTAAGAATCTTAAAACCTATGGATTTATATGTCTCCGAAAGAGAATGAAGCGTGTGTAAAGGGGCATAAACGCAGCAGTGATAGGATTGGTGAGGTTCGGTGAGCAAATGCAGACCCTTTGAAGTCATACTGCATGGTACCCATTCCATGGGTCTCAACTCTCCAGGTTTAAGGGATTCTTCCTTCAGCTAAAACATGCATGTGGAACCCAAAGTACGATCCACCATGTGATCGGGAAACGTGTTCAAATGTGTGTCAGTTTTCGTCCCCTGGTACTCGGGTGCAACATTTCAGACGCTTTAGTAACACTCTCCCCACTTGGAGAGTCAGTGCCTTTAACCTCCTGTTTTGCCCAGTTTGCAATTTCTGCAGAAAATGAACAGGAATAGGGAGAACCAATGAGAGACTAGCGGGAGGTGTCTGGACGGGCAAATTTAACTCTCATTTCCCACCAGGAAGAGGAATTAAACAAAGTCTCAGCGTGCCGTGCCTGAACCACACTAGGGCCTGAAGCAATCCTGCGGTGTTGCGGCCAGCTCATAAGAAAGCGAGTTGAAGAAAGGAGCTCAAGGGCACTGTCATTCACAAACCTGCAGAGTTATAAATGACAGCTATCGTCCAAAAATACATTGAAGTAAGGCTCCGAAGAGGACTTGAAAGCAGGGCAGAATTGCAGGAAACCGATTTCAGGAGGTAGACTGGAATTGCATGTAAAGCATAGGAAAAGAGGCAGAACGTTCACAATGTTGCTCGTGGCCAAAAAGTGCCTATGCGTTTTTTCTGAATATATTCAGGAAAAAACGCATACGACCTTTTGGCCAACCAAGCAAGCTTGCAAAGGAAATCTGCACTACAATGAAGTCTCACTGCCCCCCGGTCAAAAGGGCCATCTGAAAAAAGTGTAAAATCCAGAAAGGCAGGACAGGCCATGGAGAACTGGGAGCCTTGTTATGCTGATGGGCGGGATGTAAATTGCCAACAGCCACTCTGGAGAAGTGCATGTTGATTCCTGAAACATCTAAAAAACAAAGCAACAGAGCCTAGGGCACTTCCACTTATGGTCCTATAGCTTAGGGAAATTAAAATCAAAAATACACAGCCACCCCAAAGTTTGCGACGGCTCTGTTTAAAAGAACCTCGTTTACGGTACAAGGTCAATATCGCAGACAGCGAAAAATGGATAAAGAAGTTGCGGTACTTACGTACAATGCAATATCACTCAGCAATGAAATCTATGTCACAGGCCCGTAGCAGCATAATGAGTGGATTCAGGTACGATGATTCTAAGTGAAATAAGTCACAGAGAAAAAGAAACATCATAAGATATCACTACTACACGGAATGTAAACTTGGCTACACAGGAACTGAATTACAAAACAGAACAGGGTCTCAAATGTAGAAAACCAACTTATGCTTGCTTAAGGGGAAAGGTGAGTTGGGGTGCTGCATAAAACCACAGATTGAAATTAGCACAGATAACGTTCCACAAGCCAAATATGTAATAGACAAGAGCTTTTCCTTGCTCAACGAAGTGGACTCAACACCCCATATTAAATGCCTAAGAATATACCTGACTAGTAAGAATCTTAAAACCTATGGATTTATATGTCTCCGAAAGAGAATCAAGCGTGTGTACAGCGTGATAAATGCAGCAGTGATAGGATTGGTGAGGTTCGGTGAGCAAATGCAGACCCTTTGAAGTCATACTGCATGGTACCCATTCCATGGGTCTCAAATCTCCAGGATTAAGGGATTCTTCCTTCAGCTAAAACATGCATGTGGAACCCACAGTATGATCCACCGTGTGTTCGGGAAACGTGTTCAAATGTTTCTCAGTTTTCGTCCCCTGGTACATGGGCGCAACATTCCAGACGCTTTACTAACACTCTCCCCACTTGGAGAGTCAGTGCCTTTAAACTCCTGTTTGGCCCAGTTTGCAATTTCTGCGGAAAATGAACAGGAATAGGGAGAACCAATGAGAGACTAGCTGGAGGTGTCTGGACGGGCAAATTTAACTCTCATTTCCCACCAGGAAGAGGAATTAACCAAAGGCTCAGCGTGCCGTGCCGGAACCACACTAGGGCCTGAAGCAATCCTGCGGTGTTGCGGCCAGCTCACAAGAAAGCGAGTTGAAGAACGGAGCTCAGGGGCACTGTCATTCACAAACCTGCAGAGTTATAAATGACAGCTATCGTCCAAAAATATATTGAAGTAAGGCTGCCAAGAGGACTTGAGAGCGGTGCAGAATTGCAGGAAACCGATTTCAGGAGGTAGACTGGAATTGCATGTAAAGCATAGGAAAAGAGGCAGAACGTTCACAATGATGCACTTGGCCAAAAAGTGCGTATGCGTTTTTTCCTGAATATATTCAGGAAAAAACGCATACGCCCTTTTGGCCAACCAAGCAAGCTTGCAAAGGAAATCTGCACTACAATGAAGTCTCACTGCCCCCCGGTCAAAAGGGCCATCTGAAAAAAGTGTAAAATCCAGAAAGGCAGGACAGGCAATGGAGAACTGGGAGCCTTGATATGCTGATGGGCGGGATGTAAATTGCCAACAGCCACTCTGGAGAAGTGTATGGTGTTTCCTGAAACATCTAAAAAACAAAGCAACAGAGCCTAGGGCACTTCCACTTATGGTCCTATAGCTTAGGGAAATTAAAATCAAAAAGACACAGCCACCCCAAAGTTTGGGACGGCTCTGTTTACAAGAAGCTTGTTTATGGTACAAGTTCAATATCACAGAAAGCGAAAAATGGATAAAGAAGTTGTGGTAGTTACGTACAATACAATATCACTCAGCAATGAAATCTATGTCATCAGGCCCGTAGCAGCATAATGAGTGGATTCAGGTACGATGATTCTAAGTGAAATAAGTCACAGAGAAAAAGAAACATCATAAGATATCACTACTACATGGAATGTAAACTTGACTACACAGGAACTGAATTACAAAACAGAACAGGGTCTCAAATGTAGAAAACCAACTTATGCTTGCTTAAGGGGAAAGGTGAGTTGGGGTGCTGCATAAAACCAGAGATTGAAATTAGCACAGATACCCTTCCATAAGCCAAATAAGTAATAGACAAGAGCTACTCCTTGCTCATCGAAGTGGACTCAACACCAAATATTAAACGCCTAAGAATATACCTGACTAGTAAGAATCTTAAAACCTATGGATTTATATGTCTCCGAAAGAGAATCAAGCGTGTGTACAGCGGCATAAACGCAGCAGTGATAGGATTGGTGAGGTTCGGTGAGCAAATGCAGACCCTTTGAAGTCATAGTGCATGGTACCCATTCCATGGGTCTCAACTATCAAGGTTTAAGAGATTCTTCCTTCAGCTAAAACATGCATGTGGAACCCAGAGTATGATCCACCGTGTGTTCGGGAAACGTGTTCAAATGTGTCTCAGTTTTCGTCCCCTGGTACACGGGCACAACATTCCAGACGCTTTACTAACATTCTCCCCACTTGGAGAGTCAGTGCATTTAACCTCCTGTTTGGCCCAGTTTGCAATTTCTGTGGAAAATGAACAGGAATAGGGAGAACCAATGAGAAACTAGCTGGAGGTGTCTGGACGGGCAAATTTAACTCTCATTTCCCACCAGGAAGAGGAATTAACCAAAGTCTCAGCGTGCCGTGCCCGAACCACACTAGGGCCTGAAGCAATCCTGCGGTGTTGCGGCCAGCTCATAAGAAAGCGAGTTGAAGAAAGGAGCTCAGGGGCACTGTCATTCACAAACCTGCAGAGTTATAAATGACAGCTATCGTCCAAAAATACATTGAAGTAAGGCTCCAAAGAGGACTTGAAAGCAGGGCAGAATTGCAGGAAACCGATTTCAGGAGGTAGACTGGAATTGCATGTAAAGCATAGGAAAAGAGGCAGAATATTCACAATGATGCACGTGGCCAAAAAGTGCCTATGCGTTTTTTCCTGAATATATTCAGGAATATATTCCTGAATATATTCAGGAAAAAACGCATACGCCCTTTTGGCCAACCAAGCAAGCTTGCAAAGGAAATCTGAACTACAATGAAGTCTCACTCCCCCCGGTCAAAAGGGCCATCTGAAAAAAGTGTAAAATCCAGAAAGGCAGGACAGGCCATGGAGAACTGGGAGCATTGTTATGCTGATGGGCGGGATGTAAATTGCCAACAGCCACCCTGGAGAGGTGTATGGTGTTTCCTGAAACATCTAAAAAACAAAGCAACAGAGCCTAGTGCACTTCCACTTATGGTCCTATAGCTTAGGGAAATTAAAATCAAAAAGACACAGCCACCCCAAATTTTGGACGGCTCTGTTTACAAGAATCTCGTTTACAGTACAAGGTCAATATCGCACACAGCGAGAAATGGATAAAGAAGTTGCGGTAATTACGTACAATGCAATATCACTCAGCAATGAAATCTATGTCACAGGCCCGTAGCAGCATAATGAGTGGATTCAGGTACGATGATTCTAAGTGAAATAAGTCACAGAGAAAAAGAAACATCATAAGATATCACTACTACACGGAATGTAAACTTGGCTACACAGGAACTGAATTACAAAACAGAACAGGGTCTCAAATGTAGAAAACCAACTTATGCTTGCTTAAGGGGAAAGGTGAGTTGGGGTGCTGCATAAAACCACAGATTGAAATTAGCACAGATAACGTTCCACAAGCCAAATATGTAATAGACAAGAGCTTTTCCTTGCTCAACGAAGTGGACTCAACACCCCATATTAAATGCCTAAGAATATACCTGACTAGTAAGAATCTTAAAACCTATGGATTTATATGTCTCCGAAAGAGAATCAAGCGTGTGTACAGCGGCATAAATGCAGCAGTGATAGGATTGGTGAGGTTCGGTGAGCAAATGCAGACCCTTTGAAGTCATACTGCATGGTACCCATTCCATGGGTCTCAAATCTCCAGGTTTAAGGGATTCTTCCTTCAGCTAAAACATGCATGTGGAACCCACAGTATGATCCACCGTGTGTTCGGGAAACGTGTTCAAATGTTTCTCAGTTTTCGGCCCCTGGTACACGGGCGCAACATTCCAGACGCTTTACTAACACTCTCCCCACTTGGAGAGTCAGTGCCTTTAAACTCCTGTTTGGCCCAGTTTGCAATTTCTGCGGAAAATGAACAGGAATAGGGAGAACCAATGAGAGACTAGCTGGAGGTGTCTGGACGGGCAAATTTAACTCTCATTTCCCACCAGGAAGAGGAATTAACCAAAGGCTCAGCGTGCCGTGCCGGAACCACACTAGGGCCTGAAGCAATCCTGCGGTGTTGCGGCCAGCTCACAAGAAAGCGAGTTGAAGAAAGGAGCTCGGGGCACTGTCATTCACAAACCTGTAGAGTTATAAAAGACAGCTATCGTCCAAGAATATATTGAAGTAAGGCTGCCAAGAGGACTTGAATGTGGGGCAGAATTGCAGAAAACCGATTTCAGGAGGTAGACTGGAATTGCATGTAAAGCATAGGAAAAGAGGCAGAACGTCCACAATGATGCACTTGGCCAAAAAGGGCGTATGCGTTTTTTCTGAATATATTCAGGAAAAAACACATACGCCCTTTTTGGCCAACCAAGCAAGCTTGCAAAGGAAATCTGCACTACAATGAAGTCTCACTGCCCCCCGGTCAAAAGGGCCATCTGAAAAAAGTGTAAAATCCAGAAAGGCAGGACAGACCATGGAGAACTGGGAGCCTTGTTATGCTGATGGGCGGGATGTAAATTGCCAACAGCCACTCTGGAGAAGTGTATGGTGTTTCCTGAAACATCTAAAAAACAAAGCAACAGAGCCTAGGGCACTTCCACTTATGGTCCTATAGTTTAGGGAAATTAAAATCAAAAAGACACAGCCACCCCAAAGTTTGGGACGGCTCTGTTTACAAGAACCTCGTTTACGGTACAAGTTCAATATCACAGAAAGCGAAAAATGGATAAAGAAGTTGTGGTACTTACGTACAATACAATATCACTCAGCAATGAAATCTATGTCATCAGGCCCGGAGCAGCATAATGAGTGGATTCAGGTACGATGATTCTAAGTGAAATAAGTTACAGAGAAAAAGAAATATCATAAGATATCACTACTACACGGAATGTAAACTTGACTACACAGGAACTGAATTACAAAACAGAACAGGGTCTCAAATGTAGAAAACCAACTTATGCTTGCTTAAGGGGAAAGGTGAGTTGGGGTGCTGCATAAAACCAGAGATTGAAATTAGCACAGATACCCTTCCATAAGCCAAATATGTAATAGACAAGAGCTACTCCTTGCTCATCGAAGTGGACTCAACACCCCATATTAAACGCCTAAGAATATACCTGACTAGTAAGAATCTTAAAACCTATGGATTTATATGTCTCCGAAAGAGAATCAAGCGTGTGTACAGCAGCATAAACGCAGCAGTGATAGGATTGGTGAGGTTCGGTGAGCAAATGCAGACCCTTTGAAGTCATACTGCATGGTACCCATTCCATGGGTCTCAAATCTCCAGGTTTAAGGGATTCTTCCTTCAGCTAAAACATGCATGTGGACCCCAGAGTATGATCCACCGTGTGTTCGGGAAACGTGTTCAAATGTGTGTCAGTTTTCGTCCCCTGGTACACGGGCGCAACATTCCAGACGCTTTACTAACACTCTCCCCACTTGGAGAGTCAGTGCCTTTAACCTCCTGTTTGGCCCAGTTTGCAATTTCTGCGGAAAATGAACAGGAATAGGGAGAACCAATGAGAGACTAGCTGGAGGTGTCTGGACGGGCAAATTTAACTCTCATTTCCCACCAGGAAGAGGAATTAACCAAAGGCTCAGCGTGCCGTGCCGGAACCACACTAGGGCCTGAAGCAATCCTGCGGTGTTGCGGCCAGCTCACAAGAAAGCGAGTTGAAGAAAGGAGCTCGGGGCACTGTCATTCACAAACCTGTAGAGTTATAAATGACAGCTATCGTCCAAGAATATATTGAAGTAAGGCTGCCAAGAGGACTTGAATGTGGGGCAGAATTGCAGAAAACCGATTTCAGGAGGTAGACTGGAATTGCATGTAAAGCATAGGAAAAGAGGCAGAACGTCCACAATGATGCACTTGGCCAAAAATGGCGTATGCGTTTTTTCTGAATATATTCAGGAAAAAACACATACGCCCTTTTTGGCCAACCAAGCAAGCTTGCAAATGAAATCTGCACTACAATGAAGTCTCACTGCCCCCCGGTCAAAAGGGCCATCTGAAAAAAGTGTAAAATCCAGAAAGGCAGGACAGACCATGGAGAACTGGGAGCCTTGTTATGCTGATGGGCGGGATGTAAATTGCCAACAGCCACTCTGGAGAAGTTTATGGTGTTTCCTGAAACATCTAAAAAACAAAGCAACAGAGCCTAGGGCACTTCCACTTATGGTCCTATAGCTTAGGGAAATTAAAATCAAAAAGACACAGCCACCCCAAAGTTTGGGACGGCTCTGTTTACAAGAACCTCGTTTACGGTACAAGTTCAATATCACAGAAAGCGAAAAATGGATAAAGACGTTGTGGTACTTACGTACAATGCAATATCACTCAGCAATGAAATCTATGCCATCAGGCCCGTAGCAGCATAATGAGTGGATTCAGGTACGATGATTCTAAGTGAAATAAGTCACACAGAAAAAGAAACATCATAAGATATCACTACTACACGGAATGTAAACTTGACTACAAAGGAACTGAATTACAAAACAGAACAGGGTCTCAAATGTAGAAAACCAACTTATGCTTGCTTAAGGGGAAAGGTGAGTTGGGGTGCTGCATAAAACCAGGGATTGAAATTAGCACAGATAACGTTTCATAAGCCAAATATGTAATAGACAAGAGTTACTCCTTGCTCAACGAAGTGGACTCAACACCCCATATTAAACGCCTAAGTATATACCTGAGTAGTAAGAATCTTAAAACCTATGGATTTATATGTCTCCGAAAGAGAATGAAGCGTGTGTACAGCGGCATAAACGCAGCAGTGATAGGATTGGTGAGGTTCGGTGAGCAAATGCAGACCCTTTGAAGTCATATTGCATGGTACCCATTCCATGGGTCTCAATTCTCCAGGTTTAAGGGATTCTTCCTTCAGCTAAAACATGCATGTGGAACCCAAAGTACGATCCACCATGTGATCGGGAAACGTGTTCAAATGTGTGTCAGTTTTCGTCCCCTGGTACTCGGGTGCAACATTCCAGATGCTTTACTAACACTCTCCCCACTTGGAGAGTCAGTGCCTTTAACCTCCTGTTTGGCCCAGTTTGCAATTTCTGCGGAAAATGAACAGGAATAGGGAGAACCAATGAGAGACTAGCTGGAGGTGTCTGGACGGGCATATTTAACTCTCATTTCCCACCAGGAAGAGGAATTAAACAAAGTCTCAGCGTGCCGTGCCGGAACCACACTAGGGCCTGAAGCAATCCTGCGGTGTTGCGGCCAGCTCACAAGAAAGCGAGTTGAAGAAAGGAGCTCAGGGGCACTGTCATTCACAAACCTGCAGAGTTATAAATGACAGCTATCGTCCAAAAATATATTGAAGTAAGGCTGCCAAGAGGACTTGAGAGCGGGGCAGAATTGCAGGAAACCGATTTCAGGAGGTAGACTGGAATTGCATGTAAAGCATAGGAAAAGAGGCAGAACGTCCACAATGACGCACTTGGCCAAAAAGGGCGTATGCGTTTTTTCCTGAATATATTCAGGAAAAAACGCATACGACCTTTTGGCCAACCAAGCAAGCTTGCAAAGGAAATCTGCACTACAATGAAGTCTCACTGCCCCCCAGTCAAAAGGGCCATCTGAAAAAAGTGTAAAATCCAGAAAGGCAGGACAGGCCATGGAGAACTGGGAGCCTTGATATGCTGATGGGCGAGATGTAAATTGCCAACAGCCACTCTGGAGAAGTGTATGGTGTTTCCTGAAACATCTAAAAAACAAAGCAACAGAGCCTAGGGCACTTCCACTTATGGTCCTATAGCTTAGGGAAATGAAAATCAAAAAGACACAGCCACCCCAAAGTTTGGGACGGCTCTGTTTACAAGAAGCTTGTTTACGGTACAAGTTCAATATCACAGAAAGCGAAAAATGGATAAAGAAGTTGTGGTACTTACGTACAATACAATATCACTCAGCAATGAAATCTATGTCATCAGGCCCGTA